>NW_021604739.1:574022-676828 GCF_004785775.1 Grammomys surdaster | reverse complement strand
CACACACACATATATATATACATATATATATATGTGTGTGTGTGTGTGTGTGTGTATTCCATGGCATAGACCCACTCAAGAAGAGAAAAACATAGCCTTTCATTATATGCAAATGCAGAAACAGTACTTTAAAAATCCAACATTTCTATAGGATAAATATTCTATATAATCTCTGCTTACAGCGTGCATGTAATTATATAATTAAAGTAATATAAAACAAGACCATATCTAATGTGATATAAAATGGAAATACACACACACACACACACACACACACACACACACACACACACACATATATGTATATAATCAACATCAGAACATAGATGTCATCTGTCTCCAAATGCTCCAAATGATATTTTCTCAGTATTATTTTCTTTCTGGTAAATCTATCCCTGATCTTACTTTCATTTCCCACTACCTCTGTGATATCAGCAACCACTTGACAAGCTGAATTAGGCCTTTTACTTTTCTTTTGTAAATTATTTTATTTATTTAAATTCCATTCATTGCTCCACTCTGGGTTGCCCCTCCCACAGTTCCTCATCCCATTCCTTCTTCCCCTTGCCTCTAAGAGGGTGCCCTCCACTCCAGGCCTTCTCCTTCCCTAGGGCCTGAAGGCTCTCAAGCCCTTCTACCTCTGAGACCAGACCATGCTATGTATGTGCCAGGGTCTTCAGGACAGCCGTGTATGCTCCTAAATTGTGGTTTAGTCTCCACTGGGTCCTTGTTAGTTGAGACTGCTGGCCTTCCTATGGTGTTGCCCTCTGTTACAACTTCTTCAATCCTTCCACTAATTCAACCATAGGGGCCACTGACTTCACTCTAATGGTTGGATGATTAAGTATCTGCATTTGTCTCAGTCAGCTGCTGGTAGAGCCTCTCAGAGGACTGCCAAGCCAGGCTCCTGTCTGTAAGCACATCACAGCATCAGTAATAGTATCAAGCTTGAGTGTCCCCTCAATGAGATGGATTCCAGGTTGGGCTGGTCATTGGACAGCCTTTCCTTCAGTCTCTTCTCAATTTCTCCCTGCAGTTCTTTTAGTCAGAAACAATTCTGAGTAAAAATTTTGACTGTACTTAGTAACTCAATCCCTCCACTTGAGGCACTGTCTATATACTAGAAGTGGATCCTTTGAGTTCCTTCTCCCCATTGTTGAGTATTTTGCTTAAGGTCATCCCATTGTGCCCTGAGAGTCTCTCATTCCCAGGTCGCTGGTATTTTCTAGAGGGTCCCCTCTACCTTACACCCCACAAGACTGCATATTTCCATTAACTCTCCTGGATTCTCTTCTGTCTACCACCCCTTGTACCTAATCATGTTTCCTTTTCCTCTCCCTATCCCCTCTCCCACCCAAATGTAGCTTATAGTTTAAAAAAATCATCCTATGCTAAACCAGCTATGCGCTGGCAATGCCCACCCCCATGGTTTCCTCTGTCAGCTGCTGCCAAACCAGTCCAATTTTTCCAGGCCATCCAACTCCTGTGGATAGCCTTCAGAAAGCTAGCTACCCCTAGCTCAGATACCCTTTTCCCCATAAAATGACAACACTAGAGACTTGTAATAAGCAGGTAGATTTATAACTATTAATCTCCATTCCAAAATGTCCACACAGGAAGCACAAAACTCAATTGAAACAAATACAAGCTTCTCACCCAGATTGGGTATCATACACTGGTTATTGTCCATTTATTCCTAGCTACTTGTGACTTCTCCAGACCATATGGATCAGCTCCGTCTTCTCTTTCTGGTTCCATCTTGTTTCTTCTCTGATGAGTCTCATCTCGTCTGAACCTTTTTTTTCCCCTCTCAAAAACTTTCAGCTCCACCCCCTCACTCCACTGCCCAATCACAGCCTCTAGCCTTGATTTAACTTAGGTGTGTAGTGTATGTCTAGAAATCTTCCATTTCGTCTAGAGTTTCCAGTTTATAAACTACAGGCTTTTGTAGAAGAATCTGATGATATTTTTCTAATTTCCTCAGTTTCTGTTGTTATGTCTCCCTTTTCATTTCTGATTTTCTTAATGTGGATATTGTCTCTGTGCCGTTTAATTAGTTTGGCTAAGGGATTACCTAACATGTTGATTTTCGCAACGAACCAGCTCCCAGTTTTGTTGATTCTTTCTATCATTCTCTTTGTTTCTAACTGGTTGATTTCAGCCCTAAGTTTGATTGTTTCCTGCCATCTACTCCTCTTGAGTGAGTTAGCTTCTTTCTCTTCTAGAGATTTCAGGTGTGCTGTTAACTTACTTGTATGAGATCTCTCCAATCTTTTTATGAAGGCACTTCGTGCTATGAATTTTCTTCTTAAAACTGTTTTCCTTGTGTCCTATAAGTTTACATGTGTTAAGTCTTCATTTTCATTGAATTCTATAAAGACTCTGATTTCCTCTTTCATTTTTCCCCTGACAAAGTTATCATTGAGCAGAAAATTGTTCAGTTTCTATGAGAATTCTGTTTTTTTTTTATTGTTGTTAAAGTCTAGCCTTACTCAGTGGTGATCTGATAGAATACATGAGGTTATTTCAATCTTGCTGTATCTGTTGAGGCTTGTTTTATGTCATGTTATATGACCAATTTTGGAAAAGTTGCATGAAGTGCTGAGAAGACAATTGTATTCTCTTGTTTTGTGGTAAAATGTTCTGTAGATTTCTGTTAAAACCATTTGGTTATTAACACCTATTAGTTACATTATATCTCTGTGTAGTTTCTGTTTCAATGACCTCTCAATTAGTGAAAATTGACCGTTGAAGTCTCCCACTATTATTGTATGAGGTTCACTGTGTGTTTTGAACTTCAGTAACATTTCTTTTATGAATGTGGTTGCACTTGCATTTGGGGCATACATATTCAGAACTGAAACTATCTCTTTGTCAATTTTTTCTTTAATGAATATGTAGTGTTCTTCCTCATCTCATTTGATAACTTTTGGCTGAAAGTACATTTCATTTGATATTTTAGTGGCACCTACAGCTTGTTTCTTGAGACCATTTTCTTATAAACCCTTTTTCCTGCACTTTACTCTGATGTAGTGTCTGTCTTTGTCATTGAGGTATCTTGTATGCAGCAAAATTCTGGATCTTGTTTATGCATCCAGTCTGTCAGCCTATGTCTTTTTATTGGAGAATTGAGTCCAGTGATGTTGGGAGATTATAAAGACCAGTGACTTTTACTTTTGTTGCTGGAGGTGTTATTATGTGTGTATCATTCTCTTCTTTTGGGTTTGTTGTGAAATGTTCATTTTTTTTGTGTGTTTTCTTGCGTGTCGTTGCCCTTCTTGTGTTGGAGATTACTTTTCAGTATCCTCTGTAGGACTGGATTAGTAGAAGAATTTTGTTTGAATTGGGTTTTGTCATGGAATATCTTGGTTTTTCCACCTATCATGTTTGAGAGTTCTGAAGTTTATGATAACCTAAGCTGGCCTTTTTGTCCTCTTAGGGTCTAGATGATATCTTTCCATGATCTTCTGGATTTTTGAATCTCTGGTGAGAAGTCTAGTGTAATTTAATAGGTCTACCTTTGTATGTTACTTGGTCTTTTTCCTTTAGATCTTTTAATAGTTTTTATTGTTCTGGGCATTGTTTTGTGCTTAAATTATCATGTGATGGTAGGATTTTCATTTTTAGTCCCATCTATTTGGTGTTCTGTATGCTTCTTGTACATTTATGACCATCTCTTTCTTCAGGTTAGAGACGTTTTCTTCTATGATTTTGTTGAAGATGTTTTATGGCCCTTTGATCTGGGATTCTTCACCCTCTTCTATTCCTATTATTCTTAGGTTCACGTCTTGTCATTGTGTTCTGAATTTGCTGGATGTTTTGGGTTAGATACTTTTTACATTATATTATATTTGACTGGTGTGTCAATATTTTCTGTGGTATCTTCTATGCCTCAAATTCTCTCTTCTATCCCTTGTATTCTGGTGGTGATGCTTGTTTCTGTACTTCCTGATCTCTATCCTAATTTGCCCATCTACAGGGTTGCCTTGCTTTGTGTCTTCTTTATTGTTTCTATTTCCATTTTTAGTTCATGGACCACATTTTGTTCATTTATTCACCTACTTGATTGTATTTTTCTGTATTTCTTTTAGAGATTTATTAGTTTACTTTTTACAGGCTTCTCCCTGTTTGGCCGTGTTTTCCTGTATTTCTTGAATTGAGTTATTTAAATATACTTCTTAAAGGCTTCTATTATCTTCCTGAGATGTGATTTAGGTCATTATCTTTCTTATCAGGCATGTTAGGGTATCTAGGGCTAGCTGTGGGGTGAGAACTGGGTTGTGATGGTGCAAAATTGAATGGGATTCTGTTGATTATGATCTTGTGCTTGCCTCTGGCCATATGGTGCTTGGCTGGCCTTTGTGTCCTCTTAGGGTCTAGATGATATCTTTCCATGATCTTCTGGATTTTCAATCTCTGGTTAGAAGCCTAGTGTAATAATCTCTGGTGTTAACTAGCCTGGTTGTTTCTGAATATAGATGGCCTCCTTGGAGGCAGGCAGTATTGTCTCTAGTTAGAGTTGGCTTCACGTGTATTTTGTTAGGGTGAATCTTCTGTGTCCCCAGTTACTGAGAATCTCCAGGGAGTCATACATATTGTGTCTCTGGTTGTCTTGGGAGGTAGATAGGCTGTGCCTTTGATTTCTGTTGACCTTCTGGGAAGATCAAAAGCTGTAGCATCTTGGTATATATCAGGCCATTGATCTGACCTGGGTGGAGAAGTGGACCAGAATAAAAGTGGAGCTGTGCCTTTGGTTATTGCAGACCTCTTAGGAGGCACACAGGCCCTAGCATGTGGGGTCAGAAGCAGATCAGAAGGAATGTGGAGAGCAGAGACAGATTGGGGGGTGGATAGGTCCTACATCAGCTGTGTTCCATGGTTGTCACTGCTGGCATGGATATTTGGGCAAGATTATCACCTGTGTCTTTGGTTACTGTGGACCTTCTGAGGGGCACACAGGCTATAAGGTGTGAGCAGGTATCGAGCCACTGATCTTGTCTAAATCTCACACCTTAAGTTTACCTTTGTCAACCATCTGATTGTGGATAAGATCAATATCCCAATTCTTCCTTATTCTATTTTATTTGTAGCTTTACAGTGTGTGGCACACTGGCGCCTTGCTTATCACTGTTCTTAGTGTCCTATTTTATGGTCCATGTGTCTCTGATAATTGCAATGTTTAATATTTTTAAATTTATTCTGGTACTGTTTTCTGATTAATCTCATAGAAAACTGCCTTACACATGTTTGATAATGTTTTTCCCAAATTATAGAATGGAGTGGTTCAAATATGCCATCTTCCCAACTTGATCCTGACATGTCAATACTGTTTTTAGCTCTTTCTGATTTGGAGATTTTGGTCCAATATCATTTATTTTTGCTGGCTATGAGACCACACACAAAGTTCTTTCTTTTATTATGTATACACTGGCCACTCACCTGGATGTCCAGAAGAAACTTCAGCAAGAAATTGATGCAGTTCTGCCCCAATAAGGTGAGTAGAAAACTTGTGAAGAAAGGAAGAGATCAAATCTCAACAAGAAACTTTTCTTTCACACATATATTGAAAATGATAATAGAGTAATGATTAGTTCTTATAGCAATCAATAGTCAGTGAATATCTAAGTCCAGAAGAAAAAAGAGAGATGCAAGACAATAGAGTTAATAGAGAAAAATTGTTCATTATACTTTTTAATGATCCTCCACTATCTATTACCTCATGTCAAAACGACACACTCTAAAAGCGTGCATAAAATCTATAGACTTTAAGCATAATCATTTAACAGTTAATCATCTTTTAAATTTTTACTTAATGTATATAACTGTTTTGCCTGAATGTGTATTTATCATCATGTGTATGACTAGAGGCTGAGGTGACTAGAATAGTAAAACTAATGCCATAAAACTAGATTTCCAGTAATTGTGACCCACCATTTTGCTACTGTTACTCTTTGTCCTTTGCAAGAGAAAACAGTGCTCTTCACCACTGAGGCATCCCTCTGGATCTTTAGTGACCTGATAGCTGCATTACCACTGTGAATAATTTGGCATGAATATTGAAAATGGAACATTGTCTTTTTAAACCATTTTTATTGTAGTTTTCAAAAACAAATAAATGGTAACAGAAGATGCTACTGAGGGGAAGAAAGTAAAACTACAGCTCAGAGATGAGGCAAAAGTAAATATCTGAAGATGTACAATAATCTACCATATATTCTCTTTTTTAGATTGAAAATAGATTTTTCTCTCATTTAATACACTATGAACACAGTTTCTCCTCCATTCAGTCCTCACAGCTCCTCACACATTCCTTTCCCTTAGATCAGTCTACCTCCCTCCCTTCAGGAAAGAGTGAGTATCTAATAGATAACAACCAAAGGTGACAAAACAGGATACAATAGTACAATGCAAAAGCCAGGCATGGTGCCTTTTCTTACCTAAGCTGTGCACCTATTCTCCCCATAACTCCTCTCTCAAATCACATAAATAGATATGGACATGAAGATTATGGCTGCTTCCACATAAACTTATTATCTCTACATTTTGGTAGATTCACTGTCTGATGGGATAATAGCAACATATTGTATAAGCTGTCATCACATCTCTACACAAAACTGACTGCAATGTAGTGTGAGGTATCTGAATTCTGTGACTTTTCTATTTGTGAATGAGAAGCACACAAAGCATTATCAGGTCTCATAGTCATCTTTTGTTCTTTCTTCCTTCTTTCTTTTGGCAAATAACATGACCAAAACCAAGTGTGAGGAGGAAAACAGTCATATCAGTTACAATTCTTTGATGACAATCTATTATTGAGTAAAGTAAAATCAGGAAAAAAGACAGGAACTTGTGGGCAGGAGTGCTTGTCACTCCACATATTTCTTCTGACAAAGGAACTCACTAACAGCCAAATAAGTGCAGCAAAGACCACGGGGGATGGAGATTGCTCTCTTGCCCACTCACTGAAGTCTCATTATACAGCTGTTTTCATATACCACAATATAAACTACTCATGAAATAATGCTACCTGCAGTTGTCAAGACCCAGTCACATCAATCAAGACAATAAGGAAAACCATCCTCCCAGACATATTCACAAACCTACTTAATCTACTAATCCTTAATCTCTCAGTTGAGACTTTCTTTTCAGCTAACTCTAGGCTGTGAGATATTGAAAGTTAAAGATTTATTATAATACTATATGAAGCAAGAAGGAGAAGTTTGTTTCATCAGCTATGCAGAGTTGAAATGTCCTTTCAGTAGAAAGGAAATTTGGGGCTCGATTATTGTTTACTTTTACCTAATTTTGTCATGATGAGTTTCAAAGGTAAAATGTTGAACTGTAGAAATCCTGGGGTGTTTGGCCACGCCCCCAGAACCCAGAGACCTAACATGCAGTGGGTCATATAAAGCACAGGTAGAGGTCGTGAAGCAGGTCTCTGCCTCAAGATTTACACATTAATGAATTACCTAAAGGCCGGGGCGTAGATATCTAAATTTGTATCTCCCAAGCTCCTCCTCTTTCCAATATAAAGAAGCCCTTCCTGGCATTTTGTGGGAGATACAACTACCATGACAATAAAACTTCCATATCTTCGATTCCATGTGTCTCCTAGAACTCTGGACTCCTTGTGTAAGTGTGAAACTCGCACTGGGGAAAGCCTCTCCTCCCCTCCCTGCTGCAGCCATGGCCAACGGGCATGCTGGGTCCCCACTCTCGCTGTCCTAGCCACATCTGCGGGGCACTCCGCATGAGTTTTAAACCACAGTAAAAGATCTTACTAAAGTTATTTAACTATAAGGCCATATGTAATTCCTGTTTAATATGACATCAATCTTCATAACTGTAGTAATATTATACTTAATAATATGTTTTATACACTATGAGTTTTCAATAGAAATGCTTGAAAAAATTTTCAAGAGAATTTAACACTTTCTGCATTACATTTCCTTGTTCTGCATTTATGGCCTCTCTATAAAAAGTTATGTTGACCTTGATAGATGATTCATGTTGAATAAGAGTGATATAATATGACTCTCATTATTATTGAAAAGAAGAGAAACTAATGATTTGGGTCCTAAGCAGAAGTTTATCTGAATATCTCCTATACTCACTTCACTATGCATTTTAATGGCCCTTTAACTGGTAAAAACACTTGTGCATATAAAATATCAGTGGTGTATTCACTCGTTGATCTGTGTTGAATGTGGAGTTTCTAACAACTTAAGCATGCTGTATACATTGACATAAAAGTTAATTTCAGATCTCAAGTCATCAAAAATCTGTTTTTCTCTTCCCAGGCACCTGCCACTTATAATGGCCTAGTAGAGATAGAATATCTGGACATGGTAATCAATGAAACTCTGAGATTATATCCAGTTAGTGCCAGAATTTCCAGGCTCAGTAAGAAAGATACTGAAATCAGTGGTGTGTTCATTCCCCCAAATACAAAAGTAGTTCTACCACTCTTTGTTCTACACCGAAATCCAGATTACTGGACAGAACCTGAGAAATTTTGCCCTGAAAGGTATGAGTATCCTTTGAATAGATATATTCAGAATCATGATTCTTTAAACACATTAAGATACCTTTTGCAGTAACCACACAAATATAAATTTGTATTATCTTAACTATATGTTTGAATTTAGAATTTTCTTACTACAAAGAGATGATCATTTCTAAATTGTATAATTTTCTTTTAGAGTCTTAAAACATTAACACAAATTTCTTTAATACAGTGAGATCATTGTATAGATTTCTAAGTATGTGTAGATATTTAAAAATTAGAAAAAGACACCAAATTTCTCCAATTTTTATAAGTTCTGGTTACTTTCTACAATTTATTAACACTAATTTTTGAAGCGTACTTGTGTGATGTGTGCATGTATGTGTATTGGTATGTGTCAGAGAGAGCAAGAACAATTAAAATGATTAGGAAATTAATGTTTTTTTAATGCATTATGTTTATATTTCTTCCAAGTTTTTCTTGATGGTAGAAAAACTGTCTAGATGTGTTTCCAAATACAGGAATCATTTGTCAAATATAGGAATCCATTGAATTACAAATTTGTGCATTTAGAAGTTGCAGAAAGTCAAACTTTTGGTAGTTCAAACAGACTTGCTGAGAATGAGTGTAAATACACTTCCTCTTAGTGTGGTCTCTGTCTGCTTCATGGGGACAGTTCCTTTGCACTCATTCAGTGGATGATTTCTCCAAAGACTAGTAGTCTGTTCCCTAGAAAGTTGATATGTTCAATCTTTTTTAAAAACATTTTATTTAGTATGTGCATAGTGTTCAGCTTACATGTCAGAAGAGGGTGGAATGGCTGTGAGCCATTATGTGGTTGGTGGAATTGAATTTGTGATCTTTGGTAAACCAATCAGAACTCTCAACCTCTGAGAAATTCTCACCATTCTTGAATACTGAGAAGGTTCATCTGTGAAAGGAAAGTAATAAGCAGTCTGTAGGAATTGTATGCAGCATGGAAATATTGGATAAGTTGATATTGTTGTCCCATTAATAAAAACATAGATAATATGTTTCTTAATTTTTAAAGTTTTGAGATTTTAATTTAGGTATCCCATTTGTTATTACCCTTGTTTCACCCAATAGTTTCTTTATATCTCTACCCACACTTTTTTAAGCTCAAGGCCTCTTTTTGTATAAATTGTTACTGCTTGAATATAGATGTATGGCTATACATATATATTCATGTAGCTACGCTGACCTGTCCATATAATCCTACTTATGCAGTTTAACCAGGAGGCAAATAATTTAGACATATACTGTACTGTCAGTTTTCATAAAGTTTTTGATGCCTAAGACCTTGTATTTTTAGTCAGGTCTCTATCTAAGGCAGTCTACATATAGTATTCATTAGAGAAGTAAAATAGAGTTGACTGATTCCTGTTTCCTATATTGATGACTTCTATGTTGCTTCTATGTTACCCACTAGTCCCACCTCATATATCTTAATGACTGGAATGAGATGTCATTTATTGTACACATCAATGTGCTTTGAACCCAATATTATGTGCTCAGAGAACATCAGTGACTACTTGTTCAAGGAGTGAGAAATGCAAAAGTTTAAAAACATTGAGGTTATAATACAACATATAATATAAAATGTCTACAAAAGAATTATTATGTTTCTCATGTTTGTTTGTAATCTTCCCTAATGAGATTCACCAAATCAACCTGCACACACATTCCAACATAACCTCATCTGACACCAATGCTGATCTATAAAATATCACTAAGGAATTATTTCACAATCTTCCCTGATGCTTAAAAACTCTCATAGAACAGATGGTTATTAGACTTCTAGACCATTTCCAGAATCAGCATGTTTATTTATATAATCATATGAGAATGAAATTTTTAATTGTTCTTGTTTTCTCTCTTTTTTTATTCTTTAATCCCTTTTTACATTCCAGTTTTCTTCGGTTTCCTGGTCTGACCAACAACTGCTCCCCATCCAATATCCCCTCCCCAACATTCATGAGGATATCCCCACCCAAGCCAACCAATTCCCACTTAGCCAGACCACCCCTCTCCTTGGGGCCTCAAGTCTCTGGAAGGTTATATGCATCTCCTCCTACTGAGGCCAGCAAGCAGTCCTCTGCTGCATTTGTGTCAGGGTCCTCATATCAGCTGGTGTATGCTACCTGGTTGGTGGCTGCATTTCTGAGTGATATCAGAAGTCCAGATCAGTTGAGACTGCTGATTTAAATTGAATATAAGACTTTACTTTAGTAGTTTTTATTGTAATGGAAAAGATGGAGATAAAAGTGAGGGATAAGAGAGTAGAAAAGCAGTATGTTGTCTGTCCATGGTCACTTCTTCCCTTAAGGCTTCCAGACATCAGTTGTTCACCAGGCAGGAATGAAGGGAACAAAGCTTATCCAGACAGGTGCATCAGAAGAATTTTGGTCCAGCAGTTGTTACAGGAAGAAACAGCCTTCTCCGTTGTTTTCAGTGAAATGGCTCTCTTTATTCTTGGGGTAACAAGAGCTATACAAAGCTTTGGTATCAGTAAATGTTTTCAGAATGGTGGTACATTACTGGCTGTAGCTGGGATGCTAGGAATGCTTCACTTGCATGAAAAGGGATTCCAGGTGATTGCTGGACATGTTCTTATGGGGAGGGAAGAATTTAAAGCTGAAATCTGACCAGCAGGTTGTGTGACTATCTCAAAGGTGGTGAAGGTGGGGGACACAAGGCTATATGCACTAGAGCTCAGATACAGAGATGGAGTGATCCTTACCTGCCAGTTTTAAGATGAGCTTGTCGGGCATTGGACATGACTCAACTTCATCCTTGCTCTATGCCAGCTTCCCTATTTACAGGGCTCAATCAGCCCATAGTGTGTGCCTTGCAAACTACTTCATTTGATGACTCTTGCAGGAGGGAGAAAAAAATCAAATATTTTGTTAAAGTATCTTAATGAGGCAAAAGGAGTCCTGAATGGAAACAATGGTGAAGAAGAGGAAGCATATTAGGATAAATAGAATATAACAGTGATAGGAAGGGAAGAAAAGATGTTGAGAAGATGAGAGGATGGAATAGAAACAGTTCATTCACAACTTACATCTTCTGCTTTGCCCCCAATAAAGAATTTCCATCTCAGATTTTAGGACAGTTCCTTCCTCATTTACATATATTTTGTAATGTTTAGACACAGGGAACCTAGAATTTTTGAATATCTTAAGGACTTTAAATACTTAAGGCCACATTTGATTTCAATGAGCATCTATCACACATCATCTTAATATTGTGAGCATGCATACTGTAGAGTTGTACAAAGAAATTTTAACTTCTAAATTTCATAATAAATTAACTCTGCAATGATTAGAATAGTGAATAAACTGAATTCCTTTGTATGATTCTGTCTGAGGGCTATATGTGAAACCTGCATATATGTCACTATGTGTGCTTTTTGTTTTATTTTTATTATTGCTCTCCACTGGGACACCAGATTCAGCAAGGAGAATAAGGAGAGAATTAATCCTTACATATACATTCCTTTTGGAAATGGTCCTAGAAACTGTCTTGGCATGAAGTTTGCTCTCATTAACATGAAGCTTGCTGTAGTCAAAGTCTTGCAGAACTTTTCTGTTCAGCCTTGTGAGGAAACAGAGGTAAGGCAGAATATATTCTTTTTTGGCATAGTTTTTGTTTTAATTCAGAGGCATTCTCATAAACTTGGGGATATATATTCCATATAAATATTATATATACTTATATGTGTGCAAATTTATTTAAATGTATATCATATATACCGATTTATCTTTAATTAAAGTTTTCTCTATCAAAGATACATGTAAAGTTATGTGTGAGTTCTAAGGCCCTTCATTTTTGGAGCAGTTAGTCTGTCTCTAAGTGTAAATGTTAGGATCATGTAGAGTTTGTGAAAATATCCTTAATATGGTTATATATAATATCAATGAAGGTAGGTGTTTTTCCATTGTTTCAAGTATTTATTCATTTCACATAAATATGACTTAAAAGTCAGATGGTACTCATTACAGAAATTGGGTTTACTTTTTTTCTGTTCTTCTCTCATAAAATATATCTAAACCATAGCCTCCCCTCCCTCCTCTCCTCTCAGTCAACTGTCCTGCTTCCCCTCTCTACCATATCCACTGCTGCTCCATTTTTCTTCAAAAAGAGCTGATCTTCCAGTGATAGCAACAAAATACAGCATAACAAGATGAAATAGACTATACATAAACACTTCTTGATGAGGTAATTCAGTAGGAGGAAATGAATCCCATGAGAAGTCAAAAGACGTAGAGACATATCCACTCCTCTGGTTGAGAGCCACACAAAAACTCCAATCTACACAAACATAACATGCATACAGATGGCTTAGCAAAGACCCATACATGCTCTATTATTGCCACATCAGTCTGTGTGAGCTCCTGTGAGCTATGCTATGTTCTGTGGGCCTTGTTCTCCTGATGCTCTTGACCACTCTGTCTCCTATAATCATGGAACAGATTTTAAAGTGTGTTTCATATTAACTACGTGTGAAAGTATATATGTGGTATCTGCCATGTTGTTCCTGAAAGACACTATCCCCTTCAAATCAATCATCTGGGCTTATATATCCTCAACCCCATTCTGTGTATACTTTTAAAGCAAGTTGTCTCATTCAGAAACATGCTTGAAATATTTCTTCACAAGAACTTAAGAATATACTGCCTTTAACTTAAATTAAGAAATGCTCTGCAAGTTAATTTCATGACTTTTGCACTAAATATGACTTAAATGTCAGACAGTATTCATTACAGAAAAAGACTATAGTGTGTTTGCTTTTCCTTTGAAGACTTTAAGACAGCTATCTTCCTGCTCTGTACATGAACACAGATGAGTTGCTTTGAGCACACACAAGTTTGACAAACTCTTGCTACCTACATAATACCCTTACTCAAACTACAAGACAAGCTTTTTGTGCATTTTTTCTAATTATGTAGAAATATTACTCTGTTGTAGGACCCTCTCTCCCACAAACCAACAAGAGTATCATTTTAAAATTGATCAAAATGACCGCAAATTTTCTTTTAGCACCATCTTGCAATTTCAAAATATATACAGGAAACTAAAACCTTAATAGTTCCCAAGGTCCACCATGTATTATGAATCCACTTATAACAGAATGGAAGGTACATACACTGTTTGGAAGTAAGAGTATTACAACAGCATCTACCATGAAACAAACCCTACTCATGGATTTGTTTCAATATTTTCTAAATAAAAATTAATTTTATATCATATTTTTTAAATGTATACCTTGTGTCCTCAGATGTAGTTTAAATTCAAATTTCCAATTTCATTTAAAATTTAGAACAAATAAGAAAATATACCACTACAATTTTGTCCTAGGTCTATTACAAAATAGGTGCTCAATATACACATTAAGATATAAATAGACTGAAACATATTTTCATATTTTGTGTAAGGAATTCAAGATGTTCAGTGTTAAAAGTGATATTTAATCATTTATATGGATAGATTTTTTTAAATAACAGGAAGTAGTCTGTGTGGTTCATGATAGTTTGGAATATACTTTGTACCTCAGGAAACCTTGACTCTGTATTCCTCCTCCCACTTACTTCTGAAATCAGTGTCACAGCCATGCAACAACATAGGAAGAAGCCATTATTGTTCTTACTATATTGGTTCTAGCAACTTGTAAAATTTGATAATTCATATAACTTACCAATGTGTTTGTTAACCTATTTCAGATTCCCTTGAAATTAAGTAAGGAACTGATTCTTTCTCCAGAAAAACCTATTGTCCTGAAAGTTACATCAAGAGACGGAACCATAAATGAAGGCTGAATTTATTCTCAAGTTCTAATACGTTCTTTAAAGGTGGTGCTGCAAATTTTAATTTACCCTAGAAGAAAATCTAGATGACTATGACTTTAATCTACTGCACTTTGTTAGATAAATATTCAGAGTCTTCAATTATTTTTAATTGTCTTGATAGAGTCTTTATTATTATGTGTGAAAGGAAAATTATTATTAAGAAATGTATATGTTCACCCATCTCCATTTTTCCAGAGATAGCACAATATATTTTATTTCTCTAATGATTAAAGTTTTTTATTAATAATGTCAATGTTGTTTTATTGTAGAATCTTAATTTCCCATTTATGACTTAGCATTCTACTGACAACTACTTTGACTAGTTGTGATTTATTTTTAAAGATTTATTTACTGTGGCTTAGGAAGGTTGAGTTTTCTTGCTATGTTCCTGTTTGGAGTCTAGAACTTGCTATATAACTCAGTTGGTTTCAAACATGTAATCCTCCAGATTGTGCATATTCACTTCTTGGATGACAGGCATGTAGCATCACTCTCAAAATTCATTATTTTTATCTTTATCTTTTTATTCATTTTTAGTCTTGATCTCTGCCCCACTTCTACCCGTCTTCCAGAGTCACTAACCCATCTCCACTCCACTTCTCATAAAAGATTAGTCCCCTCTTTGGGTATTGTCTCATGCTGGAACATCAAGTCTCTGCTGGGCTAGGGCTAGGTCCTTCTTCTCCCACTGAGGCCAAAAAAGAGAACCAAGTTATGAGAACAGATTCCACAGACAGGCAACAGATTTAGGGATAGCCCCTGCTCTAGTTGTTTGAGACCCACATGCAGGCTAAGCTACATATCTGCTATATACTCTATTGTTGGTAGTTCAGTACCTGAGACTCCCTAAAGGTCCAAGTTATTTGACCATATTTGTCTTCCCATGGAGTTCCTATACCCTTCATAATTCTCAGTCCTTCTTCTAACTCTTCCATAAGAGTCCCGAAGCTCTGTAAAATGCTTGGCTATGAATCTCTGCATCTGTCTGAATCAGCAGCAGAGTAGAGCTTCTAAGAGAACAACCATGGCAGGCTCCTCTACAAGCATAACAGAGTATCATTAATAGTGTCAGAGATTAATGCTTGCCCATGGGATTGGTCTCTACTTGGGCCAACTATTGTTTGGCCACTTACTCAGTCTATGATCCATCTCCAGTTCTTGACTTTTTTTGTAGGCAGAGTAAATTTAGGGTCAAAAGATTTGTGGATGTGTCAAAAATATCCCTGTCACTCCATTGGGGTTACTACCTGTTGATAGGAGATAGCCTCTTCAGTTTCTGTATACTCAAAACTATGAGTCATAACTAGGGACACTCCCATTGATTCTTGGGATCTGCCCCAACCATAGGTTTCTGGCACACGTTCAAGGAACCTTGACCACTACTTCCCTTTAGATTGAAGATTTCCGTTTATTCTCATGATCATCTTGACATCTCCCCTCTGTCGATCTGTAGGGGGAGGAGCTGATACTAAAATCTGGTTCTCTAATTGGTTCTTTATTGTGTCAGTTAAGATGATGGAAGACAACTGCTGGTTGAAAAGAAAGGTGGGGCTTCTGGGTCCCAGGAGGAATAGAAGGGACACAAGGAGAGAGGAAGTTTCTTTGGACCAGGTTTTAGAACCAGTAAGATACAACAGAAATGTAATGTCTTATGGCACCTAGAGATTGCAGCCTGCACCATTTTTAGGTGCTGAGGATGTTGGCAGTAGCTAATAAGTTTATGGCAGGAGACTCTTCAAACAGCCCTGTGTTATCTGGCTAGTTGTAAAATAATACAACTGTATAGTGTTTTTCATCTGCGGGACTAAGGTGAACAGGAGGAAAAAGAGCACAACTGGGGAAGTTGTTGGTATCATGGATCTAAATCCAGAGAGGTCAGAGCACAGGCCTAGCTCCTGTGAAGGAGGCAGAACAGGCTGGAGGGAGTGTGATGTCAGAGCTAAGCCAAGAGCATGGCCCTTGGCAAAAGAGCAGCATGTTTTTTAAAATTACATGCATTATCGAACCACACCTGATCTTGAAATTCCCTCATTCTTTTCCATATACCATCACCCATTCAGTTCCCTAACTACATCTGCTTCCTATCACAAATTTATTCCCCCTTATAAGTGACATTCAAGCATCCTCACTTGGGCCTTCTTTCTTGTTTAACTTCGTTGGGTCTGTGGAGTGTAGTATAGGTACCCTCTATTTTATGGCTAATATCCACTTATAAGTGAGTACATGCTACACATGTCCTTTGACTCCAGGATACATCACTCAGGATATTGTCTAGTTTTGTTCATTTGCTGAGAAAATTGATGTTATCTTTGTATTTAATACCTAAACAGTACTGCTTTGTATATGTGAGACACCATTTTTCTTTCTCCTTTCAAATGTTTGGTGACATCTAGATAGTTGTGTTTCTGGCTATTACAAAGAAAGCTGCTATGAACTTTCTTAGCAACTGTCTTTATGGTTTAGGGTGCATCTTTTGGGTACCTGCCTAGGAGCGGTATAAGTAACGTGAGTCTTGAAGTAGAACTATTTCCAATTTTCTGAGAAACAATCAAATCAATATTTAAAGTAATTGTATAAATTTGCAACCCACCATCAAGGCAAGAATGTTCCCCTTCCTCTACATTCTTGCCAGCATGTGCTATAACTTCAGTTTTTTTGATCTTAGCCATTTTGAAGGTTGTAATATGGAATATAAGAGATGTTTTGAATTACATTTCCCTGATGACTAAGGACTTTGAACATTTCTTTAAGTATTTCACGGCCATCTGAAATTCCTATGTTGAGAGTTCTCTGTTTAGCCCAGTACTCCATTTTAAAATTGGGTTATTTGGGCTGTTGATATCTACCATATTGAGTTCATTATGAATTTTGGATATTAACCCTATGTAAAATATAGGGTTGATGAAGAGTCCTTCCCACTCAGTAGACTGCTATTTTGTCCTATTGACAATGCCCTTTGCCTTCAGAAGCTTTTCAGTTTCATGAGATACCATTTTACAATTGTTGATCTTAGGGCATGAGCCACTGGTGTTCTGTTCATTGTCTCATGTATCAGTGCATTGAAGGGTATTTCCTACTTTCTCTTCTATGAGATTTAGTGTATCTGGTTTTATATTGAGTTCTTTGATCCACTTGAACTTGAGCTTTGAGCAGGGTGAAAAATACGGATCTATGTTCATTCTTCTACATGTGTATACCCAGAGAGGTATATGGACCTCTCTGGGTATACACATGTACGTATATCCAGTTCAACCAGCATCATTTGTTGAAGATAGTTTTTTCCTTTGTGTAATTTTGTATTCTTTGTCAAAAAAAAAATAGTATCCATACATGAGTCAGGTTTTCTTTCAAAATCTTTCATTTGATTGCATTGATCAATCTGTCTTTTTTTTTACCAATACCATTCAGGTTTTCTTCCTATTGCTCTGCAGTACAGCTTGAGTTCAGGGATGGTGATATCTCAAGAAATGCCTTTATTGTTCAGGATTATTTTTAGCTCTTCTGGGTTTTTGTTTTTTAATAAGAGGTTGATAATTGTTCTTTCCAGAACAGAATTGTCTTCAAATTTTGATGAGAATTGCATGGAATCTGTAAATTTCTTATGATAAGATGATCATTTTCATGTTGTTATTCCTACAGATTCATGATTGTGGGGGATATTTCCATCTTCTGATATCTTCCTCAATTACATCCTTAACTACCTTGAAGTTCTTGTCATATAGGACTCTTTTCTGCTTGGTTATACTTACATCAAGGTATTTTACATTATATGCGGCTATTGTAAAGGATGTTATTGTTGTGCCCACCCTTGTCCAGCAAGGAAGACGCAACACACGAGCTCTTCTCCAAGCAGATTACTCAGGAACCTTGAACAATCTTCTGACACCGGGGGGAGTGTCTCCCAGGCTATAGGAACTCTGGGACTAGCCTACCCCTGTCTGCCACGTGGCAACAGCAGATAGGCCTCACACACACACACACACACGGAGACAAGCCAGATCACCAGCCACAGCCAAATAAGAAGTTGTTTACTCCTAAGAGCACTCGCCAACAGGTGGCAGAAGGCAGAGACCGGCCCCATCTTAAGGGCGCAGCACTATGTGGCTCTCCACAGTTCCCCCTTTTTGTTTTTGTATGAAACAGGTGAGAGTAGAGGTCTGATCTCAGAAGGAGAGACAAGGACATTGTACTAGCCCTTCCAAGGTAACTCTACCCAGGCAGTGCCAGACCCATCCAGTACCGATTTTTTCTGAGGTGGGAGAAATTGGATAAATTGGGGAAAAGGACGGTACTAACCAACATCTATCAGTCTTGCTCTCCTTGAGGCTGCAAGCAGCTGACAGCATACCTCAAGTGCAGTGCTTAGCCTCACAACCTGAATGTGATGACTCAAGTCTTGATGGCTGCCAGCCAAGCTTGGGGGGACTGTCCAGCCTCAAAGGCTGCAAAGGCTTGAACAATCATGGCTGCGTTCTGGTGCTGTGTAGCTCTGATCTTACAGATAATCCACAGGTAGACAAAAGAGGCTAATACCATGAGTATAGCCAAGGAACCTAAACCCGCCCACTAGGTCAAGAGGAAGATGTCACGAAGCAGGGGTTCTCTAGATGCCTCTGGCTCCCTCAGTCTCTAACCCTGGTGTCACTGTCACCATCATCATCTCGAGCCTCAGGAGGGTCTTCATGGTGAACCTTCCGCACCAGGCACTCGGGCACCCACACTGGATCTTGCTGGTCCTGAGGAAAAACACAAACAGAACCTCATGCCCATGTCAGCACGGGATCAGGCCCTCACCAGGAGCCCGTCAGGATATCCCTCCATTTCACCATGCCCTTAGATGGATCATGTAAGTCTTGATGTCTGTCTGCTGCTGAGCGGCCATTAACATCCAAATTTTAAAAATTAAGGGTAAAAAGGGCAAGAGATAACCTCTCTTTAGGGGTATGGCCTTGGCCTATTCCCCCTTTTTGTTTTTATAAACATCCTTTTAAGGTGCAATGAGCTCACTTCACAATTCCTTGTCCCTGAGGATTATAAGGTAATCCATGGGAAAGCTGTACCTCCATTTGTTTACAAAATGAGGCAAAAGTCTGAGCTGTGTAGGCTGGTCCATTATCTGTTTTTAACTGCTGGAGTTTTCCCCAGGAGGCCCATGCTTCCCAGCAATGGGCGATGACATTACGTGCCTTCTCACCACTTAAGGGCATAGCATGGATTATACCTGAGTAGGTATCTACTGATACATGAACATATTTAAGTGTTCCAAATTCTGAAATATGGGTAACATCCATTTGCCAGATCTTAAGTGCCAACAATCCCTGGGAATTTACTCCCACACTAGGGGGATGATGATGCACAATACATTGTTGACAATCCAAAACCACCTGTCGAGCATCTGCTCTAGAGAGGTGGAATTTCATTTGCAGCATCTTAGCATTAACATGAAAAGTTTGATGAAACTGTCTTGCTTGCTCCAAGGATGAACTCAGGAAAATAAATTCCTCACAAGTGCATTGATCAACCACATCATTTCCTTTACTTAACGGCCTGGGCAAACCCGTATGTGCATGAACATGTTGGACATAAAAGCATTCTTTTCTTTGTCAAATCAAGTTTCGTAACTCTTTCAACAAGGCACATAGGGTACTACTAATCTTTAAGGGGCCTGCTATTTCTAATATTTTAACTGTATTAACCACATAAACGGAATCTGAAATCAAATTGAAGGCAAATTGACAGTTTTTAAACACTTCAATAACAGTTTTCAATTCAACAATTTGAGAGGAACCAGGTTGAAAGTGACATAACACTGGCTCTTTCTCACCTACCATATAGGCCCCACAGCCTATTTTAGAACCATCAGTAAACACACTGGGTGCTCCCTTCAAAGGAACAGCAGAGATAACCTTTGGAAAAAATCATGGGATGTTCTTTAAAAAAGGATACTAGGGGATGTTTAGGATAATGATTATTTATTAACCCATTAAATCTACATTGGAGAATAGCCCAATCATCAATGGTGCCGCACAAAACCCTAACTTGCCTACTAGAATAGGGTACCACAGTGGTTCCTGGAGCTACTCCAAAGAATTGCAAGCACTGCTGAATGCCAGTTAGGGCTAACGTAGCCACAGCAGAAGGATAGTGCTCAATGGCTTTACCTGGAGACACCCTAGGATAGATCCATAACAATGGACCATCCTGCCACAAGAGTCCTGTGGGCTGACTATAAGTGGGAAAAATACATAACCTAATGGATTGACTTTCATCCCATCTTTTCAAAAAGGCACTCTGCAATCTTTCTTCAATTTTCTGCAAGGCTTTTTTTGCATCCTCTGTTAATTTCCTAGGGGAATCCAAGGCCTAATCTCCTACCAAAATATTGTATAACAGTTTCAATTCATAATTTGGTAACCTTAAATAACACCTGACCCAATTAATATCCCCTAACAATTTCTGAAAATCATTTAAGGTATTTAAATTATCTTTCCTTAACTCTACCTTTTCAATCAGAGCTTGAAGCTCCTCATCAGTATCTGACCAGTCTGTGTCAGAATCCTCCTTCTCGCTCGACTTAACTGAGCGCTCCTCTTTCAGCATTTCCAGGGCAGTCTCTCTCTCCTCTACTGCCTTGCAGCACCTCTGATCCTCCAAACAGTTCCTGATAAGCTTCCACACAGGTCTGATCCCTGACTTGAGCGTTCCCTAACCCCATGCAAAATCTAGATCCTTTCCCAATTTATCCCAACAAGTGATAGTTAAATTACCGGAAACTGCGAACCAAGGAGCAATGATATCGCACTCATCCAAAAACCTTTCAAGGATGCTTTTCTTAAGCTTCAAATTTTTAGATAACAGCAGCTCCTGAAGAGCCAAAAAAATTGGGTGCGACTGAGAAGTGCCCATAACTATACTTTCGACACATCGTGCCCTTCACTTTCGGTTTGCAACAATGGAAACTTTTCTGCTCTTTCTTTGTCTGCAGAGAAGAGCAAAATGGCCGCGCTCAGCGGACTTTATTGTCTCAACTCACCTCGGGAACTTTCCCTTATCCCACTTACCTGGGAACTTTGTCTCATCCCACTGACCTGGGAACTTTATCATTCCTACCCGGAAACTTTATTGCCTCTTTTACTGTGGGCCTTCCCTTGTCCCAACGTAACCTGGGAACTTACCAGTGCACCACCCTGACTGCTTGAAGTTCTGAGCTTCAGATTCCCATACAGGCCACCACTTGTCACACCCACCCTTGTCCAGCAAGGAAGATGCAACGCACGAGCTCTTCTCCAAGCAGTTTACTCAGGAACCTTGAACAATCTTTTGACCCCAGGGGGAGCGCCTCCCAGGCTTAAGTACTCTAGGACTAGCCTACCCCCGTCTGCCACATGGCAACAGCAGATAGGCCCACACACACACAGAGACAAGCCAGATCACCAGCCACAGCCAAATAAGGAGTTGTTTACTCCTAAGAGCACTTGCCAACAGGTAGCAGAAGGCAGAGATCGGCACCATCTTAAGGGTACAGCACTATGCGGCTCTCCACATGTTATTTCCCTAATTTTATTCTTGGCCCATTTCTCAATGGAATAAAGGAGGGCTAGCTATTTTTTTTTAGTTTATTTTGTACCCAGTCATATTGTAGAAAGTGTTTATCAGCTGTAGAAGTTCTGTGGTAGAAATTTGGGGTTGCTTATATATGCTATTATATCATCTGAAAATAGTGATTCTCTATTTTGCTACTCTCCTAGATTGCCAAACACTAAATTCTTGTCTTCTCCCTAATTTTAATTGAATTGTTTAAGTTTCTCTCCATTTAATTTGATGTTGATTAGTGGCTTGCTGTGTGTTGCTTTTACTGTGTTTAAGCACATATCTTGTATCACTGATATTCCTAAGACTTTTAACATAAAGCGGTGTTTGATTCATATAGTGGATTACACTGATGGATTTTTGTATATTGAACTGTCACTTCTTCCCTGGAATTAAACCTACTTGATCATGGTGGATGATGTTTTTGATATGCTCCTGGATTTGTTTTGCAAGTAATTTATTGAATATTTTTACACCAATGTTTATAAGAGAAGTTGGTTTGAAGTTCTCTTTCTTTGCTGGGTTTTTGTGTGGTTTAGATATCACAATGCATATGGCTTCATAGAATGAGTTTGGCAGTATTCGTTCTATTTCTAATTTGTGGAATAATTTGAGGCATTAGCTCTTGAATTCCAATCTTAGTCCATGGTCATCTGATAAGATACAAGGTATTATTTCAATTTTCTTGTATTTTTTGAGTCTTGCTTTGTTACAGAGTGTATGTTCAGTTTTTGAGAATGATCTGGATGTTGCGGATAAATAGGTATATTCTTTTGTTTTTAGTTGAAACATTCTATAGATGTGCTAGGCCCATTTGTGTGGTGATATCTGTTAGTTTCATTGTTTCTCTGTTAAGCTTTTGTCTGGATGACCTGGCAATTGGAGAGTGTAGGGTGTTGAAATTTCCCACTATTAATGTGTGGGGTTCAATGTGAAATTTAATCTTTAGCAATGTTTCATTTACAAACAAGGGTTCCCTTGTATTTGGGGCATAGATGTTCATAATTTAAATATCATCTTGTTAGATTATTACTCTCATTAGTCTGATGTGTCCTTCCTTTTCACTTTTGATTAATTTTGGGTGAAATTATGTGTTATTAGATATTTGAATGGTTACACCAGCTTACTTCTTGGGTCTGTTTACTGGGAAAACCTTTCGAGCCATTTACTGTGAAATAATGTCTATCTTTATCCCTGAGGTGTATTTCTTAAATGCAACAGAATGATGTATCTTGTTTTGATATCCATTCTGTTAGTGTGTGTGTTTCTATTGGATAATTGAGTCCATTGATGTTGAGAAATATTAATGATAAGTGATTATGACTTCCTGTTTTTTATATTGGTGATGTATGTGTGTGTGTGTGTGTGTGTGTGTGCTTCTCTTGTTTTCCTTGGTATAAAATCATTCATTTCCTGTCTGTATTTCTTGGATGTTCTTATCCTCCCTGAGTTGGAGTTTTCCTAAAAGTTTTTTTCTGTGGGACTGGATATTTGAATAGATATTTTTTAAATTTGAATTGGTCTTGAAATATCTTATTTCCTCCATCTATGGTGGTTGAGGGTTTTTTTTTTTTTTTTGGTTATAAAAGTCTAGGTTAGCATCTGTGGGTCTTTTAAGGGATTGCTTGCTATATGCCCAGGACCTTCTATCTCTTAGAGTTTCTATTATAACGTAGGATGTAGTCCTGGTGTGTCTGCCTTTGAATATTACTCAGCCTTTTCCCCTTCTTTCTTGTAATATTCTTTCTTTATTCTTTAGATTCTGTGTTTTGATTATTAGATGACAGGAGAACTCTATTTTCTGTTGCAGTAAAATTAGTGTGCTATATCTTTCTTGTGTGTTTATACACAACTCTTTCTTTAGGTTGGGAATTTTTTTCCTATGATTTTGTTGAAAATGTCTTCTGGATTTTGAAGCTGGAACTCTTCACTGTCTTCTATTCCTATTATGTTTAGGTTAGGTCTTTTCATGGAACCCTAATTTCCAAGGATGTTTTGTGTCAGGAAAATTTAGATTTAACGTTTTCTTTCACTGATATATCAATTTCTTTTATTGTATCTTCTATGCCTGAGATTATATATCTATAACTTCTCTCTTCCAGCTCCAGTTTTCTGTTGATGATGCTTGCATCTGTTGTTCCTGTTCTTTTCCCTAAGGTTTTCATCTCCAGGATTCCATCAGTTTGTGTTTTCTTTATTGGTTCTATTTCTACCTTCATATCTTACAGAGCATTACTTATTTCATTCAGCTATTTAATATAGCTTCCTGTGTATCTTCAAGGTGTTTATTCATTTCTTCTTTAAATACGTCTATCATCTTTATGAGTTTGGATTTAATGTCATTTATTCGTGTTTTTTATTGTGTTAGGATATCTGTGGCTTGCTGTAATGAGGTAGCTGTGTCCTGAAAGTATCATATTGCCCTGCTTTTTGTTCAGTGTGTTCTTTTGAAGACTTTTAGCCATCTGGGTGTTGGTAGTCCCTGAATGTTCCTGTTGTAGTAGGTACTGGGAGAAGGCCTAATCTCCATTTCCCTGTGCTGTATGCCTAGAGATCAGCAGGTCTGATGAAAGTGGGCTAGAAGTTTTGGGAGAATATCAGTTTATCTGGATAGCAGGCTGCTCAGCAAAGCTTAGCGCACTTCAGAAGACTCAGCTGGTAAGGGTTATTGGTGCAGGAAAGGAATTTAACCTCTATGCTTCTGGATCAGCAAATCTGATGAAGGTAGACAGTCAGGTAGCAGTATAATAGAGGTACACATGGATAGCAGGTGGCTCAGGGAAACTAGGGGTGACCCAGAATGCTCAGTAAAACACATTACTGCTGTCAAGTATTTGTTTTTATTTGACTTCCATTGGGTTTTTTGATGTACTTATTGTATTTTCATATACTCTTGCAACTGTTGCCGGCCCTTATGAAATTAAGTGATCATGAATTTATTTATCTAGAAAAGCCCGTTCTTTTTAAGATTGTGTCAAGAGATTGAAGAATAGTTATAAAGATTTCTCAGATATGTAAGCATAAGACTTTAGGATGGATCTCAAGAATCTCTGTAAAATATACATGTAGTCTTGAGTACCTGTAACACCAGGATTGGGGAGGTATTTATAGGTAGAAAGTTGCAACTCAAAGTCAACCTATTCTAAACATCCAAAAAATAAGTATGAAAAGAAATTGAAGAACAGTCATATGCATAGGACCTCGCATGCATATACTACCCACATATGCATATACTAGCAATGCATATACTACCCACATATACATTCACATATAGAGACACTAGCATGTATACAGGCATAAGATACTGCACATATATAACAAAAATGAGTAAAAAAAAAAAAGTGAGAAGAAAGGAAGAAATGGAAAAGAGAGCATAGAGAGAGAAGAAGATGAAAAAATAGAAAAATGGAAATAACGTAGAGTGAATGGAACAAAGAAAATGAGAAAGGGGTGGAGGGAAAAGGGAAGGAAGTTAAACAACAAATAATTTAGTTTTAAGGAATAATCCTATGTCCATCATTAAACACAAAGCAATAATTATGTCTAAGTTGCAACATTTTCACAGCCATAATTGTCCACTTCCTTTCCTGTGCAGAAACATTTTGTATCTATGGAAGTATACAAAGTTTTCATTGTTGAGCATCCTCCAACCCATGTGTATTAGTTAAATTCCTATTGCTGTAACTAAACACAATGCTCAAAGCAATTTATAAAAGAAGTGTTTAAATGGGATCATGATTTCAGAGGGTTAAGTTTCATAATGGTTAGGGAAATATTGTTACTGGGCCTCCAACCTCCCCATGGCTCTCTGCCATGTCTTCCTAGCTGCTAGTAGGATGGCTGATTAAATCCTGGTTAGAACATTCAACCTCAATTATACTCCAAAATCCCAAAGTCTTTTGCAGATTCATCTAAAAGCAACATAGGCAAGCCCTTCACAGGAAAAGAGCAATCCCTGGTAGCAATTTCCTTCTTGGTTACTTTTTTTTATAACTGTGTCAAAACAGTGTAACCAAGAAAATATCCAAAAAAACCATATTTAATTGGACTTACACTTTCAAAGGGTTAAAGTTTGTTGTAGGGAACAAAAACATGGAGACAGGAACAGATGAGAACTCATATCTCAATCTAGAAATAGGAGACAGAAAGGACACTGGGAGTGACTCAGTCTTTTAAAACCTAAAAGTCTTTTATTGATGCCATACTCCTTCAACTAAGTTTCACCTGCCTTTCCTTCAAAAAAGTTCAACCAATTAGAGAATGAACAGTCAAGCATTTGTGCCTATAGAGGAAAGTTTCATTCAAACCATCAACTCATGTAATTCTCTATCTTCACAGTTCTGTTTTCACTGAGTTTGTCCTGCCTCTACAGACATTTTGTATCAAAATACCTACTTGGGTTCCTGGTCTGTTCTAGCTTAGAATTTTTTATGTAACTTTGCCTTACTATTATGTCCCAATTAATTCATCATAGTACTAAGAACACGAAGTCCTAATTCAAACACTTGAAAATGATTCATTTGTCAATGAACATGCTATGTAATTAATAAAAATAGACCACTGCATTTTTGCAATAGTGATTTGGACAATGAATTGTTCAAAGATCAAGGAAAATCAATGTGGTTGGTGGTACCAGGTGATAATGTCCCTGCGTGCTGCCCTTACCAAATTCCTGAAAATTATAGATATCTGCTTATTTTTGGGTAGTGGATTCATTGTTTAAATAATGGCCAAAGATGACATCTTGTGATCTAAGGTGATTCATGTGACTGAACACAAAGGATCTCAGATTAAACAGCCTCATGAACTCAAGAAACTATTTCCAGTGGTTATAAAGTTTTTTGTTTGTTTGTTCTGGTATATGAAATTCCTTTCTTTTCTTTTAAACTGTGATTATATGTGAAATTTTTATTCTATGTGCATATGTATGTGGGATTCATCTCATGTTACTGCTTGGGGATGGAGGTTAAGGAAGAGCTTTCACATGTCAGTTATCACCTTCCACTACATGAATTGCACAGTTCAACTTCAGAATGTCAGACTAGATGTCAGAGGCATTTATCCAATGAACAATCTCTGCAACTCCGTAGCTATTTTTCTCCAATTAAAATAACCAAGAATAGACTAATCTATAGAAGTCAAAATAAGAGATCTGATGAGATCATATTTATTTAAAAGTATTTATGATAATGTGATCTGAACAGATATTAAAACATTAAAATGATGGAAGAGGATAGGACTTACTTAGAATTTCAACATTTTTTTATGCTATTTCAAAGTCTAGTTTGATTTAAGAAATTCCCTTCTAAATCCTTTCTGAATCCTTTGCATTATAAATGGAAGCTGAATATGCTTTTGATACTTCCTTCAAAATTACTATGAAGATAAAACTTTTCCTTGTTATTAAGTATATTCTGATAACTATATACTGGAAATGATTGATTAATATTTTTGAAAAATTGAACAACTTTAAGATATTAAAATATATTGATTATATCAGAAGATTAAAAAGTTCTCTCAAGTGTTTGGATTGGTAGGATTACTATTATGAAATTATCATTCTACAAAAACTATCTACAGGTTCAGTGTAATAGCCATCAAAACATATCAAACACAATTTTTCAAAAAATTTTAAAATATGTTTAACTTTGCATGGAACTACAGACATATACATATGCATATAAATGACACATATACACAGATACACACAAACAGACAATACCTCAAACAATCATGAATAGTGAAAACTATTGGAGGTATCACCATTTCAGACTTCAAACTGTGCTATATAACTATGGGGATTAAAACAGCATGGTATTATCATAAAAAGACACATTGACTGATGGATTTAAACTAAAGAATTAAACAACAGTCCATTCTTCTATGAACTCCTGATTACTGACTAAAAGCAAAGAATTCATAATGAGGAAAGAGAGCATTGTAATCTGTGGTACTGATCAAGCTGATTCAGTGCATATAAAATTGAGGGGCAGTGTTCTGTGAGAGGCACCTCGGTACCTGGTCGAGTGCAGACCTTGAACCCCAGAGACCCTAAAGGGATGGTTGAAGTTCAGCCTTGCTCTGTGACCTGGTTCATTTCACATAGCTAAAGCCCCTCCCAAAAAAAGGTTTGTGGCCATCAGTCATATAGCACAGGCAGAGGGTATGATACAGGCCACAGAGCCTTAAGACATCTCCTTATTCATGAGCTATCCAAAGGCCAGAGGGCATAGCCAATTAAGCATTCCTTCCCAGACTATTCTCCTTGCAAAAGATATTTAACCTCAGGCCCACACTGAGAACACTGGGTGCAGTGTCATCCATTTTCCACCATAAAAATAAACATTTTAAGACATGGACTACCTCTTGTCTTTGGGGTCCAACATGGAGAACAATGAAGAAGATCATCAACTACTGTCTAACCATCCTCTGACAACCTCTCTACATTCCAGACACAAAGGCCACCAATTCATGTGAGCTAGCTGAGCCAACTGACAGTCGCCTGGCACTGCATGGAATGAACACAGTCAAATTCCCACTCCTCAGCTTCCCTGAGCTGCAGACCCAGCCCCTGGGGCAGCAGACATGGGACCCACAACTAGACCCACAGGACCCATGCCTACAGTCCAAGAACTGGTGGAGGATGTTGGCAGTAGCAGAGTTATCATAAAGGATGACAAAACCAGTCAAGAGAATAGAGGAGAGGGGCTTGCGGAGGGAACATTGACTGGGCAGCTGTCACCATGTCATGGATGTCCTTCCAAGAGATGCTGCTGTTCCTCTGGATGTGGTGTCTCCTTTACCTTCTCTTCTCCCTCCTCAGTTCTTGATCTGTCAGTGAGAGGTGGACCATTTTCTTGGTTGGTGGGTTGGTGTTGGATATTTTTGGCAGGAACCCTGATCCTATGGAAAAACATGAATGAAGTCCCTCTCAGTTTTAAGAAGGGGGTCTGTTACCTTCCAAATTCCATCCAAATGTTCTCACCAACATACTAGGATAGGGGGAGTTAATTTTGGTGTGTGCCGTTGGAGGGGATTAGGAGAATGTTTGGAGTTTTTGTAGATGTTAAATATGTTTAGGGTAATCAGGGCCATTATTAATTGTACATTAGGGGGATAAGTAGTTGTTTTTTGTTTTAAGAATTAAGCCTTCAGGGTCTGATGTGTTCTTTCTATTATTCCTTGACCCTGAGGGTTGTGTGGCATTCTCGTATGATGGGCAATTTCCTAACATGCACAGAAGGTTTTAAATTGAGAGCTAGTGAAGGCAGGGCCAGTCTCAGTTTTTATCTGTTGAGGAATGCCCATGATGGCAAAGGTAGAGAACATGTGGTAAATTAACATTCTTGAGTTTCACCTACCTGGATTGTAGCCAATATAAAATGTGAGTATGTATCTATGGTGACCAAAACATATTTTTGTTTACCAAATTGAGTAATATTGGTGACATCAATTTGCCACAAGGTATTGGATTTGAGGCCTCGGGGATTGGTACCCATGGTTTATAAAGCTGGAGAGGTAATGAGAGATGCACAAGAGATACATGTTTTTATTAACCTTTAGGGATGATGAAGGGGGATGTGGGGGATGTGAGCATGAAGCTCGTTTATATTTGTGTCTGTGCATGAATGAAATTGTTCTGCTTGCTCAGTTGAGGCTATGAATGTCCCTGTTGAGGCAGTTTGGTCAGCGAGTACATTTCCCTGAGATATAGGACCTGCCATGGGATTGTGAAATCAGATGTGCTGGATATAGATGAAGGTGTATCTTTCCTTTAGGAGGACAGAGACCTGTACGAGTAGAGGGCAAAATGGGTTAGCATCTAGTTTGACAATGTAACCAGGGGAGCAAATTGACAACATATACACTGAAAAGAGGTTAAGGGGGGTCCTTGACTTCTTTTAGAGATAGATAAATTGTATATAGTTCTTTATATTGGAGGGAGTGGTGAGGAAGCTATTTTAATCACAGGATAGCGGGTTCACCCTCGGGGAAGTGTTGGGAGCCGCGGCAGGTGCTGGCAAAGTCCACCATCGCTAGGTGGCGCTGTCAGCCATAATTCTTCCTAGTAAACAAATAAAGTGCGCATGTGCCATGGTAAAGCCCGCCAAAGCTAAGCCCATCCCACGGCGTTTGGCGCGCAACGAGTATACAGCCAATCAGAGGTGATTACGCCGCTCTAGGGTATATAAGGGCTTTTCCCAGGGCTGGGGGTCGTCTTCTGCCACCATTTTGGTTTAGGGAAATAAACGTGTTTCTACGGAAGGATTCTGGTGTGTGTGTGTGTGTGTGTGTGTGTGTGTATGTTTTTGCCGGCGAGACACTACACGCGCGCCCCTCACAGGGAAGTAGTATATTACTGCTGCAGGTCCGCTCTTCCTCCCATTGGTAAATATTGAGGAGGCTACTGCTATGCGATCTCCTGAGAATACTTTGGGGGGGGGCAAAGGACCATTTTTCATTACAATAATTGTTGTCAATTTGTCCTGGGAATCCAATTAAGGTGATAGGGAATTGGGAGTGATTTTAGATCAGTCACTTAACATTGGAGGCAGAAGGGGGTGACAAGAATGTCAGATTCTTTCCCTAGGGTTTGTGGGGTTCTATCCCTGCCATTTTTAATCGTGCTAGAGAGTGCATCCACTTCATTTAAAATTTGGTGTGTACCACCCATCTGGGTATAGAGACATTCTAGCCCACCCTCGAGGTTGTTAACGAGCTTCCACAAGTGTAGGGGAGGAGTTAATGATAAGGAGATGTACAGGTATTGTTGGATCACATCTAGCAAGAGCCATATCTTTTAGGGCTGAATTGACAGAATTTAAGGCTTTGACTGCTTCTGGGGATACTGTTCTTGGGAAAGAGGTACTTTTGTCTCCTTTCAGGAGGTTGAAGAGTGCTTGTGGGAAGGAGGAATCAGGATTGAAGCCAATTGGGGTTGGTCAAAAAGATATAGAAGGAAGCAAGAGTTAATTTTTGAGGGAAGGAAAGGGTGAGTTTGAGAGGAGGGTGTATTGAAGTAAGGGAGATCTCTGTTCCTAAAAATGCAATGGAAAGAATAAGTTGGATTTTGTGAGAGGCTATTTTGAATCCTAGGAAAGATAGGGAAGGTATTAGCTGGTCCTTAAGTTGGGAGAGGGAGGTAGAAACATCTCCTCATACTAATATGTCATCCATGCAATGGTATATATTGAGTTCTTTGTCTACATATGGTTTTAATGTGGTGGCTACAGCCCCCTGACAAATGGTTGGACTGTTAGCCATTCCTTGGGGGAAAACAGTCCATTCATATCATAAGGCTGGGCTAGAGTTGTTAATGGGGTGTACTGAGAATGCAAAGGGTTCACAGTCTCTGGGCTGGAGAGGGATGAAAAAAAGCAGCCTTTTTGGCTATTGCTAATAGGGGAATATTGGCAGGAATGGCTGAGATGTGGGGTAGAACCTTTGAGGGGAGCCCCAGACTTGCATGGTTCTGTTAATTGCCCTCAAATTTTGCAATAGTTTCCATCCCCCTGAGCTCTTTTTTTTTTTTATAGCAAACACAGGGGTATCCCATGGACTCCTGGAAGGACAAGTATATTGTAGTGACATCTGTTCTTCTACCTACTCTCTGAGGGCTCTGAGCTTCTCCCTTGATAGATGCCACTGTGGGACCCAGATGACTTCTTTGGAAAAACAATCAAGGCAGGGATTAGTAAATACAACAGTGGCCCCTAAAATTGTGGGCGATTTAGAGGCGGGTTTTTAGGGTCTCCTTGGGTATTATTTTCTTGATAGGTAATGCCCTCTAAACTAACGTGGTCTCTTTCTGGTTGGGTGGTAAGAACCATCTATAAGGCTTGTAGGATATCTCTCACTATAAGGTTGATGGCTCTTGAGCCACCAGGGCATGTATGAGGCCAATAGCTTCATCCAGGTCTTCCCATCTGTAGGTCTGTTTGGTGATGAATGAGTGAGAGGTTCCCCTTTACCTAGGATCTGGGATCCAGGGATCAGTTGCAAGTCTTGTGGTATCCCCATCCAAGGGAAGGAGTCCTAGAATGAGGGCCAGGGCAGGCCCTGCTGCCTGAAAGAAAGCTGTTAGCTGTATAGGATCCCTCTCTGTGGGGCTGGGAGCTAGGCAGAGAGTAGAGGCTAGGGGGTCTCTGCCATCTGGCCATTGAGTTGGATAATGTAGATAAGAGTCAAAGGAAAGAAGCTGGCCAGGAGCAGGTGGAGAGGGAGAGGGGGAGGAGGGCTAGCCTTTTGAACTGGGCCTGGAGTTACTCACTGTCCTTGAGTTCTGTGGAATGGGTCTTTGTAGGCCTCCAGTGGGGGTATACGTGAAGCTAGTTTTGTCCGAATTCTCCACCAGTTGTTGGGCTGTAGGCATGAGTCCTGAGAGTTGAGTTGTGAGTTCCTTGTCTGACAACAGAGGGGCTGGAGCCGTGGCTCAGAGAGGCAAAGGCATAGGAATTTGACCATGTTCACTCCACACAGTGCCAATCGGACATTGGGCTCTGAGAAGACTACAGAGCTTGGATCCAAGGGTAGGGAGAACACAGTATGGGGTCCCGAGGCTGGAGCTCTCAGGTTTGGGATCCCCTGGCCAGGGGGCAGCTGGGGACCAACTGCTTTCAAACCCTAGGGCTCTCAGGTGCCACTGAGGGGCCACAGAAAGGCCAAGATGGGGCGTGCAGCCTGGATCGACCCACAGCCAAAGGGGTGAGGGGAAGAAGCTCCAGTGGCACCCCACAGAAGTGAGATCATTGGTCATGGCAACTTTCTTGGCTGAGTCTCGACTGGCTTCACTAGCTTACTTGGGTTGGTAGCCTCCATGGCTGGAGTATAGAGAAGTCATTGGTGGGAGGTTAGACGGCAGCTTGGTAGTTGAAGACCTTCTCCATGGTTCCCCACAGTGGGCCCCAAAGAGGGAGTCCATGTCTTAGAATGTTTATTGTCATTGAGGAAAATGGATGAAGCTGTACCCTATGTTCTCAAGATGGGCCTAAGGTTAAGTATATTTTGCAAGGAGGAGGGTCTGGGAAGCAATGCTTAATTGGCTATGCCCTCTGGCCTTTCGGTATCTCATGAATATGGAGATGTCTTGAGGCTCTGTGGCCTGTGTCATGCCCTCTGCCTGTGCTACATGACTGATGGCCTTTCTTTGGGAGAGGTTGTAGCTATGTGAAAGGATCCAGGGCCCAGGGCCAAGGAAAAGGCCAAACTCCTACTGACCCTTGAGGGTCTCTGGGGCTCAAGGCCTGTGCTTGACCAGGTACCCAGGTGCCTCTCATAGCCCACAGCCTCACATAAAATAATGTATATAGATCTATATTTACTAACCTGCAAAAGCTCCACTCAAAGTGAACGAAGGACATCAACCTAAATCCAGCACACTTAATCTGACAAAAGAGAAAGTAGGGAATAGGCTTGAATTTGGGCTAATATCCAAAATTTATAAACACAGTTCAAAAGACTAGACACTAACAAACCGAATAATCCAATTTAAAAATGGGATACAGAGCTAAACAGAAAATTTGAAATGGTGGAATCTCAAATGGCTGACAGGAACTTAAATAAGTGTTCAAAGTTCTTCATGTCCAGGGAATAGCATATCAAAAGAATGCTGAGATTATATATTGCTCCCATCACAATGGCTAAGAACAAAAAAACTCAAGAGATAGCATATGCTGGCAATGATATTGAGCAAGGTGGACACTACTCCATTCCTGGTTAGAGTGCAACTTGTACAAACATTTAGAAAATCAATATGATGTGTGGGCCTGTGTACCAGAGACTTTCCACAGAGATCTCTGACCTGGTCAGGGGAAAAGGTTCAGACAAATAGGAAAGAGTAGGTGCATGGAGAGGGAATCACTTCAGTTGCCTCCTCTGACTCCCTTACCTCTGCTGCTGGAGCTGCCTCTGCCCCCATCTCTGCTGTCACCACTTCAGTTGCTCCAAGATGCTACACCCATCGTTTTGCACTGAGTCTGGCTGGGCTGAGCTGAAGAGAAGCTGACTAGCCAGCAAGGAGTGCAGGGAAGCTCCTGAAGGCATTTTGGGAGAGCAGATCTCTTCCCACAAATGGCACTGTTACAGCTCTTATGCCAGAAGCTCTTAGATGAGGGAGTAATTCTTGCAGTCCTTCTGGATAGGATTCTTATATACGATTTTGGGGTGGGTCAGGGTCTGGCCGCAGGTATTTGCTATTGGCTTGGTCTCAGAGCTTGGAGGTACCTTATCTACATTTAGGAGGACTTGGGTCTCTGCTCCTACATGACAATTGCCACAAACCACTCTGTGGGGAGCTGTGGGGGCTGTTGGGGCCTGTAGCTATGTGAAAGGAGCCAGGGACCCAGAAGCATGGTGAAACTCCTACTGTTCTTGCAGGGGACCCTGTGGAAATACCTGTTGAGTCAACAAGGTTTAAAACGTGTTTGATTAGGTACCTAGCTGCCTCTCACAGCTCACTGCCCCACATTGGTGGTTTCATACAAAAAAAAGAATAGTTCTATCTCAGACCCAGCTATACTACTCTTGTGTACATACCCAAAACATGTTTCACCATCCCACAAAATCCATCCCATATGCAAGCATCAATTCTTAAGACTATTAATGATACTTTGTTATGCTTTCAGACAAGACCATGTAGCCTTCTCAGAGGCTCCACCCAGCACCTTACTCATACAGATACAAACACCCATGGCCAAACAGTGAATGGAGCTTGAGGACTCATGTGGAAGAATAGGAGACAGAATTGCAGGCCACAAAGGGATAGGAACTTCACAGGAAGACCAAATAGGGCTCTCAGAGTCTGAACCACTAACCAAAGAACATACATGAGCTGGACCTAAGCTTCCCCACACATGTGTAGTAGATGTGCAACTTGATCTTCATATGGGTCTGGAATAACAGGAGCCAGGGCTATCCCAAAAGCTTTTGCTGGCAAATGGAATACGTTCTACTAGTTTGACTTTCTTGTCTAGACACAGTTGGAAGAAGATATGCCAGCCTCGAAGAGTTGATGCACTAGGGTCGAGGGATAACAACAAGGGGCCTCACCTATTCAGATGAGAACAGGAAGAGGGAATAAAGTGAAGGACTATGGGAGGGTTGACTGGGATGAGGCCAGTGAGAGGATTGTAAAGTGAATAAGCAATTGTTTTAAAAAAGAAAAAATAATAATTAAAACATAAAAAAATCATATTCCTATTACTGCATTGGCATGTCTGGCCCCATCACAGAAACTGAACTGACCCAGAGAAGAATTTGATGAAACTCAACCTGAAGTATATTCTGGAGTAGGACATTTTGGATAAAATAATGCATAGAGTCCTTCAATGGTGAGAAAGTCCAATATTCTGGCCAGGTGTTTTTTTTTTTATCTAATATCTCCACCCCAGTTTCATTTCCCTATAATCCTTTTTTATATCATATCCAATATCAATTCAGATTCCCGGTTTTCTCTTTTTTTTTTTTTTTACATGGGATGAAATGTCATTGTTTTATAAAACTTCCTTCATAAAATCTCTTCTTTCTTGGAACATACACTGGTCTGGCTTACAGTATCTCTCTTAGTAGGCTTTCTGAGAGGAAGAGACCGATTAATACAATATGACTGTAGAACTTTATCTTTCTGATTTTAATCTACTTTTTAAAAATATATTTTAATTGTGTTGTATACTTTCTTTATTTAATTTCAAATGTTATCCCTTTTCCCAGGTCCCTCTCCCTTGAAACCCCTATCCTACCCCCTTGCTTCAATGAGGTTGTTCCCCCACCCACCCATGTCTGTCTCCCCATGCTCAAAATCTCCCACATTGGGGATTGAGCCTTCACAGGATCAAAGGCCTTTCCTCCCATTGATGCCTGACAATATTATCCTCTGCTACATATAGGGCTGAAGCCAGGGGTTTTTCAATGTGTACTCCTTGATTGGTGGTTTAGTGCCTGGGAGCTCTTCAGGGTGTGGTTGGTTGATATTATTGTTCTTACTATGGCATTGCAAAACCCTTCAGCTCCTTCAGTCTTTTCTCTAACTCCTCCATGGAGAATCCCATTGAGAGCAGCTGTGGTGAACATCAACTCGACGCGCGTGGATCTGTCCCTGACTGAGGGACTGTCCTCCTGAAATTCTTCAGCTTTCTTCTTTTCTTTTCCTTTTCTTCCCTTTTTTAAGTGGGTGGGAGTAGGCCTGTTTGGTATACCCTAAGTTGTGGATTAGTATTCATCCTTTGGTTGGTTACAAACTCAGAGCTCAACAAAATCTTGACAAGACTATTTTTACACAGGCGCTTCCAAAGTACTAGGGGCTTCCCCTGCAGTGTGGTTATCACTGCCTCAATTATAGCAGTCTCCCCCTCACGAGTGGTGGTGCTAAATGTTAGGCCATCAGCGTTGCACCCCAGAAGATTTGCCCACTACACTGGGTCAGTGAGGAGTCTTGGCCTGGTTGATTCTTGTCTGTGTAGCTGTGGTACCTGAATTTTGAGACAAACAGCCCTTGCACCCCTAGGGGATGACTCCATTGCACAGGGATGGGTGTTTGCATCTCTTTCTGTTCCCCTTAGCCCTTGCACCCAGAGGACTTGTTTCCATTGCACCTGGTAGGGTAAGGGAGACTGCCTTAAACTGTTGGTTCTTGAACGCTTATTCCCCCAAGATGGAATTCGCTCGATCGGCCATGGGTTTGAGTCATAACCGGTACCACACTAGACAGGCCAAGAACAGCCAGTTAGATAACTCCATCCTTTTGTCTCCAGGCCGGCTGCCAATTGGTCCCAACGACGGGAATAAGCTGATCCCATATGCCAGAGGTACACCACGAATGGTGATTTTACCCGGTGACAGGCATCACGAGTGACCACTACCTGGGGCGCACATTCTGAGAATGCCAGGTGTGGGTGCGCGACCCTCGTAGCCTAGCCAGAGAGCTCACCATTCTTTGGTGCTGGCTGTGGAGAAATGTCAGTCAGCCTAGACACGGGACATTGACCAGTGCCTGTTTAACAAATCAAAAAAGAAATAGCCAGTAGACAGATTCCTCAGCCGCTGCACCCTAGGGCTTCTGGTATAGGCACCCTGTAAAGCCTCAAACATTTGAGCACCACCCTCTGTTTTTTAAAACAAAAAAGGGGCAGATGTTGGGAGCCGCGGCAGGTGCTGGCAAAGTCCGCCATCGCTAGGTGGCGCTGTCAGTCCAGGTAAGTTGGGTAGAAAAGTGGGTGTCAGGATCTGTCCAGGTAAAGGCAAATATGTCCTGTGACTGGGTGTCTAGAGGGATAGAGAAAAAGGCATCCTTGAGATCTAGGACTGAAAAATGAGAAGTCCCTGAGGGGATAGTAGAGAGAAGCGTGTAAGGGTTAGCTACGACAGGATGGAGGGTAACTACGGCAGAGTTAATGCGCCTGAGATCTTGAACCAGGCGATAGGTGCCATTAGGTTTCTTAACTGCCAGTATAGGGGTGTTAAAGGGGGAAGAGGTAGGTCGAAGGAGTTTTTTTCTTAAGAGGTCAGCAATGATAGGCTTAAGTCCCCTGAGGCTCTGGAGAGAAAGAGGGTATTGTGCTTGGCAGATGTACCTGGTAGAGTCCAGTAACTGGATGACAACAGGAGAATGATGTTTAGCAACAGAGGGGTTCTGGACATCCCAAATGCGGGGGTCCACCTGAGAAGCTGGTAAGGGAAATAACATGTTCGTGTTAGTAGGGTGATTGGCTAAAAGGAGGAGCAGAGGAACTGCTGGCGAGCTTGGGCTTAAGCGAATTGGTGGAGCAAAGGAAATAGAAGCTCCCAACTTAGCTAAAATATCTCTTCCTAATAAGGGGACAGGACATGTAGGCACTACCAAAAAGGAATGGGTGAGAGGCACACCCCTAAAAATGCAACTAAGTGGGGGAGTCTGGTGAGGAAGGTAAGGTTGTCCTCCTATCCCGACAATCGGAGAACGCAAAGGTGAAGTGGGTCCCCAAAACTCCGTCAGGACCGAGTATGTGGCCCCAGTGTCCAAGAGGAAGGAGATGGTTTTCCTGCACACCATAATCTCTACCCGTGGCTCTCTGCTAGTGATGGGCGTGGTCGGGTCAAGAGAGCTTGGGGCCCGTCAGTCCTCCATAGCCAAGCCTAGAAGGTCAGCTGAAGGGTTTTCTGGGAGCGATGTCCCTCTGTTTTGAGCAACATGAGGGCAGTCGGTCCCCCAATGTCCCTTCTGATGGCACTTGGGACATGGTCCCCTTGGCTTGCTGGGGTTAGGACAGGCTTTTACCCAATGACCATGTTGACCACATTTATAGCAGGGGCCAGGTGGTGGTCTCTGAGCCTTCGAAGACCAGCAGTCTGGGGTAGTGGCTGAGGCTGGTCGGACAGCCTTTGCCAGTATGTGGTATTTCTGTTTACGGGCTTTCTCATCTCTCTCATGGTACACTTTGAAGGCCAACGCCAAGACTTCCGCCTGTGGAGTTAGGGGCCCCCTCTCCAATCGCCTAAGTTTAGCTTTTATGTCGGGGTAGCTCTGGGAGAAAAAGTAGGTCATAAGGAGTTGCTTACCTTCTGAGCTTTCAGGGTCCAGATTAGGGCCTTTGTAAGGCGTTCTAAGAATTGAGATGGATTTTTTTGTTTATCTTGGACAACCTCCTGAAGTTTCTCAAAGTTAACCGGCTTTAACGCCGCCTTCCTCAGACCTGCCAAAAGACATGTTATAAATCTATCTCTGGCTAAGATTCCACCTGCAGAGTTATAATCCCATCGAGGGTCCTGGTCAGGAACGGCTTCTGATCCAATTGGATAAGTCCCGTCTGTTTGATGGATCTGATCTGTATGCACTTTTGCCTCATCCCAAACTCGCCTGCGTTCATCTGGAGGTAGGTTATTAGTTAAAATCATGTGTACGTCATGATAGGTAAGGCTGTAAGACTGAGAAATATATTGAAATTCTTTAATGAAGGCAGAAGAGTTAGAGGTGTAGGAGCCCAATCTTCTCTCTATCTGGGAGAGTTCACTCAGCGAGAAGGGGACGTGTACCCTGACCAAGCCATCAACACCAGCTACTTCCCGTAGGGGAAGAACAGATGCTGGTTTCAGTGTCCCTGGAGGAGAAGGGGTAGGACCCTTAGCTTTGGAACGTGTGATAGGAGGAGTGAAAGTTGGTGCCAGTGTAGGATGGTTAGCATGGCCTGTGGCTGACACGGAAGGAGGGGAGAGGTCTAGAGAGGTCGAGCCAGTGGACTCAGGGGCGCCCTGGTGAGAAGAAGAAACTGAGGTAGCAGTTTGGGTTTTAGGCGGCATGGAAACAGGCTTGCGACGGAGGGGAGGGGGTTCGTCAGCTGGGTCTAGAGGTGTGTGGTCGTCTGGGGGTTGAGCAGGTGTCATTGCCAAGAGAACCTTAGGTGTAGAGCAGCAGGTGGAGTACATAGAAGGGGAGTAACGGAGGTAAATAAATGCACGGATATAGGGGATTTCCTTCCATTTACCGGACTGCTGGCAATATGTATTAAGACTCCGTAAAATAATGGGGTCTAGGGTGCCATTACGTGGCCACATGGTCATCCCATTGTCTAAAGGGTACCCAATCCAGACTTTATTGCAAAGACGTATTAATTTGGAAGGTCTCAACTCAGGCGTTAATTGTAAAGATTTGAGGTTTTTCAGTAGACAGCCCAGTGGGGTGTCCGCCGGTATGGACGAAGACGATGAACCCATTGAGTGAGTTACCAAATTTAGCTTAGCGTCCTAAACTAATCTTTGTCAACAGAAATCAGGCACTGCTTATAATAATCGGGCAGTCGCACGATTAAATAAGGGCCTCGACTGGGCTAACCCACCAGAAGTTAGCCAGTCAGGAGATAGCTCGGCTGGTACCAGCTTTTTGTGGAGCTGTAAGAGCTGAGGAGGGGTTACGAGCTATTCCGAGAGGGGAAATCACTCAATCGGTTCAAGGTCCTAGTTGAATAGCAGTTGTGGTTCGGCTAGAGGCCAGACACATGTGCTGGGGCAAAAACCAGCCCTGTGGTCCAGGAAGCAGTGGCCAGACGCAAACCCGGAGTCCAGGGCCCCTCACACGAACCAGAAGCTCCCTATGGATTAAAAGCCGGTGTGTGCATGAAATTGTGCAGTCCGGTACCTGGGAGGTGGAACCGAACCGGGGACCTGTGTGTCAGTCTGGGTATCTAGGCCACACGGCAGAGCACCAACTGGGGGAGGGGTGGGCCGAAACGGCACAGCTCACGTGGTGGAAGTTCGGCGAGTCTCAGCAGACACGGTGAAAACAGCAGGTTGCGCAGGGGTGTAGCAGTCACGGGCTGGTGGAGCTGAGGCTGCAGCGGCGGGAATGGCAGACCACGTGGGCCTCAGCGGCGGCAGTGCCGAGAGCTGCGCTCACGCACGAGCTGCCGGGTGTCCGGGGAAATCGGCTTCCCGGCCAATGCACCAATGTTAGGATTCGAGCGCAGTTTGGACAGACAACACCAAAGCCGAGCCGATCCGGTTCCAAGGGAAGGGGTTTATTTGGGGGAGGGAGTGGGAGAGAGGAACGGGAAGATGGCGAGTGAAGAGAAGACGAAGAGAGAGAGAGGTTGGGGGTGGTCCCAACTATTTAAGTGGGTGATGACGTGTGTAATTTCCCAGGTGTAGGTGAGTCAGGTAGGTGAATTCTGGGAGTGGTTGTCCCAGCAACGTAGGAGTCGCAGGCCCCTGAATATGACGTCACCGGGTTCAGACTTATACTAACACAATGTACTTTTACATCTTAATAAAGTTTCTCTTATCATTATACATGAAGGCTTCCCTTTCCCCATAAGGTTATGAAATGCTTCCTTAGTATGGTGTGCTATTCTTTATATTGCTCTTCCATATTAAGGTTTAATCATAGTCTCAAGGCTCTTTTTCCTAAAATTCCTCATTCTTAAAAGATCAGCTTCCTTAGTTAATAAACAAGACTCATTTTCTGAGGGAAAAAAATTGATAAAACAATGAAAGTGAGATGACTTACACTAGCAGTTAAGAACACTTTCTGTTCTTGCCAAGGGCCTGAATTGTTTTCCCTTTATTGACACAAGGGCTCACAACCTTAAAACAGTAATGTGGGGAAAATTGCAGGCCACATTAGTGAGGTCCAGGGAGGCTTCCATGCTGTGGCTGGTCCCACATGCAGGAGGAACATCTAAGGTTCCATCGGCCTGGAGGCTTTGGCGGCAGCAGGCCCCAATGACACGAGGAAGTCTTTGGTTCCAAAAGTGTTTATTGTAATGGTGGATGGTAGATGGATCTGGAAGGATGCCCCCCAAAACTCAGGGCAGTCCCAAGTTATATAGGAAGGAAGAAAGTGGGAGGATCTGGGGAGGATCTGGGGAGGCATACTTAATTTGCTCCACCCTCTGGCCTTCATTAGTATGTAAATCCCTAGGGCCTGAGGCCTCTATTCACACCCTATACCTGTGCACTTTGGAAAGGGCCCTCTGGCCTTCATTAGTATATAAATCCCTAGGGCCTGAGGCCTATAGTCTGGCCTACTTGACTGAACAATGTAATTCTATGGAGACTAGACTGCTTTTCAGAACCCTGGGTTCTTGGGGCATGCCAAACTCCTGCTGTTTCTCACGCAGAGTCTCGGGGTTCTAGGCAACTGCCTAGCCATGCCCCAGAGTATCCTTATGCACTCCTACACAGTAATATCATGATTGGAATCATTTATAAGCTTTATTGCTTCCTTTACTGATATCTAAAAGTGCACTTTAACTTTTTAGGGAAAGAAAAACATAAGCACATCAATATTGATAAAGATTTTATGTTGTTGTATGATTAGCTTTATTTTTAAATATTATCATCTTGTCTCTACTTGTAAAATGAAATCTGGTTGTTACTGGGGTGTGGTCTCTGCCAGTCTGTGAGTCATCTATTTACTTCATGTATTCACAGAAAGTCATCAAATGCAGACAGTGTATGCTGACAAGAGCACAGAGGTCATCAGGATAAACCTCCAGTGTCTTGACATCCAGGGAAGAGAAATCTCCCTGAGATTTCCCTTCTTTTTCCTTTCCAGGTAAAAAGGAATCACCCATTGTATTTACTGTTGGAAGTTCTAATGCTGATGCTGGCCTCCAGATTTACACTACTCAGACCTTCAATGGACCATTGACAAGGACATAAAACAGCTAGAGATTGACATCACTAATCTAAAGAAATCCCCTGTTTTGCTGTCTGAAATGATCTCCAAAAATGCAAAGGACTTTATTGGTCTTGATTTACTCTCTTACAATAGAAAAGACTGTGTATAGCTCTAGACTGTATGCAGCTCTTAAAGAAGATTTTTGCTTTTACACAGACAAGACAGGGATGGTTAAAGGGAGCAAGAAAAAGGTCAGAGAAAGCCTTGTAAAAAGACAGAGAGAGATAGAGAAAGATGAGATAGAGATAGAGAAAGATGAGAGCTGGTACAAGAATTGGTTTTTAACCTCTCCAATTTAACCTCTTACAATTTTGGGACCATTAATTTGGTTACTTCTGCTTATTGCTTTTGGTCCCTGGGACTTAAATAGGCTGACTAGTTTTGTGAAACCATAGATAGATGATTTGATAGCAAAATCTATTCAGATACATTATCATAAATTAGCTATGGAGGACCATGAGACTCAAGACGAGGTTGTTACTCTATCCAGGGTGTTCCCAAAACCCATCTCCACTCAACCTAAAAGAGGGGACTTCTGCCCCTAGACCAAGCAGAGAGGGGCCACCTAAAACCCCCTCTGACTGGCAACCTGAATTCTTGCTTAGGCTGAGAGGCTACGCACTGCAGGGGAATATAAAATTAAAAATATCTTTCTGGGTTCCCTGAGGGACAAGCCTGACTGCATAGGGGTTGATGTCAAAAGTATCACCTCTCCAGGAAAAAGACATTGGGACAGGTACAGATCTCATGCCTCACTGAACAATGACAGGAGGACTGGAGCCATTACAAATCCCCCTTTAATTAATGGAGGTCAGGTCTCTATCCCCGCCTTTGCAAGACTGGAGATGCTACAGTCATTCTATACTTGGAGAGAGGGAGAATTGTCAGGGGCAGTCCTGCTTATACACTGAAGGCCTAAAATCAGCAATAAGCCTGACAAACATGCCTGCTAACACAAAGTCTTGGGTCTCTGTGGAAAAACACTGAAACAGATGGCTAGAAACTATTGTAAACAAACAGCTTTGGTGGAAACTTGTCAAGCTTGAGTAGTCATAGACCTTGTAGATAGGTAGCCTCGGTGCATAGTAGCAACTTAGATAAAGACAAGTGAATCATAGGCGGAGTCATAGTGGCCTGTCCTCTGAATCTTCACCAGCTGACATTCTGTTCTAGAAGCCACCTGTACTCCCTCCTGAACACCTATGCTCCTGCAACAACCCCTTCCCCACATCCTCCCTCTATGTGCATATAACCCCTGTATGAAAAAAAGTAAAATCAGTAGTTTAATCAGCCTGTAGACAAGCTGTGTTTCTTTTGGATTTCCTGTCCTCCAGTTCTCTCTTCCCGGTCACCTGGATTCTAGTTCACTGCCCCATAGGTCTGAGGCACTTAATTTCCCTTCACATTCCTTTTATTTAAAAAATGTAATAGGCATTACCATAGTTACTTTGATATTCCTGTGAAGAAACACCATGACCAAGGCAACTTATAAAATAGTGTATTTGGGGTTTGCTGACAATTTCTGAGTGTTAGTCCATGACCATCATGGCAGGGATCAGGGAAGCGGGCAGGCAGATGTGGTGAGTAGCAGTATATTGAGCTTATATATTGAGAACATATCCACAGGCAGAGAGAAAGAGAGCCAACTGGGGTGCAATGGCTCTTTTAAACCTTAAAGTTACCCTCAGTGACACGTTTCCTCCAATAAGAGCACATCTTAATCTTTCCCAAATAGTTCTACCAACTGTTGATCAAACCTTCCTGGTGAGGAGGCATTCTCATTCAAACCATTGCTTTTCCATATCATAGTCCATCACTAAAAAAAATCAAGTCAGGAACTTAAGTATAGCATGAATTGTGCAGAGGCCACAGAGGAGCAATGCTTTCCTGCTAGCTACTAAAGGCTTACTCAGTCTATTTTCTTATAGTGCCCAGAACTACCAGCCCAGATGTAACAACACGCAAAATGAGCTAGGTCCTCCCACATCAATCACTGAATAAGAAAATTCACTAAGGACTTGTCCACAAGCCAATGTGGTATATATATTTTCTCAATTGAAGTTTCCTCTTCTAAAATGACTTTACTTTATGTCAAGTTAACAAAAAACTAGGTAGCACAGTGGACAGATGTCCCCAGCATATATGTAGCAGATCTACATCTCAGTCTTCATGTGAGTCCCCAAACAACTGGAGCAGGTACTGTCCCTAAAGCTATTGCATGTGTCTGGGTGCTTTGTTCAGCCTTAATGGGATAGGATGTGCCTAGCCCTACAGAGACATGATGTACAAGAATAGGGGGATATCCAGGGACCCCACCCTCTCAGAGGAGACGGGGGGTAATGGAGGAGGAACTGTGTGATGGGGACCAGAAGAGAAGCAGCAAATAGGATGTAAAATGAATGAATGAATAAATAAATAAATAAATAAATAAATAAATAAATAAATAAATGGAAAATCCTGGCTAGCACAGATACTTATTGAACACTTTCCAATGATGAATTGGAAATATCTAAAATATCCAGAAATAAATGTTCAACAGCTTTGGTCACCATAGAAATACAAATCAAAATTACTTCATCTCTTTTAAAATGACAGTAATCTCTCCAGTTACCATACTTTTTTGACCTCAAATTTATACACATCTTTTTCTTGACAAAGCTGCAAATTTTTCATGTATTGACTATTGTCATTAGACTCCTTTTCTAGTGGTCAATCTAGCCAGAAGCAGCCAGCAGGAATCATGCCAATGGGCTTTCCCTAATGATTAACCTATCTACAGTGAAAAGAATTGTTAGGACAGGGATATAATGTAGACATGTTTGTTGTCCAGTTGGTTCAGATGTTGAGGAACTCACTTGAAGCCTGAGCTGCACATCTATTTAGGTCCAGCCTGTTTATGCTCTTTGGTTGATGGTTCAGTCTCTAACAGCCCCCAAGGATCCAAGATAGTTGACTAATTTGGTGTTCCTGTGGAGCTCCTATCCTGTCAAGGACCCTCAGTCCTTCTGCGGAATCTTCTTTAAGACTCCCAAAGCTCTGTCCAATATTTGGCTGTAAGTCACTGCATCTGTTTCAGCCAGCTGCTGGGTGCAGCCTCACAGAGGATACTTAATGCTAAACTCCTGTTTCATTAATAAAGTCAGGGATTGGTGCTTGCCCATGGAATGAGTCTCATTTGGCCCAGTTATTGCTTGACCGTTACCTCAATTACTACTCCATCTTTGCCCCTGCCTTTCTTGTAGAAAGGACAGATTTTGAGTCCAAAGTTGTATGGTGTCCTAATTTCATCCACTGTGGGTTCTTTCTGGGCACAGGAGGTGAATGCCAACTTTCTTTAAGATCTCTGCTAAGGATTAGAAACCTAAAATATAGTAGAAAATGCCAGAATATGCCTAGCATAAGCTTATGACCTTATTAAAAAAAAACACATATAGAAACCAAAAAATGTTCTTGAAAAGAGAAGAATTGAATTGTTTCCTAGAAATAATGAAGGATGTCCAGGGAACTAAATATTTCTATCGTTTCATGAACTTAATGAGGAAAAATTCTATCAGATGGAATCTTAAATGATGGATTTGCAGGATGAATAAAAGTTCACTCTGAGGCAGAGGATATTGTAGGCAGAGGGAAGTGAATGCAAATAATACCTGTAGGAGGAGCTCACTTGGATAACTTTCCAGTATTACAAAATAAAAACAGCCCTGGGCAAAAGGATAGACAAGAGGAAGTCAAAGGCAATAATTTCACATGAGTTTCTGATAAGAAGCAACTACCTTTGGATCCAGTGTTAACACAGGTTGTATTTTTTTCAATGATATTTGTACCACATGAATCCAAATATCAAATATCAAAGTGGGCACATCCATGATTCTCTCCCAACTGCCAAGAGGGAGAATGCACTGAATTCTTGGAACTGTGGGTGGGGCATGGTAGTGTTTCTACTGAATGTAAAGCCAACCCCACCTCCCTTTTCACTATTTAAGCACTGAAGGACCACTACCTTCAGTCACAGCTGGGCAGGGAAGGGAGCTCAGCAAGGTGCAACATACACAGCTAAGAATAAACCACAGAGGAGAGACTTGATTATAGAAAGCAGCAATGGACCTGATTGAAAACTTTTCCATGAAAATCTGGATGATCCCAGTGCTCCTCTACCTGTGAATAAACTGCAAAGACTCATCTCCTTAATGATCAGGACTTGGTAAATGTGAGACAATTATTTCCTTAATTTTTTGGAAAATACAAAAGAGAAAAAGAAGAGGATATTGCTTGAGCATGGGATGTACAAAAACTTAAGGTGTTGTTTTTGGTCCTATGAAAATCCCTCCTACGGGTAAGTATACATTCCTCTTCTACTAAACTCCACATTTTGTGGAAAGGAGGATTGAGTGATCTCAGTTAGACCTGGGTTATCCTCCAATTGACTCTCACTATTTCCCCAGATTTACTACCCAGGACTCAGTGAAGCAGAATACAAATAATTGGTCACTATGTTTGATAGGAGGCCTCCTCTGACAGTCCCAGGACTGTTTGTATTGTGAGTATGGGAAACACTTTTGTGTTGTCTTCACCTCTGATTTTTCTGATGTAGGAGACATGGAGTATTGCTCCATGGGCACATGGCTACTTTCTGCTCCATTTTCTCACCTCTAGGATCATTTTTACAATGCTCCTAGTATATTACATTTAGTCATTTCACTTTTGTCTTTTGCCTGCATGTATGCATGCATATGCACTTCATGTGTGCTTGGTGCCCATGGAGGTCAGCAGAGGACATTGTATCCCTTAAATTGGAGTTACTGATGGCTGTGGGCCACCATGTGGATCCTTAGCACTGAATTCTAATCCTCTGTAAGAGCAAGAGTGCTCTTAACGACTGAGACATCTTTCTACCACTGCTAAATGATGGATTTTTAGAATAAAGAAGACCTGACTTTGATTCTTTCCCTTCAACATATCCTAGCATCAGTATAGGGATTTATATCTCTCCTGCTGTGAAATCTACTAGCATCCTGAAAGGGCAGGCACTCTGTAACAATTTGGAATTTATATATTTTCCTCATAAGTTCCACTGGGAGCATAAGTCAAAAGACCTATTTCACTACTTCCTTTCCATGTTAGGATTCCTTCATAATGATATACAGGAAGAAAGAAATTATTCTGAGTTCCAGGATAACATATTTGACCACCATGAACAAGTCACTCTCCTGCCTATGTGAGTTTGCATATGTGTGAGTTTGCATATGTGCATACCTGCTTGAGTATATATGTCTCTCTCTCTCTCTCTCTCTCTCTCTCTCTCTCTCTCTCTCTCTCTCTCTGTGTGTGTGTGTGTGTGTGTGTGTGTGTTTGTGTGTGTATCTTTAAATCTGTGGAGAGTAGATGCTCTCCCCCAACAAACACTTCACATTTGACTTCTGTCATTATTTTTCACTAATAAGAGATTATTATGACTTCTATCATTTACAATAATAAGATATTGTTATACATGATAATGTGAAAATAGAAATCTCAAACTTGGTTTTATTCTTTGAAGGAAAGGTTAAGTATATAAGTACATAAGATGTTATGGCAACATCTTTTTCATGTGATCATGCTGAGGAGTGAATCCTCATCCTCCGTAAGAGCTGTGAGTGCTCTTAATCACTGACACACATTTCTAGCACCCCTAATTAAATTGAAATGGTTAATTGAAAAAGGATTAATTTCATTCTGTTTGGTCTTAAAGCTGTTATGAGGTAATATTAGAGCCATCTTTCAAAAGGTTAAAGTTAAACACAAATTGCTCTCAGGATTTCTGACAACAGCCGTGGATAAAATGATTTCATTGGTTTACAAATGTCAGGAATGTAAGACTAATGCATAAATAAATATATCAGCTAGATTGTATGCATGTTTTGAAATAAACTTGCTTGGCAGGGTTTTTAATTCAACTGTTCTTTCTGGGCTTGTTTATCAGGTCATGTGAATCTCTCAGAATAGGTGGATAAGGAAAAGAATGGATGAGTGACGACATAAATTCTAGACAACTATGAGTCAGGACAGCAGTTTTCAAGCTGTGGATCTTGACTCTTTCACAGGAGTAATATATCAAATATCCTGCATATCCACTATTTACATTGTGGTTGATAACAATAGCAAAATTACAGTTATAAAGTCAAAGCTAGGGGTTACCATACCATGATGAACTGTATTAAAGATTCACAGTTATTGCAGTAATATTTAAAATTAGTAGCATCCAATCTGGCTTGTTCTTAATCAGCTGCCATGCTACCAACTAGGTGAGGCCCGAGGTCAGGAGCAGTGGCATATCCTCACTGCTGCTGCTGCAGCTCAGGCCACCAGCTTAGGAGGCTAGAGACACTGGCTCTGACACCCACTAGATGCCAGTGTGGGAGATGACTCTTCCAATCTTCCACACTGTCTTCACAAGCCTGGGCTGAGCCCAGACCATCCCACCATCCACGTAGTACCCAGTAGAAATGAGACTCTAATGTTTAAAATCATCCAATAGCTTTATATATTTGGTAATGCTCAAATAACAAGATGCCCACACAATTAGAAGTGTTAAAAATTAACTAAACTATATATAAATTGTTACCCAGGGATGCTACTGATACATGTGGTTCTCCATTGCTCCTGCATCTCTGCCTCCATAGCTCCTCCTCATCATCATCTTCCTCTCCTTACTCCCTGTCTTTCTATCCTTACTCCTCTCACCTTAGCTCCTCCCAACTTGCAGGGAATTTTTTCCACTCATGCAGCATTAGGAAGGTTGAGAATCACTGAGTTAGGCATAAATATGAAAATATTCTTCTCCTCTCTGGCAAGAAGTCTCAGATACACTACTGTGTTGCAGTCCCCACAAAAGATCACTGCAGGGGCAACACTCATTGGTATCCAATCAATTTCCTAAATGGCATAATAAAATGACATTATGTAGTAGTATTCTAGCCTAAATCTCACATTAACAGTGAAATTGTAGAAAATTTTAAATAATTTATTTTGGGACTTTCAGACATAGAATTCATCTACTTTTTTAGGTAATCTTTGTGGGTTTAGGGAGCCTCTCAGAGAATGTGAGGATAAAAATGAAGATCAAAAGTAATTCTTGTAGATGTAGCTTTTGTTGTTACTTGTTGCTTACATGTTGCTTACATTGTTGCTTGCAGCTTGAATGTTAAAGTTCCTGTGTCTGTGACTGGTAAACCTGCATATTGCACAGGGACAATCCCTAAGAACTCAATCTCTCACTTTACAGTTATAGAACCTACACACATGGAAATTTTAAGAATTTTGGGTTTTCAGGACCCAAACCACTGCCTTTTTTAAGAAATGTTCTTGCATACCGCTATGTAAATATGGCTTGAGCTTCTGACCAGTCTTGTCGTTGTCAAACCTGGCTTAGTTCCTGCAATTAGAAGTGGCAGATATTGGATTCTCAAATCTTGGGTTTTATTTATTTTACTGGTTGGGATGCTTCATTGAGAGATACCAGGGCTGCAGCCTGGAGAAGAGAACATAGAGGAATGCTGTTTTCTGTCTACCTTAGGTTCTTGTTAGCTACCTTTCTAAGACAGCTCAGAAGTATGTGCCCATGGATTATGTAGCTGGGCCTCTTACATCAACTATCCACCAAGATAAATTCTCATAGACTCCACAGGCCAATCTGATATTGAAAATTACTACTGCTCGATGGAGACTCTCTTTTCATATTATTGGCTCTGTTTAGTTGATAATTAAAACAAACTAGGACAGGAAGTAAAAGGCTAAAGAAAATGCTTAATTGGTGTCTCAGGGTTTTATTTCTATGAAGAGGCATAATAATCATAACTCTTATAAAGGACTCTATTTAATTGAGGCTGGCTTACAGTTCAGAGGTTTAGTCTATTATTATCTTGATGGAAAGCATGCCAGCAAATAGGCAGACATGATGCTGGATAGGTAGCTAAGAGATTTACATCTGGATCTGTAAGCAGCAGGAAGTGAAAACTATAATACATGGCTTGAGGAAGTGAAACCTCAAAAAAGTGACCAGTTCTTAAAAGTCCACACCTACTAGTGGCACTCCCTATGGACCTAGGGGACATTTTTCTTTAAAAGCAACACAGCATGCAATGTTTAGTGTAATTCTGGCACCTCTCCTCTTTTTGTGTTCAGTACAAACCCTGAGAAGTGAATACTCTGTTATTTTTTGCTTACTACACTTTTCACCCAGCCATGTTCCTGAGACTCACACACGCTCTAGATTAAATCAGGTCCTGAGTTTGTTCCATCTTTAACTTCCTCTGGTGTTCTAGGATGAACTTGAGGTGAAAGGACTTTAAATATGGAGATACACAATGATGCTTGTCCCTGGGATTCTCCCACATGTTCACTTACCTCCTCTTTCCTCTTGTGCCTATGAAAGGAATAACTTAGAGTACTTGAGAATTTAGGAATGATATGTGGGGAAGAAAACTCATTTCAGAGAGACACTGTTGTTCATAGACAAAAGTGGCCATGTTTGTACCATTTTTGGAAAAAATACTGAATAATATCCAGGTTCTCATTTCAGGCATCTCCTATATTCTTTCCTTTACTCACTTATATATGTAATATCTATAATCTAGTTATAGAAATAATATCATGAGCCAGTAAACTTTATTTAGTAAAATCCACATCATATGTTCCCCAATTAGATTAGGACAATCTACTAAAAGTAGTAGTCAAAGGATCAAGATAGCTTATCTGGTAAATGTGTTTGCTACCAATTCTAACCACCTGAGTTTGATCCTTAGAACCCACTTGGTGGGAGGACAGAATTGACTACAAAATGTGTAACTCTATTCCCCATCACACAGCTGGGGTTACAGGCACATCTAGCCATGCCTAGATTTAGAAGCTTGTGTTTTGGATTTGATCATATACAGCAAATACTTTAATCACTGAGTTGTATGACTATGAAAGGAAGCCTGATTTCTGGTTCAGCACAGGCTGCAACTGCCAGAGATGTCAGGTAATCCTAAGAGAAGGCATGCATTTTGACATGCTCCCAGACTCCAGGCTCCTGACACAAGGCCACAGCCCTCCATAGATTTGTGCCCTTTAGTCACATAGGGAAATGCCCACAAGCTCCTCCACAGGTAGAGAGTATAGAGAGTATGACTGCAGGCCACAGAGCTTCAAGAAAGATCTCCATATTAATGAGATACCTAAAGCACAGAGGAGCATATCCAATTAAACATTCTTTTTCCAAAAACCTCTTCCTTGGAAAAGGTATTTAACCTCAGGCCTACCCTGAAGAAACTGGTGTACCATTTTTATCTACTTTCTGCCATGACAATAAACATTTTAAAACCATGGACTCTTTCTCTTCTTTGGAATCTGCCATGGGGAACAGCATGGTAGTCCTTCCCCTATTGATCCACTGTCTAATCTCCCATAGAAGATCTCTCTGCATTCCCAGCCACAGAGACCTCCAACCTAAACAAACCAAAGGAGCAACAGTGACCAAGCCATGAACTCTCATTCCCATGGGGCACAGTGGGAGCACTCTCCCCCTTTCTCTTCCTTTCGGCCACAAGACAATCCACCCTGGACACCTCCATTTCGTTCTCGACCCTTCCAAAGCCCCCCCAGCGGTGTCTGGGGGTCCAAAAGTCTGAGAACCAGACAAGCTAGCTCCAGTTCCCTGTGGGACCTCAGACTGCACTCCTCTACCCCTGAGCATGGTCTTGCAGTTTCACATAGCCTGACACTTGCCTTGTGTCTGCATTTGGAGCATACAGTGAAACTTCCTGTGCCTCTGTCTCCATGAGTGGTCCTAGTCCTATGGTGAGACAGATGATACCAACACATCAACCCAAAAACTGGTACGGGACCACCACACACCTCAACCCAACACTGAGCCATCTCTCCAGTACCATGTTTATGCACTAGCTTCTTATCATTAAGTAATTATACCTGCATAGAGAACTAGGCGCAAAAATACAAGAAGTTTTCATTTGCCCTCTCCAATTTTATCCAGTGGTAATATCTGTAAACTTAGTACGTATCTTTGACAGCTAATTAATAGAATTCACACTTATTATTCAGTTATCATCTATTTTATTTGCACATATTGTATATGTAATGCGTGTAATGCCACAGAGAATTAATACATATATACCTATCTCTAATAACCAAAAGCTAAGACACATAACTGTTCCTTCAACATGGATAAGGCTTCCTCTTGCTAGTCTGATAAAGTAGCCATGTATAGTTTCTTCTTAATGGAAATCTATCTTTATTTACTCCTTTTATTAGCATATTTCATTATGCAAAATAATGGGTTGTCTTATGACATTTTTTACTGCATATGTCCTTTTATCAATTTTTATTGAGTTATTTTATTTATTTACATTCCAAATGTTGACCCCCACATGGTCCCCCTCAGAGTTTTTCATCTCATCCCCTTCCCCTTTAACTCTGAAAAAGTGCTCTCACACACATACACATACGCATACGCACACGCACACACACACGCACACGCACACGCACACGCACACGCACACGCACACACCTCACCTTCCCCTTTATCCTCCTTCTGTGGGGCATCAAGCTTCTTTAGATTAGGCACATCCTTTCCCACCGAGGATAGACAAAGCAGTCCTCTGCTACGTATGTGCTGGGTGACACAGACAAGCCCACGAATGCTCTTTGACTGGTGGCTTAGTCTTTGAGAGCTCTGAGCTGTCTGAGTTAGTTGATATTGTTGGTCTTCCTATGAAGTTGCCATCTTCTTCAACTCTTCCATAACTCTTTCAATCTTTACTTTAAGTCTTCCATAGGGGTCCCTGACCTTAGCCCAATGGTTGGCTGTAAGTATCTGCATCTGTCTCATTCAGCTGCTGATAAAGCCTCTCAAAGGACAGCCATGCTAGGCTCCTGTCTGCAAGCAAAACATGACATCAGTAATATTTTCAGAGTTTGGAGCCTGTGCATAGGCTGGATCCCAAGTTGGGCTGGTCACTAGATGGTCATTCTTTACAAGTCTACCAGTTCAAATCAGTTCCTATCTACTTGGCAGAGACTGAAAGGATATGCCAAGTATTGTTGCTATCTAGTCCTCCTGAGATAGTAGTTCTCTATTTGTGTGGAACTTCTGTAGAAAAAGAACACTAGATAATAAAATCCTAAGGCCACATGCATTGGCTATGTGCCACCTGCAACCTTGCATAGAGTTAGGCATTTGAGATGAATATTTATTAAACATGCTACATTCACTAACTATACGGTCATAAATATTTTTTAAATACGTGATGCCTGGTTTTTACACCTGTGGAGTTTTTCAAACTTGTATATAGCAACATCTCTTTTATTTAGATTCTAGAGCTTTGATCCAGTGGAAATTTTGAAAAAAGTTATCACCTTATCTGAGAATGAAAAAGGGAAGAGATTAAGAACATTCCTGTCTCCAACCATCACAAGTTCAAGGAGGTAATGAAATAATAACCTTTTAATTGGAACAGTGGAAATGGAGGATCAGAGCCCTTTTCCAGTCAGTGTCCTCCAAATTGAAACCTCCTAACAATGGCCTTTTGTGTTAATGTGTCTTCTTGATTCATCCTTGGGAAGGCTGTGTCCATTGGGAATTAAGCCCCCTCATCTCACTATAGACAATATTTTGTTTTTCATGTAGATGTTCCCCATCATTGACCAGGATGCAGATTTCTTGGTAAAAATTGTGAAGCACAACGCAGATAAAGACAATATTATCATCATGAAAGACCAAGTACAAGCACAGTTGCTAGGTGCCAGGCTGTTACATTAGTTAATTTCCTGTTGATGTGACAAAATACTCCAACAAAGGCAACTAGGAGAAAAGGCTTTATTTTAGCTTACATTTCCAGTGGGATAATGTCCCTCATGGCAAGAAGACATGCTGACAGGAGCAGGAGGCTAGTTGATCACACTGTCTCTAATACTCAAGAAACAGGAATCCCAGCCTATAAAGCTTCAAGATCTAGCTGTAGTAACTGACTTCCTCTAGAGAGGTTCCTCCTTTTAAAGTTTAGAACATTCCTAAGAATACCATGAGCTCAGAAAAAAGGCTTCAAACATACGAACCTAGGGGGCATTTTATATTCAAATCACCACAGTTGTTAGTAGATGCCGTAACTGGCTGCTGAGATTCTGGCCTCACATTGGCAAGTTACCACAGGAACCAAATAGAAGTGAGTTGTTGGTGTTACAATTGATTACAGCAAGTTGGGCTGCTGCTGAGGCTGAGACTATAGGAAACTAGAGACTTTTCTGCAACAGTGTCATGACTGTAGTAGGCCATCCAAAAAAAAAGTATCTCCAAGGATAAAGTAGGATAATGTCATAGTTTGTGTTTTATGGCTTTGAAGGCACACCATGATCATGGGAAATCTTATAAAAGAAAATATTTAATTGGAGCTGTCTTAGAGTTTCACAAGTTTAGTCCATTATCATCATGGTGGGAAGCATGGCAGATTCCAGACAGACATGGTGCTTGAAAAGGAGTTGAAAGTTCTGTATCTTGATCAGAAGGCAGCAGAAGGGGACTGCTCCACTGGGCATGACTTCAGCATATATAAGAATTCAAAGCCCACATCGACAATGACACAATTCCTTCAACAAGACAGCTCCTCCTAATAGTGCCATTCCCTATGGACTAAAACATTCACACACATGAGTCTATAGGGGTCAAACCTATGTAAACCACCACAGATGGTTATATATAAAAGGGTGTCACTTCTTTTTATTACAGCTGTAATTAATCTATCAATTGTTATTTTGGAGATTCTAGAAAAGAAAACAAATACTTTAGAAAGAATGATTATGTTTTAAAACATATTTTTTGTGTACATTCCATGAAAATAAGCAGCAAAGAAAGCATTCAGCTCATATTAGGAATGTAAAGCAATTTATATCACATCATTGGCTTATGAAGAATATCAGTGAATCAGTAAATCTTCTCTAGAATCAGCAAGGTGGCTATGTGAGGAAAGTAGCTTACTATCAAGACCAACGACATGTGTTTGATCCCCACAAGTTGTCCTCTACACATATACTATGGAACTAGTGTGGCCACTCAAATAAACATGTACATAAACACAGACACTGCACAGAAATGCACATATATGCAAAATATGCACCCAAATTCAATAAATGAGAGTGTAACTCTCATGCTATTTCTTTTTTATTCTATTTTTAAAAAGGAAAATCCCTGTAAGTCTGTGGACTTTGTTATTAGATCATTTTCATAAATCAAGTCTGATTGTTTGAGTAATTCAGAAACACTTATGTAACATTTAACCCTCCTGGCAATGTGTGGGCACATAAGTAGGGGTTTTCTATAGTGCATGTGGAACGGAATTTTTTGTGTCTTACCAGGAATATTATTGGTTTTCACAACTTACAGTAATACTTCTGCCATCTGGGCAATGTAAGCCCCTAAGGGAGGAGGAATAGCAGATCTATCAGTACCTTGAGAATGGCATGTAATCTAGGGAATTAGAAACAATTTTTGAAAGTTGTGCTGAAGACGAATAGGCTTTGGGCACAAGTACCAATGATGCACAAGTTCTAGATACAATATTCCCTTTCTTAGTTCCCTAGCTGTAGACAAGCCTTCCACCTCATCCTGGTGAGGCATGGTACCTCCAAATCATTGTCATCCATACCCCAATTTCACTGAAGCAGTCTTATTATAGGTTTCACTTTTTCTCTTCATGTCTATTCTATCCCCACATCTATTTCTGTCATAAAATACACTGAATTTAAAACAAAAATTATGATGGTAAGAGTTCAAAATATCTCACAGTTCTAGGTTCCAGTTAATCATTACAGAGAAGTTAAGGTGTAAACTTGAAGCTTCTAATCACATCCACAGTAAAGAACAGAGCTAAATAAATACATACACACGTAAGCTCTATTTTCTTTTTCTACTCTCATGCAGTCAAGGACGCAAACCAAGAGAAAAGTGCTCCCCAAAGTGCACTGGCTCTTTACACATTAATTATGACAAATAACTCACAGAAACGTCCACATGCCAACTTGTTGCAACCACTCACTGAGAATCTCTTCCCAAATGATTGTAGATTGTGTCAAACTGACAACTGACAACTAAAATGAACTCTCATACTACCCCTGTCACAATTCAACCCAAGAAAAGTGTTAACACTGTCAAATGATAAAATATACATGAAAAAGTGTAATACAGGCCTAGATTGACCATAGCTGGGATTCTGACAGTGTCTGCCTTTCCTTGGCTTGTGAGTTTACTCCCATTTGATACATTATGTTAGTAGGAATAGAAGGAGATGTAGGTGTTAATTTCCATCTCTCTATTCATCATCTTTGGTGCCTACAGGCACATCATTTTTTGTAAACATTGATTCCCTTAAGAACCCACAGAATCCCTTTGAACAAAAAAATGAAGAAACTCTTAAAGTTTAATTTTATGTACCCATTCTTCCTTTCAGTGAGTAAGTGAATTAATATTTCATTATTTATGAATTTCCCATTTTATTTTCCAAAAGTTTTATACATTTTAAAATAGATTTTAATCATTTTAATTCCCCCATTCTGCTTTTTTTCATCCTTCTACTCTCCCACTTAGTCTTTTCTTACATTTTTGTGCATTTTATATCATATATGACCCACTTCAATGAGTTGACTCACAGCTTTCAGTGATTTTAATGATATTCTCCTTCATCAATGTTGTCAACTATGGAACCTTCTTGTCAACTCAGCAGCCCTGTATATTTAGCTATCAACTTCCTAGATTCGGTATATGTGAACAGCTAGCAGTCTAGATTCTAATTTCCTGTAAATAGATTTATATACTATTTCACCTCTTATATCTAGTTTCCTAATTGTTATGTTTTTAAAAGTCCCCTATAGGCTAGAGGAATGCTTCAGGCATTAAAGATTACACATCACAAAGGATGTTTCAGTATTCTCTTTCATTTAGTGGATGAATTTGTCATTGATGGACATTTAGTTGTTTTCAAATTGTTATTTAATTTCTGGAACCATTTCACAGTTGCTCTAAATACTTTTATACAAGACTGAGCAATAAGTTTCATTTCTTGTTTACTCAAGTGAAAATGATGAGTTGCTCAATAATTTAAAAGACCTGATGACTTTTGTTACTCTGATGTAAATTTTATATTTTCATTGTCAATTCTTTTTCCCCTCTAGTGCTCTTTTCAATCCTTACCCCAGGTTTTGAAGCACTTGAAATAACTCTCTTTCCAAAAGATGTTATGTGGTTGTTTAGAACTTCTGTACAACAAATGAAAGAGAATCACATGCAAGAAACAGTAAAGATAATAACTGGTCATACAATGATATTCTTTTATTGACAGTGTTAATGTGAATGTGAGTGTACATTTGTTCCAGATAATTTTTTAAAATAAACAAGATTAAGAACGTAGACATTTTTATATTTTGAAAAAAATGAAACATTGGTAATAGAGATATGAAATAAGCCAAGGAGAAAATATTTAAAAATAAATGATACATACTATGACTGAAATGAAATGGAATAAATGCTTTTGAGATGAGAACTTCACATGTCAAAATATCCCTTGCATACAATTTGTGAGGATGTAAAATAGCTAGGAGGATTTTGGAAAACATGCATATATTTCAACTCATCACCATATACATGGTTGACAAACATGTCATCCTAGAATAGTGGTCCAAGTTTTCATGGATATATCACTTAACTCTATCCTAGAGTTGCATATTGAGAAGAGAGTTTATGGCTTTAATGTCAGATCAGGAGATCCCAAAGTTGCAAAAAATATAAGTGATTCATTTATTCCAGGATTAAGGTCTGTGGTTTTGCTCATACAACTGACATTGCACCTTCCAAAAACTTTTCTTTCAGCAGAGATTATATTTTCTTCAGCTGACGATAAACTCCCAGAGTTCTGGAGACAGAGTCTGATCAAGGTAAGCAAAGATGAGTCATATGTACTGATGTGCAACCACAAAACAGATATTTGTTCTGGAAATAATCAAGAGGCTTTCCATGTAGATGAACAAGTCTATAAATTACAGAATAACATTTTTAAATAGTGTATGTACAGCCAGAATAAATTGCTAGGAGTACAGTATTATTATAGGGTCAAAGTCTGAAGGGTAGGGATAGCATTCGATTCAGACCTGGAAGTCATCAATGATTTCTGGATCTTGTATAACAGAACAAAATCTCATCCTCATCTCAATCCTCTGAGTCAGAAGCTGTGCCTGGAGATTTGCATCTAGGCATCTAGTGAACAGGAACAGCACCACAGTGGTGATGGTTCCTGGAAAGACAGGGTACTAGTCTTCCCAGTCTTTGATTTTTAATGAAGTTTTGATTTCCTGTCTAGATGATAAGGAATGTGTGGAGAAAGCCTCAGTGCTAAGCTCATATCTTGTTCCTTTTCAGTTTTTTCCCTGATAATGTTCACATCATGGATGGCTTTGGGGAAAACCATTGCTGTGATAGTTGAAGAATAATGGCTTTTTAATTCCACCAGTTCCTATGTACCTATAGTCCCATTACAAACAAGAGACAGATGTCTGTTTTTTTTTGTTTTCTTTTTTCTTTTTGGTTTTTTTCCCATTCTTCCCACCTCTCTTCCCTTATTTCTTCTTTCCTCACTCCCTGCCTTCTCTCATCCTCCAACTTCTCCCAAGTTTCTTTCTCTTTCCAGCATGATCATACATTAACCATGTTCTTTTTTTATCAGAATTTATTTTGATACACAGATTCTAGAACATTTGACTAGTTTAGAAGCCCTTTAATTTGATCTCCTAAATCATTTCTTAAGCCAGTAGATGTTGGTTTATTAGAACTAAGCAGGTTTGTCTCTACTTAGCTACCACACCAGAGAGCAGGGTTCTGAGGTTTTTGCATCCGTATGATACATTCATGTATAGAGTATTTTCTTGTTGCTTTGAGAAAATACATGACAATCAGAAACGTAAATAAAGGATGATTTAATTTAACTGTGGTGCAAGATGATCACTCATTCATTTTTGTAGATTTGGCAACACATGTGACTAAGCATGATCACAGAAGCTGCATAGATTGGCCAGGAAGTATGGCCAGGCTACCAAACCTCAGAGTCCCATGCCAGTGACCCACATATCCATGAAGGCTACAACCTTCACAGGAATCACCACCATCTGGGGACTAAGTGTTCAGACAGATGAGATTGAGGAGGTACTTGAGATTCAACTCCCTACAATAACACAAAGTTCATATTCCATTAGACAAAGAATCTGATTGGCCATCTTTCCACCACTAATGGCACAGATGTCATGGTCAACAAACCACATATTTTCAAACCATTCCAACACTCATTTTCACTGGGGTTTATTATTTCAGTTTTGAATTTACAAGGTAGAAGTAGGCCATATATTTCTAAAGGTCTTACACTACCTATTACTCTGTGCTTAACTGTTCAGTGCTTAACTGAGCTGAGATTCCTTGCAGATAAAATCTCAGGAGGGAGAACAACTCTTCTCAAGAGCAGTGTGGTCTATATGGTGCATATCTAGGGGAATGAGATATTAAGAAAGAAGACATTCAGCCATGATTTAATAGCATTTCTAACTTTATTCTGTGGATACAATTATTCATGTGTTCCATGCTCAATGCTCTTTCTACTAACATTCTCTTTCCTCTGCTGCATTAGTGCATTTATTAGAATACAGCCAGTCACCACTCCTGTAGCTTCTTATTTATCATAATTAATATTTAATATCATTAATTTGGGAAAACTAGTAATCCTTGATTATTAATTGAAGTTGTTCAAGAATATATCACCTCTCATAAAAGATGTTATGGTGACTTGAAAAAAATCTAAGTTTGTTTCAAGACTCTGTATTTCAAGTTCACTGATGCTATGAGTCTAAAAACAACACTCTGAGTATCTTTAATACCTTTGCTTCAGGTTATTTAAAGTGTATGTACTTCTCAGATTTGTTAATGCCCATGCACACAAGCTTCTGTATTGAATGCTCACTCAACATGGTTCTGGCTATATTTTACCAAAAATTATTTAGTTTTTCCTAAGGGAAAATATTAGTGCCCATTTTATTTATAATAATAGACTTCCTGGATCTGGTTAGGTGTCCCTATGTTTAAGGACAATTGCTCCACAGGCACAAGACTTTTAGTTTGAAATTCTCCAACATCCACATTAAAAGCAAAATATAGCTGGACATCACTTTAACCTCAGTGTTTGAAAGCAGAGATAGGAGAACCCTCAAGATTTTTGCCTATCCATTACAGGTAAAAGGGCAAGCTTCCAGGTCAGTAAAATACATTATTTCAAGGAAATAACACAGAGAAATACACAGAAAATCACAGTGGCATGGAAGTGTGAACACTGTCCAGTTTAAGTATCTGAATAATCAGCTCTGCTACTGTCTGCAGGATATCTTTGTTTTACCCCCAAACCATGTATCACATGAGTACACCAAACACACACACACACACACACACACACACGCATAACACTCACATAATACTACATTCACCAACACATGCCACACAAACACACACACACACCATTCACACATACCACACTAATGCAAACTCATGTATACTCTCATACACTCATATATACACCACTATATTCACATATATTCATACATACACAAACACACACAACCAATATATCACAAATACACAACCAAACACACACACACACTGAATATACCACACATACACAAACTCACATAGTTTACATGGGTTGCTCCTCATCTAACATGATTTATACTCACTTCCCTCACCTAAAATATTATGACCTGATGTGATGAGATGGATCAGCAGGCAAAAACAGTTGCTTCCAAGTCCAAGACCTGAGTTCAAACTACAAGACCCAAATAGTAGTAAAAAAAGAACTCACACTTGCAAGATTTCCTCTGTATTCTAAACACAAAACTGACTTCTAGCTTTGCCATTCTAGAGTCTACACATACTTGCATCTACCCACCAATCAATGTACAGATCAATGAAAAAAATGTATTTCCTTTCCCTCAGGGTTTATCTGACCTGGAGATTACAGAACTGTCTACTTTCATTATTTTTGCTGGCTATGAGACCACTAGCAGTGCTCTTTCCTTTGCTTTGTATTTGCTGCACATTCACCCTAAAATCCAGAAGAAACTGCAAGATAAAATTGATGCAGCTCTGTCCACTAAGGTGAGGGGATGGTACCTGGAAGTTGCAATGGGGAGAAAGATTAAAACAAATGACTTCTTATCATATCCACTGAAAAATTTTAACAAAATTATAGATTCCTTCTCCGTCTTTAAGAAGGTTCTGAAGAGAGAAATTAATGAGAAACAGGCATCAGATGCTGTTTTTAGTAAAAACAACATTACCATGGTCTGTCATCAAAAACTAAGAAACATCCACAAGCCACAGTAGCAAGGAATTGTGAGTACTTTTTAGTCACATGTCTGGAGAGTCAATTCTTTTGATGTCATATGCTGTATTGTTATTTGCTGTTGAATGAATGTGACTGGCCTTGGCTACAGTGGGCTAGGCAGATAGATTTAGTGCAACCCTATGTGTCTTTTTCCAATAATAGGTGACCCCTGTCTCATACTTTTAACTCTACATAAAATATAGTTTAAAAATCCCATAAAGTATTAGTCACATTGGTCTTTAGAACTCTGCTCTAACTGGGAGGCTATAAGTGTAAGGTTGCCTGGTCTCTTGTTTAGTCATTGTGGCTTATTCTCTTCAGGGTTCACAGACAAGTCTAGAATAAACAACCAGTAAGCTGGATCAGTAACAGAGGATGGAGCTGGGTAATGGATCCTGTTCCCATTGTTTCTTTTACCAGAGTTGAACCTGAACATTATGATATTAATGACTTATATGTATCTTTAATTACATTTAGTATATAAGACAATATTAACACTTCCTCAAATCACTTAATTTTTATTTTTCATGTACAATCATGTTGCATATTTCTACTTAATTTTAAATGTTTTTCATTGAAATAGAACCATAGTACTTTCTTTCTTCCCCTATTTCTCTCCAGGCTCTGCCTCAAACCTCTCCCCTCACTTTCAAGTTGGTAACTCCTTTTGAGTATTCTTGTTACATAAATATATGTGTATGTTTTATGTATATGTATGTACACACTCAATATATAATGAGTCCATTCTTATTGTTTGGATATATATATTTACAGGCTGACCACTCTATGATGGACAATCAATAAGAAGGCTCACTCCTGAGAGAGGCTAATTCTTTCTCTTATATCAGTCATTCATTGCCTGAAGTTTTTGTCTAGGAATGGGACCAAGTAAAATTATCTCCTTTTATGTTAACATGTCCATTAATACTACCACTCTTTTTGTCTTGTTTATGCACCCATTTCTAAGATAGACCACTTCAGAGCAAAATTCCATCTCCTCTTCCCCATGTTTCTTATGCTATAAATTCAGGAGCTTTAATGTAAATATATTTATTGGTGCTGAGCTCCAAATGATCCATTGATCTTCATATTGTGTGTAAGGGAAGTTTCCTGTGATGGTCTCTATTTGATGTAAAAGGGGGTTTCCTAGATGAAGAGTATAGCTATTTTCTAAATAGCTTAAACCTTTCTAAATCTCATATATAATAAAAAGAATGATCATGCAAAAAATACTAAGTAAGATCTTAAATAAGATCTTATATAAGACAAGGATTTGCTTAACAGCTGTAAAGGTGGTCATCAGTTAAGAGCTTGGATGCACTTGCAGAGGACCTGAGTTACATTCCTAACACCCACATCAGAAGGCTCAAAACCAGCTGTAGCTACCTGTAGTTATAGAGGCTCTGACACCTTCTTCTGCCCCCTCCACCGCAAAGCACATGAACTCTCATGCACAAATCTCTATACAGATAGATACACATAAATAAAAATAAAGGTTTTTTTTGAATAGAGATTTGTCATCTATATTTTATAGAATTTCATATACAAGTGTAGCTTTTTTGTGGAAAGTAACACTGACTGTGGCTTGTTGTTGTGTAATTGTCATTATCTATTAGTAGTGGGTATTGATATGATAAAGAAAAAGTAGTATATTATAATTTTCAGAATTATCCTAAAGAACTGCTTCTCAATGGATAATGAACAGGTTGAAGGATATGAGTTATTAAAAATGCTGTATAAATGCTAAGTGTCTTTATCAATAGGAGTTATTATGTGGTATTTCAAACAAAACCCACATTAGTACTCCATAGATGAAAATTAACTCTGTTTGTCTGCCTTCCACTCTCTTTCTCTATCTCTCCCCCCATCTTCTCCTCCCTCTTTCTTCCCAAGCCTCCAGGCATATGCCACCTATGATGCCGTGATACAGATAGAGTACTCGGACATGGTGGTGAATGAAAAATTACAGATTGTATCCAGTTGGTAGAAGAATTTAGAGGGTTTATAAAAAAGATGTTGAAATCAATGGGGTGTTGATTCCCCAAGGGACCACGGTGATGGTACCAAACTTTGCTCTTCACAATGACATGAAGTGCTGGCCAGAACCTGAGTAATTTTGCCCTGAAAGATATAAAAATATGGGAAAAAGAAACTACCCTGAGCCAGACTGCTACAGCATGATGTGTTGTCTCTTGGTATTGAATTAAAATTTATAGCAACAATAGTCTATCTGTCTGCCTGCCTGCCTTCCTGTCAGTCTATGTAAACTTCCTTGGTACTATGGGTTTTTTTTTTTTATGTATCATGTTTTATTCATCTCAGGTTTATCCTTGCCATTCCCATTACCTGTCCCCATCACTTTTAGAGAGCATTTGAGTCTCCCATTTCACTAGAGTTTGCCTCCTGGATATTCTATTTTGGCTATAATGGTTTTTGCTGTTTACTTTGAGGGTCTCCTCCCTTATGGTTAGAAAAATCCTGCTAAGGACAGAGGATCCCATGGGTCCTCACATTCTTGCCTCTAGCTGTCACCCTAGCCAGCTCTCTTACTGGTTCTTCTAAGGCTATGCCACCTGCTTGTCTAGAAGCCTTTGTACATGGCTCAATTTTGAAGCTAATGTAAGGCTTCTGTCTGAGTCTTAAGAAAATGGAAATTTAGCACAGTGGCAAAGCAAGTCAGAGGACCTATGATCTAGATATATACTGACCTCTAACTTTGTGCTATCAGAGTCCCTGTCTTAGTGGTTGTGGCACACCTATTGCCACAATAATATTTACTGAGGGAGTCAATTGACATTGCACCCTTTCAGATGACTTCTGTGTTCCCTCCAGTCTCAGCAATTCAACTGTAGAAGCACAAGCCACCAATTATATTTATGTTGGATTTCCTTAAAGTGAAACAAATATTACAAGTCTAATTTATTTGAATAACTACTCCAAGCACTGATAAAATCTAAATATTAATATATGTCTAATATAAAGAATGTTTGACAAATATACAAGAGCTATCTATATATGTTGATATACACTCTAAATTGAACTCTATATGTCCAGCAACTATTCACCTATGTCAACTGTTCCACACACATTTTCACATTCTTTCTTTCTCTCTAAACTCTCCATGTTGAGAGAGAGAGAGAGAGAGAGAGAGAAAGAGAGAGAGAGAGAGAGAGAGAGACTCATACTCAGAGATGTTTGTGAATATTATACCATCCATAAATATTTCACAATTTTCTTCCTAATAGAAAATTGTAATAGAAAATATTACAATTATCACCCTCCTCAAATCATTATTCTTCTCTTAAATATTTAAATAGAATCAAATTCATTTAAAATGTGTCTACTTCTCTAGAATTTTATACCCAAAGAAACATATAAAGCAAAACTTGGATAATGACATTGCAAAGTGGAGTGACATTGTATATTTAGTTAAAATATTTGACTTAAATACTCAATAAGAAAGAAGGGAAGTATGAAGAACCTAAACAAAGAGGAAGAAGCAGAAGCACAATTAAACAAAGAAGGGGAAGGAGAATAATAAGAACAAAAGGAAAGGAGGGGTAAGGGAAGAATAAATGGAGAAGGGAGAATGAAAGGAGGGAAGCTGGGAGATAGAGAGAAAATATCTAGTTAAAAAGAAAGACAGGAAATATAGTTGAAAAGAAAAGAATAATTGAGAGGAGAGGATAGAATCATAGAGTGAAAGGGAACAAACTTTCAATAATTGTAGGTACTATATCTTCTGATCCCAATGGGCAAGTGAACAATAGAACTATTAATTGAGGCCAGGACTTGATTTCCTTTCATTGGTCTTGTTTGTTATGTGCCAGAATACTAACACATCACTGTGCTAAATGCACTTTTCTTGTTTGAAAATTAACTTTCTTAAACTAGGTGTGCTGGCCCATTCCTTTAATCCCAGCACTTGGGAGTAAAAAGCAGATAGATCTCTGTGAGTTTGAGGCCAGCTTGTTCTACACAGAGAGTGTCAGACCAACCATGTTTACATACTACAACCTTGTGTCAAAAAATAATTAAAGAGATGACAGATGATAGATAGATAGATAGATAGATAGACACACTGGTAGACAAGAAATATTTTAAACAGCATTCTCTATGCAGCTAAAAGCATCTTCTCAGTAAAAGGAAAGAGAGAGGCCTGTAGCCAACAAATTCCATAGTATATCAAGTACTCCAAGCCCTCGGTAACACCACAAAAGAGTGGCTGGACAGACTGTAGTGGCTAGAGGGTTGGTAAATGTGCTATTAAATGTCATCTGGACAAGGCATGGACATTTCCATGATAACCACAACGCATTTGTGACACTCTGTAAAATTCTTGAACACATAAATAAATGAGTCATGAAAGTAGGAAAGAATGGATCAAAAGAAAATGGATCACAGTGTGTTGTATACAACTAAAACACTGCCAAAAAGCCCTAGCAAGATTTTTTTATACTTTAAGAATTTTTTTTATTCACTTACACCCTGATCACTTCATCCCTCCATATCCCCCTTTGCACAGTCTCTCACTCTTCCCCCACCCCTTCACCTCTGAAAGGATGGAGACCATCCCTTGGGTATCCTTTTACCCTGACACACCAAGTCTCTGCAGGGTTAGACCCATCCTCTACCACTAAGGCCAGACAAGGCAGTGCAGTTAGAACAGATTCCACAGACAGGCAACAGCTTTAATGATGGCCCCTACTCTAGTTGTTAGGGGACCTACAGGAAGATCAAGTGGAATATCTGTTACATATGTGCTGGCAGGTCTATGTCCAGCCTGTGTATGCTCTATGGTTGGTGGTTCAGTCTCTTAGGGACCCAAGGTCTAAGGTTAGTTGATTCTGTTGTTCTTCCTGTGGAATTTCCTATCTGTATAAGTGTCCTCAATTATCCCCCCAACTCTTCCATTACACTCCCCAACCTACATCCAATATTTCACTGTGTGTCCTTGCATCTGTGTGGCTGCTGGGTGGAGCCTCTCAGAGGACAAATACTCCAGAAAGATTCAGTAAGTAACACAAGAAAGCATCCTGTCCAATACTGCTTGTGGTTATCTAAGGAATATCAAACAAGTGGCTGTTGTGGAGATTGTGTTTCATTAACTTGCCTTCATCTACTTCTGTAGAACCAGGTTTAGCAAGAACCAGGAGAGCTTCAATCTTTACACATACCTGCCTTTTGGAAACAGACCCAAGAAATGTGTTGGCATGAGGTTTGCTCTCATGAATATGAAAGTTGCTCTTGTCAGAGTCCTGCAGACCTTCTCCTTCCAACCTTGTAAGGAAACTCAGGTCAGTGTGGTGTCTCAATAAGTTAAATGTAGTTTGGCATTTTAATTTGGGGCACCTATATGCAAAGAAGTGTTTGCTTGCTTGCTTTTTAATTTATTCTATGGGCCAAATAACTTCTTTTGTGGCATCTGTTGAGGCTTACGTTCTTCTGTTTAGGAGCTGTATCTTTTGTTGCTGTTGTTGTTGTTGTTTGTAAAGGTAAAACAATTTTTAAAATTGAGAGGCTGGAAAGTTTTTTATTCAGGGAAATGTTGGCATTGTAGACATGAAGACCTGAGTTTTATCCTCAGAGCTCAAAGTTTTATGAAACCGGATTGCTTCTATGACACCTGAGGATAAAATTTTCACGTGCTTATATGGCATATTGAACCTCTAAATGAATCTTTTTCTTGCTTCTGGGCTTGGTGATATTTCATTGTTTGACCTTCACTGTGCTTTATGTAACTGTTGCAGATTCCTTTAAAACTAAAAAGGAAAGTTTTTTTTTTCAGCCAGAAAACCCCATCATTCTGAGTGCTGTACCCAGAGTTTGAACCAACCATAAGCAGAGCTTGGCATTATGCCTACTCTTAATGCTGTGCCTCATGGCAGCAGAAGCCAATTTATTTGTGAAAATAGTCAAGAAATGATGATGGGATTGATTCTACTCATATACAGGGGACACTGGGCCTTCATCAAGCTGCTCACCTCCTCTAGCCACTGAAGTTCAACAATCACATGCTTCCCAAAATAGAGAAAAGCAAGAGTATTTTGTGTACCTGTTTGTTTTTTATTCAGTTTGTTTTACTTTTTATTTGGTTGTATTGAATTGGCTTGTTTGTTGTTTTGAAAGTAGTGTTACATTTTCCCCAGTCTGTACTTGAACTCACTACATAGAAGTTAATATCCTGGATTTCTTTGTCTCACCTTCCAAATGCCCAGATTATAGTCTTGTACTGCTCAGCCCAGCTAAACTGTCACCTCACAGTAGACAGTTGTCTTTGTTTGATAGCAATGGTGCTCTTGTTTGTTTGGATCTTTTTGCCTGGTTAGAGTACATAGGCTGAGAACATGGCTGTGTGTAAAAGGCTCTTATTGTGTAAGTATAAGGACTGGAATTCAAAGACCCACAACAAAGTTAAAAGATGAACAGTCTTGAAGGTCACACACAATTCCAATACTGAAGAGGCAGGGACAGAGTATCCCTGTGTAAACTGACCAGCTAGACTAATCAATTAGTAATCTTTATACCTCAGTAAAGTGGAGAGAGATGGAGGGAGACTTTGTCAACTTTGAACTTCCAAAAGCACCCTGTACATTTGTGTTAGTACTCTCATACACATGTGACCCCACACATACACACATGCAAATAAAAAACACACAATACATATGCAAATTATTTGGTCAACAGAATATGACCTCTGAAATTTGAATGTAACAATCAAATTGTTCAGAGAAATTCTTTCCTGTCCCACTGAAGGCAATTCATTCAGCCAGTGGAAGTCAGGTTAGGCTTCCCATGAGCCACAGAGAGCACATAAGCTATCAATTTAAATAAGAAGTAGCACACTGAGTACAATCCTTATGCCACTAGATGAATGGATCAGAAAGATATAATAAGAGAATTGGATACTGATCTAACCAACTCCATTTTGTCCTATTTCTACCTCTTTGTTTTTTTCTTTATGAGTTATTCCTCCATGCATTTACCTTGTAATATAAGAATGATCTGACTGATTGATAAGCATTATAGAAGAAAGCCACTTTCTCTCAGCAATGAAACCTATAGAGCAGATCATTTGTGCAAGCGCACGCACACACACACACACACACACACACACAAACACACACAAACACTCACACTGAGAGTAACTATCTCTTATGGTGAGATGTATCGCAGAGTGGGAGCAACCAACACATGGGAATGCAAATGATGACAGCAACAAGAGCTTTTCTAGAGGCCCCTGCAGAAGCAAACATGATGTAGGATATTTTTGGACTATTGGTTTGGCCAATATTACATTTCTACCCTTTATACATACCTGTCTTAATTAGGATTTCTATTGATGTGATGAAGCCCCATGACCATATGCAACTTGTGGGTGAAAGAATGTATTCATCTTATAGCTTTGAGTCATTACACCATCAAGAGAAGTCAGGACAAGTATTCAGGTCAGGAAAGTAGAGGCAGAAACTCCATGGAGAAACACTGCTTACTTACTTGTTCTTTGTGGCTTGCTCAGCCTGCTTTCTTATACAATTCAGAACAACTTTCTCAGAGGTGACACTCCCCACAGTTAGCTGAGCTTTCCCACATCTAACAATTAAGAAAACGAACTACATATTTGCCTAGAGGCCAATCCTTTGGCAGTAGTTTTCTCCATTATGATTCTTTCTTCCCAGATGACCTTAGCTTGTATCAAGGTGAAATTTATAACTAGCCAGCACGATACCCTAAACATATTCTCTGATATCTTTCCATAAATTCTCAAAGCCCAGAGACTAAAGAGATGAGACACTGAAAAAAGTTCCGGCCATGCAAGAGTAAATATATGAAGCATTTCTCCAGCACCCACAGAAAAAAAATTCAGGAGGCTTCATGAGGTCACTGTTTAGCCAGTGTAGCCAGTTGATGAGAGAACTGCCTCAAAAACTAACATGGAGAACAGTAGCAAAAGACACTTGATGTTGGCCTGTAGCCTACACGCATTCTGAAAGGTGTAGGCAACCTCATACACATACATTCAATACATTCACACAATCTCAAAGCTCCTGTTAACAGACTTGTCAATGAATCCCTGTTCAATGAACTTGCCTGTTCTTTTCAACGTGGCCTTATTGGACAAATCTGGCTTCTTTGTCCACTACCTCTATTCATCTCTTAAATTAACATATGCAGATAGCTGGTTAAATCTATACCATGGATATTCTCAGAACCCAAACTTATGCATTATTGTATCAGATCAACAGCAAGATTGTATTTATTTCTGAGCCTAATGCTTGCTTTACTGTTATCTAAAATTGGAATTTTACTTTGTAGGAATTTAGAAATGATCATTATATCAATTCTGATAAGTCTGTTTAAAATACATGTGTGATTAATTTTACTTCAACATGCTGTAAACATCACCTAGTAATCTTAGACTGCAATTTAAGATGCTTCTGGCTGCAACTGACTTCTGTCTTAGAGATGTGAGTCATCTGTATACTCTAAGCCCCAGAAAGGAGGAATTTGAGTACAGGGAAGTGGCAGTGGATGGATGGGTGGGAATAAACCCTCATAGAAATAAGAGGAGGGAGGATGGGTTAAAGGATTTCAGAGGGGAATAGGAAAAGGGAATAACATCTGAAATGTAGATGAAGTAGCATATTCAAAAAAAACACATGAACAGATAATATAACTGGCTATGGCAGTTGAACATTGAGACTTTTTAGCAGCAATTTAACATTACCCATATTACGAGGTTTCCTTATAATTGTCAAGGACAAGAGACTGTGGAAATGGCCCATGGAACTTTAAAACAATATCTTCAAAAAATTAAAAAGGGGGAGATATATCCCTGTATACCACAAATTTATTTAAATCATGTTCTTTTTATTTTTTACTGTAAATTTTTTTTAAAAAAATATATGGATGCCAAGAAACTTTCTTTGGAGTGTCTATGACACTCTACACCTAGGCATACTTATGTATAGGTGAAAGGGAAGGATCCACTTACTGGCATAAAGCATGATCTCAATCAAGTATAAAATATGGTGAAAAGGGCATGTTTGTATTTTTTCTGCAGGATGTTGAAGGTGCATGGTGTTTTCCGGAGGGATGGGTGAGACAGGCTGATGCCAGGACAAAGAACAATGCTGACCTATAAGCTTGTTGAGTGCCCTGACAATGGTGACTGGGAAGCTGTATCGAACATATGTTCCCAATCCACCATTGCTTACCTATACCCCTGATGGGACATGCTGCCTTGTCTCATGTTTTTAGACCTTGTGGAACAGAGAATCAAAAAGAGAATTTATAATGCCTCTTGAATTGTTATTGAATGTGACCAGTTATTCAGACTCAGTCATGGACTGGTCTAGAAATCAATCCAATATTGGAAATAACTGTCTTAATTTGGAAGTCTGGATCTGGACATTTTCAGAAACAAATATGGAGATTAGCTGCAGTCCTATATGATGTTATATTAGCAAGAGATAAAGTTGGGGCAGGATCTGGATTTCAAACAAATGTTAGCACATATGCTAAGGCTCTTTTAATTGTCAGTTAAAAATACTTTTGTTTTTTCTACAGAATGTGATGTAAGTCACATTAATTGTACAACTTCTAATTGCGTTTGTGTTTTGAAATCCCGCATGTCAGTTATGAGGTCTATCAACCAGTTTTTTCTTTAGTGCCCCGAGTATCACAGAACCTTGGTATTCTAAAAATACCTTGCAAGTACTGGAAGAAATGAGTCAGGCTTTAAGCAGAAGCAAGAGGGTAGTGGGCTTGATTACTGCTGATATAACAGCTTTAATTACATTAATTGGTAGCACCACTGTTTCTGACAAAAGAAGTTAAGACAGCTACATTTGCTAATCATTTAGCAAAAAATGTTACTAATGTGTTGAATATACAAGAGGATTTAGATAGGCATTGGGAAGAATAGATTGATGCTCTTTATCCTATTCAAATTATTGGAAAGGTTCAGAATTTAAGGGTAAGGAGTCTTCTTGTGTGTCATGTGAAATACTATTGGATGCAAGTTAGTTCTACAACTTACAGTGCTTATCATTATAATTAGGAATAAGTTTAAAGACACTTGCAGTGTATTTGACATATTTCTAACACCTCTCTGAATATTTTAATGATACATAGGGAGCTTATGAATTCCAGGTATGCTGCTCTGCTTAGTGGTGATGTGGTAGATACTGCAGATAAGATTACCCATGGTCTGAGACCAGTATTTCTATTTTCGTCATGCCTCAAGAATGGCATATATAGCTTGATCATGCTAACCTTTTTTTTGTCCTGGGAATATTTTATTCCTGTCCATCATGTTAAACCTTGTCTTTAACAACATCAACATGTTGGCAGCCAAAGTACATGGCTTGAACCTGAAAATGGACCCTCAGACAGAGTTATTAAATTAACAGGCTGGCAAGTCAAGGGCGGGTAAGATTCTGCACAGAGCCTTACCAATCTAAGACAGAAATGAATTGCTCTTGATAATGCATATTCCAGGACTTATAAGGAAGGTATTCTTGTCAGAATGACCTAAGACAGGCTCAGTCTTAAATAAAATAAAAAATGGGGAGAGGTAGAGAGCCTTTGGGGGTGCTTGGCAAGAATCTGATATTGGCAAAGAACAAGGAAATGGGCTGTTTAGAAGGAATCTGACATTGGTCAAGGACAAGGAAATGGAATGCAGGCAGGAATCTGACATTTGGCTAGAGCAAAAAAGTGATTTCAGCCAGGAATCTACATCTTAAATTTTGGGCTAGGACAGGGAAGTAGGCTCAGATACTTTGGTCATCCTGATAAGCCCTTAAAAACAGTGATCATGAGAATGTTCATGTAATTAGATTTAATGACTTGCTTGTTCTTTGACTATTTGTGTTTATTGTCTTGCTTTTTCCTTGACTATTTGCATCTATTGTATTGCTAGACTTTCAATCTAGAACTGACCTTAACACTTGCATGTAATTAGAATGGTATAAAAGCGTAAAGAAGGAGGAGGGATGTGATGGGGGTTCGGGGTTCCAGGGAGGAGAAATGGGGAAAGGGAATGACATCTGTATTGTAAATAAAGAAAATATCCAATAAAAAATTAAAAATCTGAACAAAGTTCAGAAAAAGCATGCCTCCCTTACAGAGCTTTATAGGCTAAGACTTTGTATTAGATTGGCCACAGTGATGGCTGCATTTTAGTTTCAAAAAATGACTACACTATCTATCTATACACAGCTAGATTACAGGCCTATAGATGGATAGGACAGATGAAACCCTTGCAAGATCCTTGCATGCAAATTAAATGTTTCAGAGTAAACTGTTACTTTCATAAGAGATTTTATAGTGTGTGTATGTGTGTGTGTGTGTGTGTGTTTGTGTGTGTCCGTGCATGCACATGCTCGTGCTCACATGCACATGTGCACATGAGTATGTGGAGGCCAAAAATTAATATCAGGGGTCTTTCTCAATCACACCCCACCTCAGTTTTTGAGACAGGGTCCCTCACTGGATCTGACTTGCCAGCAAGCTGCTGGTATCTTTGTTTCTGCTTTCCTACCTCTGAGGTTACATGTGTGGCTTCCTGACTTGCATTCCAATAATTCCAACTAAGGTCCTCATAGTTATATGAACAGTGCTTCTCCCTTATCCTGGTATTATATTTTTAAATTATAATGACTTTGAATTTGGGCAAGCTCATTATGTAATCACCAGTTAGGACATAGCAGTTTCCCTTAGTATTGGTGTACTCTATGTCCTTTGCTTTGGATTTCCACAGAACACCCTTTACATTTGCATGACTTGATTCCTGATTTGTCCCTGCTGAGGTAAGACCAACTAGTAGTTCTAGAATATATACATGAGGTCTGCCCAGAGAACTCTCAAAAACAAATTTGAACCTCAACCAAATTTGCAGTTGCTCTCTTGAATGTTGCCATTTCCTATGGTGACCCCAGTAAGAAAATGTTTTTTTCTATTAGTCTACCACAGTACTAATTTTTAAATTGTATTTTCACTTATAGTTTGATAATTACATACATATGGATTTTGGAAATGTGGTACATATAAACATTGGAATACCATACATTTGAAAAGGAGAATGGAATTTCCAGATAAATGGGTAGAACTAGAAAATATTAAGTAGAGTGAGGTAACTGAGACACAGAAAAACAAAGACCATGTGTTCTCATTCACATGTAATTCATAGAAACATAACCATGCAGGAAACATTGAAGGAGCTTAGTGGTTGTAGTTGTAAGTTAATGTATTTATATGTTTATGTTGAAGCAATAATTAAAGAAGAGGAGGACTTACTTATATTTGGAAGGAGATAGACAAGTTGGCTTTTGTTGATATATATGTGTGTGTGTGTGTGTGTGTGTGTGTGTCTGTGTGTGTGTATGTGTATGTATATGGGTCCAGCTCCAGATGGAGTCCCATGAGGATCTCTGACTTGGCTGGGGATGGGGTGTGAATGGCGGCTGCCTCTGTCCGCGAGCAGTCTCAAAGGGATGGAGTGCAGACAGGGAGAGTCCACTGACACCAACCATGTCTCCACATTGGAGAGGGGAAAAGTGTTACAGCTCTTTGAAGTGCCCCTTTGAGGCACCAGCTGGTCGGTGAAGAGGGGAGGGACCATGACAGAAGTTGTTAGACAACAGGATGAACCTCGCACACCTTTTTCTTCTGAGTTGGGCCCATATATACAGTTTGGGGTGGGTTAAGGTCTGGCAGCAGGTAACCCCTATTGGCTTGGTCTGAGAGCTTGGGGATGCCACATCTGCATGTGAGGGTGCTACTCCTACCTGACCAATGGCCATGGGCCTCTCTGTGGGAGGGACTGTGGAGGGCTGAAGCTGAGAGAGACAGAGGCCTGGGAGAGCTTGAACACCTTCTGTCCCAGCGGGTATCCAGGGTTCACAAGCTCATTCGACCAGGCACCCAGCTTTTTCTCATAGCTCACTGCCTCACAATTCTCTCTCTTTTCTTTTATATAAGGAGAAGTGTCATCAGAACAAGTGTCTCCTATGTTGGGAACAGTTTAATACTGAACCAAGAACTGATTGGTAGTTACCTTTGCAATGCTGCTCACCTGCTATTTTAAAAATTGAATGAGGCAGTGTGCCAAGAGAAACAAGGCTCAGATGATTAGTATGGGCCCAAGAAAGGGAAGAATCCAAGTCATCAAGCGGTTAGTGTACCAAGAGACAGGGATGTTGGGAGCATAGCATGTGTGGAGATTCCCCCGGAGCTCTTTGAGCATTTGTACATCGTGTTCTACCAGCCCAGATTCATTAACAAAGAAGCAACATTCCTCCCCCAGTAAAATACATGTCCCTCCTTGTTCAGCAGTCAGTAAGGCCAAGGCCTTCTGGTTTTGGAGAGCCACTCCTGCTAAAGAGGTTATCTGGCATTGAAGGGATTCAAAGCTGTCCATTGCCTGGTCAAGCTTGTCCTGGAAGTTGCCAGCCAGATGCTGTGTTTGGACAAGGGCTTCTCCAGCAGTTGCAGTAGCACCAAGCAAAACAGCAAGGCCTAGTCCAATGAGCAGAGGGAAAAAGATTTCTCTCTTCTTTTTGCTTCCTCCCATCTGCAAGGCGAGTTCTCATGGGTTGTAGAGATATACCTAGGGGACAACAATCACGAGGGCACAGGAGCTCTGAAAATGGGGGTTGATACAGACACCTGTAGTGACCTTGCACCAGAGGAGGGAAGGAGGGCTAACACATACTGACTTGGTGATGGTGATGTCATGGGCACATATGAGATGGGGTTTTAAGGAGGGCCCAACAAGGCAAAGAGGTGGGTGTAGGTCAAAGAGAGGAATATCCTGTGTTTTCCTCGTGGGCAGGGGTCCATGGAGGTTATAAAGGGAAAAGTTAATGAGAATGGCTGTTAATAATGGTCAGGAGAGAGAGGCACAGAAAAAGCATTGGGAAGAATTGGGGTGGGTTGTTAAGGGAAGGTGGTCCACTGCATATTGGATGTACTGTAGCCAGGAGAGGGTAGCTTGTAGTTCCCCCTGAGACTGGTTTTCCTGTTGGATAATATTAGCATGAGTAAAGGCAGATTTTGGGGCAGGGATAAGTTCATGGGAGATGTGTAGGTCAGCTACAGGATATCTAGCATAGCTGTTGGAGTAAAATTTACCCATGACTCCAGTTCACCAAAGTTCATTCCAGGAATCACTGATAGAAAGTTGAAAATGAGTTTTAAGGTTGGTGAGCATGGTGCCCCCACGGCTGGTGGATTCCATTGTGAAGGTCCAATATCTGCAACCTCCATATGTGGAGACCTCCTGGAGACATTCATCTGTGTTTCAGTAAGGAAAGCAGAGAAAAGGGCTGGGGATAGTGGAGATGGATTCCAGGCGTTGTCAAATCTCATTCCTGGTTTGACATCCTTCACGTGGGCAGTCCTGGGGTCCAAAAACATTGTTGTGTCCGTTGTAGGTTTCCCTAGCATAGAATCTCCAATGGTAGGTGTTGGGAAGGCTAGAAAGAGGCTGGGCAGTAGCAGAGTTAGCATGAAGGATGACAAAAACTGCCAAGAGAATGGAGGAGAGGGGGGCATGTGGGGGACACATGGCCTGGGCAGCTGTCATAAGGTCATGGATGTCCTTTCCAGGAAATCCTGCTGCTCCTCTGGGCATGGTGTCTCCTTTGCCTTCTCCTCCCCTTCTTTGGTTCTTGATCTGTCAGTGAGATGTGGGCCATCTTCTTGGCTGGTGTGGTGGTGCTGGACATCTCTGGCAGGGACCCAGATAGACTTGGGTTGGTCCTGTGGAAAGACACAAGTGAAACCCCTCCTGGTTGTAAGGAAGGGGGCTGGACCTTTCCAAATTCCATCCAAAGGATCTCACCATCGTACTAGGATAGGGGGAGCTAATTTTGATGTGTGACAGTGGAGGAAAATAGGAGGATTTTTGGAGGTTTTTTAAGATGTTAAATATGTTTAGGGAAGTCAGGGCCATCATTTATTGTATATTAGAGGGATAAGTGGTTGTTTGTTGTATCAGGAGTTGGGTCTTCAGGGTCTGGTGTGTTCTTTCTCTTGTTTCTTGGTGCTGGGGGTTGTGGGGGATTCCCGTATGATTGGCAATTTCCCAGCATGCACAGAATGTTTTAAATTGAGCGCTAGTGAATGCAGGGCCATTGTCAGTTTTTATCTGTTGATGAATGCCATGATAGCAAAGGTAGAGAGCATATGGAAAATTAACCTTTTTGAGTTTTCACCTATCTGGTCTGTAGCCCATATAAAATGTGAGTAAGTATCTATGGTGACAACAACATATTTTTGTCTACTGAATTGGGGAATATGGGTAACATCAATTTGCCACAAGGCATTTGTACATCTTGTTCTACCAGCCCAGATTCATTGACATAGATGCAACATTTTTCCCCCAGCAAAATGCAAGTCCCCCCATGTTCAGCAGTCAACAAGGCCAGGGCCCTCCGGTTTTGGGGAGCCACTCCTGCTAAAGAGGTTATCTGGCATTCAAGGGATTCAAGGCTGTCCGTAGTAGAAGCCATTGCCTGGTCAAGCTTGTCCTGGAAGTCGCCAGCCAGATGATATGTTTGGACAAGGGCTGCTCCAGCAGTTCCAGTAGCACCAATTGAAGCATCAAGGCCTAGTCCAATGAGCAGAGGAATGAAGATTTCTCTCTTCTTTCAGCTTCCTTCCATCTGCAAGGCAAGTTCTTCTGGTTCAAAGAGATAAACCTGGAGGCCAAAAATCACAGGGATGCAGGAGCCCTGAAAATGAGTGTTGATGCAGGCGCCTGTAGTGCCTTTGCACAAGAGGAGGGCAGGAGGGCTAACACGTATTGATTTGGTGATGGTAACATCACAGGCACGTGTGAGATGGGGTTTTGAGGAGGGCCCTAAAAGGCAAAGAGGTGGGGGTAGGTCAAAGAAAATATCCTGTGCTTTCCTTGCAGGCAGGGGTCCATGGAGGTTGTAAAGGGAAAAGTTCATGGGAACATCTGTTAATAATGGCTGGGAGAGAGAGGCACAGAAAAAGCATTGGGAAGAATTGGGGTGGGTTGTTAAGGGAAGGAAGTCCGCTGTATATTGAATGTACTGTAGCCAGGAGAGGGTAGCTTATAGTTCCTCTTGAGACTGGTTTTCCTGTTGGGTAATATTAGCATGAGTAAAGGCAGATTTGGGGGCAGGGACAAGTTCACGGGAGACATGTAGGTCAGCCACTGGGTATCTGGCATAGCCATTGGGGTAAAGTTTACCCATGACTCTGGTTCACCAACATTCGCTCCAGGGATCACTGATGGAAAGCTGAAAGTGAGTTTTAAGGTTGGTGAGCATGGTACCCCCACGGCTGGTGGATTCCATCCTGCAGCTCCAATATCTGCAAACTCCATATTTGGAGACCTCCTGGAGACATTCACCTGTGTTTCGGTAAGGGAAGCAGAGAAAAGGGCTGGGGATAGTGCAGATGGATTCAGGGTGTAGGAGAATCTCAATTCTGGTTCGACATCCTTCAAGTGGGCAGTCCTGGGTTCCTATAACCTTGTTGTGTCCGTTGTAGGTTTCCCTAGCATAGAGTCTCCAATGGTTGGTGTTGGGAAGGTTAGGGAGAGGCTGGGTGGTAGCAGAGTTATCGTGAAGGATGATAAAAACTGCCAAATGAATGGAGGAGAGGGGGGCTTGTGGAGGGCACATGGCCTGGGCAGCTGTCATTAGGTCATGAATGTCCTTCCAGGAGATCCTGTTGCTCCTCTGGGCATGATATCTCCTCTGCCTTCTCCTCCTCTTCCTTGGTTTTTGGTCTGTCAGTGAGAGACGGGCCATCTTCTTATTCGTTGGGTTGTGTTGGACATTTCTGGCAGGGACCCTGATAGGCTTGGCTTGGTCCTGTTGAAAGACACAAGCAAAACCCCTCCCAGTTGTAAGGAGGGTGTCTGGTCCCTTCCAAACTCCATCTAAAAGATCTTGCCATCATACCAGGAGAGGGGGAGCTTGCTTTGGTGTGTGCCAATGGAGGGAAATAGGAGGGTTTCTGGAGGTTTTGTAGATGTTAAATATGTTTAGGGTAGCCAGGACCATCATGAATTGTACATTAGGGGGATAAGTGGTTGTTTGTTGTCTCAGGAGTTGGGCCTTCAGGGTCTGGTGTGCTCTTTCTATTATTCCTTGGCCCTGAGGGTTGTGGGGGATTCCTGTATCATGGGCAATTTCCCAGCGTGCACAGAAGGTTTTAAATTGAGCAGTAAAGAAGGCAGGGTCATTGTCTGTCTTTATCTGTTGAGGAATGCCCATCATGGCAAAGGTAGAGAGCATACCTTCTTGAGTTTTCACCCGTCTGGGTTGTAGCCCATATAAAATGTGAGTAAGTATCTATGGTGACAAAAACATATTTTTGTCTATCGAATTGGGGAACATGGGTAACATCAATTTGCCCTAAGGCTTTAGATTTGAGGCCTTGGGGATTAGTGCCCATGGTTTGGAAAGCTGGGGTGGTAATAAGGGATGCACAAGAGGCACATGTTTTTATTATCCTTTGGAGCTTAGCAAGGGGGATGTGGGGGAAGCAAGCATGAAGCCCGTTTAGATTTGTGTGTGTACATGAATGAAATTGATATGTTTGTTCAGTGGAGGCTATGAATGTCTCTCTTGAGGCAGTTTGGTCAGTGAGTACATTTCCCTTAGATATAGGACCAGGCAGGGGATTGTGGGATCGGATGTGTTGGATATATACATGAGGGAGGCTCTCTCCTGTAGGAGGGCGGAGACCTGTATGAGTAGGGGAACATGAGTTGGCATCTAGCTTGATAAATGATCTTGGCAACGAGGGAAGCAAATTGAAAGCTTATACACAGTGTGAAAAGAGGTGAAGCAGATCTTTGACTTCTTTTAGAGCTAGGTAAATGGAATATAGTTCTTTGTACTGGGGGAGTGGTGAGGGAGCTCTTTGAATTGGAGGATAGGGGGCTCAACTTCAGGGAAATAGTATACTATTGCTGCAGCACTCCTCTTCCCACCATTGATAAATATTGAGGGGGCTCCTGCTATTGGCTCTCTGGAAAATAGTTTGGGGGGTAGCCATCATAACAAAGGGAGGGCAGAGGCCCATTGTTCATCAGGATAATGATTTTCAATTTGTCCTGGGAACCCTCTTAAGCTGATACCAAAATGGGAATGATTTTTGTTTAGCCACTGAACATCGGAGAGGTAGAAGTGGGTGATAACGTTAGGTTCTTTTCCTAGGGTTTGTAGGGCTCTATCTCTGCCATTTTAAATTATATTGGTGAATGTATACATTTCATTTAAAACTCGGGTGCACCACCCATCAGGTTATGGAGCCATTCTAGCACCCCCTGTGGTTGGTAAAGGTCTCCTACAAGGGTGGGGGAGGAGTTAAAGATAAGGAGATGTATAGGTATTTTTGGGTAATATCTAGTAAGTGCCATATCTTTTAGATCTGAGTTGACAGATTTCAGGACTTGGACTGGTTCTGGGGACAGTGTCCTTGGGGAGGAGGGACTTTTATCTCCTTTCAAGAGGTTAAAGAGGGGTAGGAGGGTGCTTTTAGGAAGGTGGAGCCAGGGTTGAAGCCAATTAAGGTTGCCCAGAAGCTCTGGAGGGAGGCGAGAATTCACTTTTGAGGGAAGGAAAGATGAGGTTGAAGGGGTGAATTGAAGTAAGGGAAATCTCTGTTCCTAAAAATGCAATGGGAAGAATAAGTTGGATATTCTGAGGGGCTATTTTGAATCCTAGGGCACATAGGTAAGGTATTAGCTGGTCTTTAAGTTTGGAGGGGGAAGTAGAAGCATCCTCTCATAAAAGAATGCCATCCATGCAATGATAGACATTGAGTCCTTTGTCTGAATAGAGTTTTAATGTAGTGGCTACAGCCTCCTGACAAATTGTAGGACTGTTAGCCATTCCCTGGGGAAGAACAGTCCATTCATGTTGTGAGGCTGGGCCAGAGTTGTTAATGGGAGGCACTGAGAATGCAAAGCATTCACAGTCCCAGGGGTGGAGAGGGATGGAAAAAAAATGTCTTTTATGTCTATTGCTAATAGGGGAACATTGACAGGAATGGCTGAGTTGTGGAGTAGCCTTTGTGGGGAACCCCAGATTCACATAGTTTTATTAATTGCCCTCAAATCTTGTAATAGTCTCCACCTCCCTGAGCTTTTTTTTATAGCAAACACAGGGGTGTTCCATGGACTGTGGGAGAGATGGATGTGTTGTAGAGATAGCTGCTCCTCTACAAGTTCTTTGAAAGCTCTAAGTTTCTCCCTTGATAGAGGCCACTGTGGGACCCAGACAGCTTCATCAGAGATCCAATCAAGGCAGGGAGTATTAAACCTGACAGTGGCCTCTAGAATTGGGGGTGACTTGGAGGGGGGTTTATTTGGGTCTCCTTGGTTGCTATTTTTTTCATAATCAATATCGTCTATCTTAATGTGATTTCTTTCTCATTGGGTGGTAAAAACCATGTCTAGGGCCTATAAGATATCTCTCCCTAAGAGGTTGGTGGCCACTGGAGCCACCAGGGGGCATATGAGGCCTGTATCCCCATCCGGATCCTCCCACCTATAGGTCAATTTAGTAATACCCGCGTGAGAGGTACCCCCTATGCCTAGGAGCTGGAGCCCAGGGATCAATTGCCAGTCTTGTGGGACTTCTTGCTGCCTTAAGATTGTCTAATCTGTCCGAGTATCAATAAGACACTTGAATGGCTTATCATCTATTTTGATGGTTATCTTTGGGTGGGAGCCTTCTGAGATGCTGAACACCCATAGGCTTCTATGTGAGTAGTTGTCCCTCTTACTCTCGGGGCTGAGGGTTTCCCATTTGAAGTTTAAAGGCTATAGTGGCTTGCCATCCTTATATTGGGCGGTACAGTGCCTCCTCTAGTGGAAACCTTTTCTGCAGCTGGGACAGATGGCCTTAGGGGGATTAGAATCTGTTATAAGAGAGGAGTTTACTGGGCATTCATCCCTCCAATGTCCTGCCTCTCTGCATTTCAAGCAGATTCCTTCTATTTTTACTGCTGCCACAAATGCCTGAGCTACAAATGCATCCTGGTGTGATGAGGTTCCTATTTCTCGGGTTGCCACAATCCACCCATCATGATGCTCTTCCTGGAGAGTCTGGCAAGCTAGCCTAGACTCAGAAGTCATGCTCTCCCAAACAATGGTTTTAGGAAGAAGGTCCCTAGTTGTGGGGTTAGAGATTTTTCTTTCTAAGCTCATTTTATTTCTGAGAATAAAATCAGATAGAGATTCTCCAGGCTTCTAATGGAGGGAGAGCAGGGAGTAGGCGGGGTCTTGTGACCCTGAGGGTGGAGTTAGCCTGTCCCAGGCCTGAATGACACAGAGGCAGACCTGCTTATAGTACCCTGGTGGCTGAGTTGCCTGCTGTGCTCCAGTAGAGAAATCTTTCTGGCCAAAGAGTTCTTTAAAACTCCATGGGGTTTCATTGCCCTTCTCCTGGTTTTGCCTGACTTGTTGAAGACATTTGTCATGAAAGTAAGCTTGCCATTCTAGAAACATTGGGCCAAGAAGATCAGAACGGCAAATATCTCTCCAATCTTGTGGGATGTTTAAGTTGGCAATATGGCTCTGCAGGAGATGTTTTGTCCATGGTGCATGAATGTCATCTTCCTTCACTACTTGCCTGAGTTCTTTTAAGTCTGAGGCTTGGAGTGGGTCCCAGTTAAGTGGTTTAGTTAGAGTGGGGTTGATATTAACTGGGAATGCTCGGGCAGTTTTGGTTTTGAGCTCTGTATCAGACTCCTGAGTAGCATGGGAGGCAGGGCTAGTTTTGTATACGAGTCCCTGAAATTGCAAAGTTGTTGAGTGGTTGACAGTTGAGTATAAGGGACTATGGAATTTGACAGGGTTTTATCCGTAGGTTCTGAAGGACTCTCACTTTTGCAGCTTGGAGAAGGGTGGGGGGATTTATCTCTCTTTGGTTGGGAAATAACGGAGAGGGGGAGGCAGGTGAGAGCTCCTTTGGTATTTTAATGGAGCCTTGCCTTTGGATGAGGGAGGGAGGATCAGGAGGAGCAGACGGGCTGTTTGGCATTTCCTCCAAGGCATAAGGGGGAAGGGGTGATAGATGGATTTTATCTCTCTTATTAATTGGGTAAGGCCTGCGAGGTCTCAAATAGGGTGATTTTGGAGACATTGATCTTTGGGTTCCTTTGACTGAGGGGTGTAAAAAGCTGTATTGTTCTCAGTCTGTCCTATTTTAGATGGCCATATACATTGCCAAATTGCAGCTAAGATTTGCAAAAAACTATGAGGGAGCTTTTTTCCTTCTTGGGTCATTCTGTTTTTAATAAGGGAAGTTACTCTGCTCCATGAATCTGCACTGTAGATATTGTTCTCAGCCAAGCACAGGGCTATCTGAAGGACTTCCTCCCAAAGCAAAGAGGCTTGTTTTTTGCTTATTTTCACCCCTTGGGATTCTAGTAGGGCACATGTTTTCCTGAACTGAGGTGGTTTTTTATGTGATGTTGAGTTGCCCATGACATAAAAGAGGAGAAATGCTTCGTCCAAAGGGAACGTTCTTTTGGTCTGATGGCTTTGGGGGATTCCACAGAGGTCCAAAATACTAAGCCTTACCATAGATTTAAGGCTCTGGCAGCCACCCTGTAGCTTTTAAATGGCTGCTGAGTTATCAGATTTTTCTTTTTGTTTTAAAGAGTCTAGATAGAGAGTCTTTGCCAACGTCCATTGTGGGCTGTCAGGATTTAAGCAGAAGGAACCTTCAACCAACACCAGAGAGTGGCTCTGGCCAGAAGTCATCAGTTGTTCTTTCGGCTTATTTAAATCTACTCGATGTCTCTGACTGAAAACACAGGAGGAATAATAGGTTGTTCATCTCCAGGCAGAGTCCACCGCTGCCTCTGCCGCCAACTGTCTCCACAGTGGAGAGGGGGAAAGTGTTACAGCCCTTTGAAGTGTCCAGGTGAGGCACCGGCTGGCTGGTGAGGAGGGGAAGGATGACAACAGAAGCTCTCAGACAACGGTATTAATCTCGCACATCTTTTACTTCTGAGTTGGGGTGGGTTAAGGTCCAGTGTCAGCAGCAGCCTTGCTTACACACTGAAGGCCTAAAATCAGCAATAGGCCTGACATACATGCCTGCTAGCACCAAGTCTTGGGTCTCTGTGGAAAAACACTGAAACAGATGGCTATAAGTTATTGGAAACAAGCAGCTTTGATGGAAGACTGCCAAGCATGGCTAGTCATAGAACTTGTAGATAGGTAACCTTGGTGGATAGTACCAACTTAGACAAAGACAAGTGAATCATAGATGGAGTCATAGTGATCTGTCCCCTGAACCTTCACCTAGCTGACACTCTGTTCTGGAAGATAACTGTACTCTCCCTTGAACACCTACACTCCTGCATCATCCCCTTCCACACATCCTGCCTTTTTGTGTATATAACCTGTGTGTGAAATAGTAAAAATGGTGATCTGATCAGACTATAGACAGATTATCACTTCTTCGTGTCTTTGCCTGTTACCCCCCCTTTCAGGTGACCTCCCCGGACCCCTGTTTAATGACCTGATGGACAGGACAGTCTGGCAGTAGGTAACCCCTATTTGCTTGGTCTGAGAGCTTGGGGATGCCTCACCTGCATGCAAGTGTGCTACTCCTTCCTGACCAACTGCCATGGGCCTCTCTGTGGGAGGGACTGTGGAGGGCTGAAGCTGAAAGAGCCAGAGACCTAGGAAGAGCTTGAACGCCTTCTGTCCCAGTGGGTATCCTGAGTTCAAAAGCTCATTCGACCAGGTACCCAGCTTTTTCTCGTAGCTCCCTGCCATATATATATATATATATATATATATATATATATATAATAATGAGAGAGGGGGGCTAAAACAATAAAAAAACGCCTCAGTCAAAAATCCATCTAAAAGGGTCCTTCTTCACCAATTTCATCAAATAGACCTTCTTTATTCCCTGAATATATCTTATTATTGTCAGGGAAAAATTCTATTTTCTCTCTACCTTCAAAAAGTTGTTTTCATGTATGTTTTCATGATGAAGTCATAATAATGGATATTATTTAAAGCTATGTCCATGTTTTCCAGTAGAGCATGTTGAAAGAGTTCGATTCTAAAACTTTGGGGAAAGTTGTTCATCTGCTTCCCCTTTTCCTGAGAATCTTTGGTGACCATTTTATGAACCTGGATTATAAATACAAGAAGGTTTAACTAGATCTCAGTCACTTTCTCAACACATTTAAACTAACTTAATGACTACTAGATGGAACTGGTAACTACACAAACCAATATCCATTTATGTTTCTTCCCATGCATTCTATATGAGAGTCCCAGAGAAGACAAAGTTAGCCAGATTATTATTTTAATTGAAAAAAATGTGTGTCTCTGTGTGTTGCTTGTATAAATAGCCACATATGTGCATGTGTGTGTATTCACAAGCATGGGAATGTATTATGTGTGTATATCTATATGTTGGGGCGAGAGACTGATTTCCAGTGTGTCCTTTAGTCAGTCTCTAGCTTATGTATTGAGGCAGAGACTCTCATTTACACCCAGAACTTACCCTCTCTGAAACTTTAGCCAGGGCGCTCGCGCTCTCTCTCTCTCTCTCTCTCTCTCTCTCTCTCTCTCTCTCTCCCCCTACAGGGATTTCAATCAGACTGACATATCTGCTTGATATGTGTGCAGCAGATTTTAATGCCAGTCCTCATACTTCCTCTGCAAATACTTTACCCATCATCCCAGTCCCCAAATTAGCCAATTATTTGTTGACATTTTTATTAGATATCTTATTTATTTACAGTTCAAATTTATCCCCTTTCTCAGTTTCCCTTTTGCAAACTCCCTATCCCATTCCCCCTTACTCTGATTCTATGAGGATACTCAGCCACCCATCCACACAATCTCGCCTCACTACCCTGGCATTCCTCTATACTGGAGCATCAAGCCTTTACATTACTAAGGGCCTCCCCTCCCATTGATGCAAGATAAGACCCCTTCATCTTCAGTCCTTCCCCTAACTACTCCATTGGCGTTCTTGTGGTCAGTTTGATGATTGGCTCTGAGCATCTGCATCAGTATTGGTCAGGATCTGGCAAAGCCTGTCAGGTGACAGCTGTCACAGGCTCCTGTCAGCAAGACCTTTGTGGAATCCGCAATAGTGTCTGGATTTGTGTCCTATCCAGCAGGACACTAAACAGGGGTCTGAGGAGGTCACTTGAAAGAGAGCGGGGGGAGCAGGCAAAGACGAAAGGAATGACGACCTGTCTATAATCTCATCAGATGGTAATTTTTACTTTTCCACACACAGGTTATATACACAAAAAGGCAGGATGTGGGGAAGGGGATGATGGAGTAATGTGGGTGTTCAGGGGGAGTACAGATATCTTCCAGAACAGAGTGTTGCCTGGGTGAAGTTTCAGGGAACAGGTCACTATGACTCCACCTATGATTCACTTGTCTTTATCCAAGTTGGTACTATCCACCAAGGTTACCCATCTACAAGGTCTTATGACTAGGCTTGGCTGCCTTCCACCAAAGCTGTCTGTTTACAATAACTCCCAGCTATCTGTTTCAGTGTTTCTCCACAGAGACCCAAGACTTGGTGCTAGCAGGCATGTATGTCAGGCCTATTGCTGATTTTAGGACTATGGCTGATTTTAGGCCTTCAGTGTATAATCAGGGCTGCTCCTGACAGATTTGGTGTCTAAATGTGGGATGGATACTTTGATGGGGTAGTCTCTGGATAGCTTTTCCTTCAGACACTGTTCCACTCTTTGTTCCTGAATTTCATTTACACAGGAACAACTATGGGTTAAAATTTCAGAAATGGATGGGTGGCCATCCCTCAACTAGGGGACATGCCTAACCTCTAGATATGATCTCAACGGGTCCTCCCTCACCTTTGTGGGGTATTTCAGCTAATGTCTTCCCCATGGGGTCCTGAAAGGCTCTTGTTTTCCTCACATCTGGGACTTTCTGGTTGCTGCCCCCAGTTCCTCACCTCCCATTGCTACACAGCTCTGTTCAATTTCCTGACTCTCTGTACATCTCCTCCATCTCCTCCAATAATTGATTCTTCCTCTCTTTTTACCTTCACCATCTTCTCTTTCTCCCAGGTACCTCCCACACTCTACTTCCCTTGATAATTTTGTTCCCCCATCTAAATAGGACTGAAATATCCATTATTTGGTCTTCCTTTTGAACTTCATGTGGTCTGTGAGTTGTACTATGGATATTTCAAGCTCTTTGCCTAATATCCACTTATCAGTGATTATATAACATGTGTGTTCTTTTGTGACTGAGTTACTTCACTCAAGATATTATTCTCTAGCTATAACCATTTGTCAGTGAATTTCATTAAGTCATTGTTTTTAATAGCTGAGTAGTAGTCCATTGTGTAAATATACCACATTTTCTGTGTCCATTTCTCTGTTGACACCTTCTGGTTATTATAAATATAGCTGCTATGAACATAGTGGAGCATTTGTCCTTATTACATGTTGGATCATCTTCAGGGTATATGCTCAGGAGTGGTATAGCTGGATCCTCAGGTAGTACTATGTCTAGTTTTCTGAGGAACCACCAATACTGCTTTCTAGAGTGGTTGTTCTAGCTTGCAATCCCATCAGCAATGGAGGAGTATTCCTCTTTCTCCATATCATCAACAGCATCTTCTATAACCTGAGTTTTTTTTTTTTTATCTTAGCCATCCTAACTGGTGTGAGGTAGAATATCAGGGTTGTTTTGATTTGCATTTTTCCTGATGACTAAGGATGTTGAACATTTTTAGGTGCTTCTTGGACATTCAATATTCTTTAGTTGAGAATTTTTTTCTTTAGCTCTGTACCCCATTTTTATTGGATATTTCATTTACATTTCAGATGTTATCCCCTTACCCCATTCCATCACCCCTGCCCAGAAACCCCCTATCCAATCTCCCCTCTTCCTGCTTCTCTGAGGATGTTCCCCCACCTACCCCCTACTCCCACCTCCCCACCCTTGAATTTCCCCCACAAGGGGTCCAGCCTTCATGGGACCAAGGATCTCCTCTCCTACCTGTGCCCGACAAGACACATTGCACCTCACACAATAATAGCGGGAGATTTCAACATCCCACTCTCAGCAATGGACAGATTATGGAAATAGAAACTAAACAGACAGGTTGAAATTAACAGAAATTATGAACCAAATGGAATTAACAAATATTTATAGAACATTTCATCCTAAAACAACAGAATATACCTTTTTTTTCAGCACCTCATGCTACCTTCTCCAAAATAGACTATATAATTGGCCACAAAACAGGCCTCAACAGAAAAAAAAAGATTGAAATAATTCCTTGCATCCTATCAGATCACCACAGGCTAAGGCTGGTCTTTAATAATGTCAAAACCAATGGAAAACCCACATGCACATGGAAACTGAACAACGTTCTACTCAATGATGACTTGGTCAAGGAAGAAATAAAGAAAGAAATTAAAGGCTTTTTAGAATTTAATGAAAATGAGGACCCATCATACCAAAACTTGTGGGACTTCATGAAAGCAGTGCTAAGGGGAAAACTCACAGTTCTAAGTGCCTACAAAAAGAAACTGAAGAGAACATATATTAACAACTTGGCAGCACATCTGAAAGCTCTAGAACAAAAAGAAGCAAATACACTCAAGAAGAGTAGATGGCAGGAAATAATCAAACTTAGAGCTGTACCACATTTTTAATAGGGTTATTTGATTCTCTGGATTCTAACATCTTGAGCTCTTTGGATGTTAGCCTTCTACCTGATGTACAGCTGGTATAGATCTTTTCTAAGTCTGCACATTGCTGTTTGTCCTATTGACAGTGTCCTTTGCCTTATAGATTTTTTTCAGTTTTTTGAGGTCCCATTTGTCAATTTTTGATCCTATAATATAAGCCATTGGTGTTCCGTTAAGAAAAAATTTCCCTGTGCCCTTGTGTTCGAGGCTCTTACCCACTTTCTCTTCAGTTAGCTTCAGTGTACCTGGTTTTATATGAAGGCCTTTGATCCTTCAGATAAAGATAATAAGAGAGATAAGAATGTGTTGATTTGCATTCTTCTACATGTTGACCACCAGCTGAAGCTGCACCATTTGTCTAAAATTCTGTCTTTTTTTCCACTGGATGGTTTTAGCCTCTTTGTCAAAGATCAAGTAACCACATGTGAATTTATTTTAGGGTCTTCAATTCTTTTCTAATGATCTACCTGACTGTCTTTGTACCAATACTATGCAGCATTTATCATGCTTGCTCTGTAGTACAACTTAAGGTTAGGGGTAGCGATTCCTCCCAGTTGTTCTTTTATTGTTGAACATATTTTTCACTGTCCTGTGTTTTGGTTATTCCAAATGAATTTGCAAATTTCTCTTTCTTACTCTATGAAGAATTGAGATTGAATTTGATGGGGATTGCATTGAATCTATATATAGCTTTTGGGAAGATGGTCATTTTTACTGAATTAATCCTATTAATTCATGAGCATAAGAGATCTTTCCATCTTCTGAGGTCTTCTTCAGTTTCTTTCTTCAGAGATTTGAAGTTCTTATACAGATCTTTCCCTTTTTGATTAGAGTCACACCTAGATATTTTATAATGTTTATGAATATTGGGAAGGGTGTCATTTCCCTAATTTCGTTCTTAGCCTATTAATTTTTTTGAGTATAGGAAGGCTACTGATTTGTTTGAGTTAATTTTATATCCCGACATTTTGCTGAAGTTGTTTATCAACTGAAGGATTTCTCTGGTGGAAGTTTTGGGGTCATTTAAGTATGCTATCATATCATCTACAAATAGTGATATTTTGCCTTCTTCTTTTGCTTTTTGTATCCTTTGATCTCCTTTTGTTTTCTAACTGTTCTAGATAGAATAGAATATATTCAAGTACTATATTGAATAGAGAGAGAAAGGGTGGACAACCTTGTCCTAGTCCCTGATTTTAGGGTGATTGTATAAACATTCTCTCCTTTTAGTTTAATGTTGGTTACTGGTTTGCTATATATTGCTTTTACTATGTTTAAATATGGAACTTGAATTACTGATCTTTCCAAGTCTTTAACATGAAGGGAGACTAACAGAATGGGTGTATAAACAGGATGCAACATGTTGCTGCATACAAGAAACACACCTCAGTGTCAAAAACAGACACTCCCTCAGAGTAAAAGGCTGGAAAAATATTTTCCAAGCAAATGGTCCCAATAAATAAGCTGGAGTAGCCATTCTAATATCAAATAAAAATCATCTTTCAACAAAAAGTTATCAAAAAAGATAAGGAAGAAAGCTTCATATACATCAAGTGAAAAATCTATCAAGGTAAACTCTCAATTTTGAACATCTATGCTATAAATGCAAGGGCACCTACATTCATAAAGAAAATTTACTAAAGGTCAAAGCACACATTACACCTCACACAATAAAAGTGGAAGACTTCAACACCCCATATTCATCATTGGACAGATCATGGAAACAGAAATGAACCAGAGAGACACTAAAAGTAACAGAACTTATGAACCAAAAGAAATTAACAGATATCTATAGAACATTTCATCCTAAAACAAAAGAATATACCTTCTTCTCAGAACTTCATTGTACCTTATAAAAAATTGAGTATATAATTAGTCACAAATCAGGCCTCAACTGATAAAAGAATATTGACATAATCCTGTGCAACCTATAAGATCACCAGGAACTAAGGCTGGTCTTCAATTAAAAAAAAAAAACCAGAAAGCCCACATACACATGAAAGCTGAACCATGCTCTACTTAATGATAACTTGGTCAAGGAAGAAATGAAGGAAGAAATTAAAGACTTATTAGAATTTAATGAAAATAAAGGCACAACACACCCAAACGTATGGGACACAATGAAAGCTGTGCTAAGTGGAACACTCATAGCTCTGAGAAACTCGAAAAAGAAACTGGAGAGAGCATACTCTAGCAGCTTGATAGCCCATCTGAAACCTCTAGAACAAAAAGAAGCATATACACCCAAGAGGAGTATACAATAGGAAACAATCAAGCTCAGGGCTGTACAAAGAATCAACAAAACCAGGAGCTGGTTCTTTGAGAAAATCAGCAACATAGATAAATCCTTAGCCAGCCTTATCCAAATTAACAGAGACAGTATCCAAATTAACAAAATCAGAAATGAAAAGGGAGATAAAACAACAGAAACTGAGGAAATTCAAAAAATAGTCAGATCCTATTACAAAAGCATATACTTAACAAAACTGGAAAATATCAATGAAATGGACAATTTTCTAGACAGGTATCAGGTACCAAAGTTAAATCAGGAGCAGATAAACCATATAAACAGTCACAAAATCCCTAAAGAAATATAAGCAGTCGTTAAAAGTCTGCCAACCAATATATATATATATAACCCAGGACCAGATGAGTTTAGTACAGAATTCTAACAGACTATCAAAGAAGACTTAATACTAATACTTTCAAACTTTTCCATAAAATAGAAATAGAAGGAATACTGCCCAATTCTTTCTATGAAGCCACAGTTACACTGATACCAAAACTGTCCAAAGACCCAACAAAGAAAGATAACTTTAGACCAATTTCCATTATGAATATTGATACAAAAATACTCCTTCTTGCAAACCAAGTCCAAGAACACATCAAAATAATAATCCATCAAGAACAAGTAGACTTCATCCCAGGGATGCAAGGATGATTCAATATAATGAAATCTATTAAAATATCCACTACATAAATAAACTCAAAGGAAAAAAACCCACATGGTCATTTCATTAGATGCTGAAAAAACATTTAACAAAATTTAACATCCCTTCATGTTAAATGTCTTGGAAAGATCAGGAATTGAAGGTTATATTCTTTTTTTTCTTTTTCTTTTTGCTTCAGCTTCTGTTTATTGACATTCAGGTGGGCACTATAGCAGCAGGTCTGGAGACTGCAGGTTACAAGGTGGAGAGACTGCAGCGACAGCAGTGGAGTGCACGACAGCAGTGGAGTGCACGAGGAGGAGCGGAGAGGCCAAAGCTGTTGGGAAAGCAAGTCAGGGCCAGGGCCAAAAGTCATCTACACTGGGACCCTGGTCCCCCATGCCTTCAGCCCCTACTCCTGCCCTCTCCTGACACCAGGCTAGGGCCGGGAATTCTCTGGATAACTTCCTACAGGAGCAAAGTACACAGAGATGATGCCGCCCTTCTGTGATAAAGTCAGAGGGTTTCCAATCTTGCATTCCTCCTTCGCCCCTGGCTCAAAGTAGGGCCATGAAAAATAGCTGGCCTCTATTGCGTGTTTCAGAGGCATTAATTTTTCCTGGCATCCCAGCCCACCAGCGCCACACATTGGCCCAGAGTGAGCACTACAAGCATTGCTGGCCTAATGGATAGGATAGGGGAGGGGAAGGGACAGGGGCTAGAAGATGGGCTCCAGAGGGCCATCATGGGACAGACACTACACACATGGTGTTGGTGAAGCCAGAGCCAGGGTGCCACCCGTCCAGCACAATGACCACGTCTCCTTTCTTGAAGAAGCCTCGGGCCTTGCCAACATCCATGGCCAAGTTACACGGAGGTCAACATCCTCGGCCCAGGCGTTTAGTACCGCATCCTTACACAGTACAGGGAATTAACTAAAGAATATTCTTGTCTTTGAAAAGACTTCATGTCCATATTCAATGTATGTGCAATGACTAAAGAGAATGGTCACCTGAAAGTACAGGTGGACCACAGACACTTTAGCCAGTAATTTATGACAGATATCACCATAAACAACACAGAACACTGAGGACCCCTAAATAAAATGCAATTAAAATTATTCCAGCTATATTTCTAAGGGAAAATATTGTCAAAGAAAATATCTTTTTGCCTTGTAATGAGTGGGTGAATGTGCCATGGGTACAGAGCTGGCTCCAAGAACTAGTTTAGAATATCTTGCCAGGACTGTTGTAGTTCATGATGTAGAAGTGTATACAGCTGCTGAGAAGATCCTCTAAGTTCCTCAGTTTCTCCCTCTCTCTCTTCATCTTCTTCCAAATTACCATGAGGTCATCCTGTTTTCTCAGTCACTCACTTCCTACTATTATGTTTAATTCAGATTTGCCATTGTAGCCAATCACCACAGATAGAAATTTCTTAATATTTTTTGTTTGCTTACTGTCCTGGTTTAAATATGTTTGGCCTGTGGAAAGTGACACTATTAAAAGGTGTGGTCTTGTTGGAGGAATTGTGTCACTGTGTGGGTAGGCTTTGAGGTCCTATGCTTAGGTTGCTTCTCAATGCAGGAGTGACCTTCCTCTTGGCTACCTTCAGAAGAGAGTCTCCAGTTTCCCACATGTGGATCAAGATGTAGAATTCTCAGTTCCTCCTCCAGCACCATGTCTGCCTAAATGCTACCATGCTTTCCTCCATGAGGATAATGTATTAAAACCCTGAAACTCTAAGTCATCCCTAACTAAATGTTTTCTTCTATAAGATTTATCTTTGTCTTGTCTCTTCACAACAATAAAACCCTAACTAAGATGTTTGGGGAGTTTAATACATGTATACAACCCCATGTTTCTCCCTTCTAGCTTCTCCATTCATCTCCAACATGTCACCCAACCAACTATAGGTCTTGTTTGTTTAATGACCCACTAACTCCATTTAGTGTTCCCCATAAGTAGATGCATGTCAAGCCATCTTTGGAGGTGGAAATTCTATCAGTGACCACATATTCAAAGGAAAAATTGTCCTTGTCCACTGTAAACTACTATCAACTACCAACAGCTCCTTGGTTTGGGAAAAGTCCTGGAGATCATATGCCTCATCTATGCCAAAATATTGACTGGCTGGCTCTTTTGTAGTTAAACATAAGTACTGTGAGCTCATGACTGTGACAGCCCTGTCATGTATATATGCTCATGACTGATAGCTCTGTCATGTATGTAAGTTGACAACTGAGATATCCTTGTCATGCATGCGTGCTGGCAACTGGGATAGACCAGTCATATATGTGAGCTCACGACTATGATACACTCTCATGTATAAAAAGCAGTATTTCTCAACACTCATCCCCATCCTCTGGCTCCTATGTTATTTTAGCCTCCCCTTCCACAGGACCAGAAAAGGATATTGATAGAGATTTCCTAATAAGTGCTAAATACTGAGTCTCTTACTCTCAGTACTTGACTAGTTCTGCTTCTCTCAATTAACTGATACTCACAGCAAGAATATATATAAGCTTCTTTGCTACAGGATGAAAGTGTCCTGAACAAGAAAATTCATAGACACTAAGAATCAATTTTATTTGGGGGTAAAAATAATGATACTTTTGATTATGGAGGAACTATGTATGTAAAGAGAGACAACCCTGATCACACTCGAGATTAGCTGTGGGATTCTCCAAAGTGTACTTTGGAGAGATTCTTCATGTTTATTTGCAGGAGTGTTTATAAAGTTTTATATTCTCACAAGGTCACAGACCATACACACAAACACACTGTCATACAAAAACAAATTCATTAAAAACTCAAAATCAAAAGCCATACTATACAAACCAAAAACTAATAAGGCAAAAAATTGTCCATAATTAGAATTATGAAACAAAAATCTCCAAAAGTACATTAGTGTTAATTTTCTATTGCCTATCTACTGCCTGGCATGGAGCCTACCTTGAAGTTGATTTGTATACTGGAAAATACTCCCTTGGAGAAAACTGTTCTTTCTCCATGAGTGGTTGTCACTTGAAGTTAGTTTTGGATTGATGGTGTGAGATAATATCTACTTCCTCACCTCAGTACTAGGAATCCATTTGGCTTGGACACATCCAAGCCCTGTGTATGCTGACACGGTCTCTGTGAGTTCATGGGTTGTGGGACTGCGTAAGGGTATCCTGGGTCATGGTTGAGCAGGCGCCTAGAACCCAGAGACTCTGCAGACTCCGCTGTGTGGAATTCTGCACGAGAACCGGCAGGAGTTCGGTCCCTCCCATCATCCAGGATCCTGAAAAGCAGTCACATCTCCATTGAGTCACATAGGCCAGGCTATAGGCCTCAGGCCCTAGGGATTTACATACTAATGAAGGCCAGAGGGCAGAGAAAATTAAACATGCCTCCCCCAGATCCTCCCCCAATCCTCCCCCTTTCTCCCTTCCTATATAACTCGGGACTGCCCTGAGTTTTTGGGGGGTAGGCCTAGATCCATCTATTATCCGCCATGACAATAAACCTTTTTGGAACCAAGGACTTCCTCGTGTTACTGGGTCCTGCTGCCGCCAAGGCCCTCAGGCCACTGGAACCATAGGATCTTCTTCCCTAATGTGGGACCTGCCATGGCGGCGGAAGCCCCTCCGGGGCTTGTGCCGCTGTGGCGGCCTTTTTAAAATTTCCCCACAATGGGTGCATCACTCCTATTGTGTATAGAAGATACACTTTCCTTGGTATTGTCTATCTCACTGGCTCTTAATTCTTTCAACATCCTCTTCCACATAATTCTCTGTGCCCTGTGCGTGATGGATTAGGAAGTCCCACTTAGGACAAGATCCCTCACTTTCTGCATTGTCCAGTTATAGGTCAATGCATTACTTCCCATCTGCTACATGAGAAAGTTTTTCTGATGTTGGCTTAGTGAGACACTAATGGGTGGATATAGCAGAACGTTATCAAGAGACATTTTATTGCTATCATCTTTATCAGAACAGATTTTTTTCCTTAAGTCTATTGTCTGTCGAGTCTCAGATTCTTGGTCACACATCAAGTGTAAGTCACAGATTACATCTCATGGAATGGACCTCAAATCCAATCAAATACTGCTTGGTTAGTCTCATAACGTTTTTGCCACTGTACCATGCAGACAAGTGAATATTGTAGATCAATGGTTTTATAGCTGGTTGAGGTTTACCATTTTCATCTGGTAGCATCCTTCTAGTATCATGAAAGAACACCTTTTGTGAATTATTGAATATTATGCTTTAGAGTATATTATTTTTCAATATTTGTGAGTTTCTAATTTTCTCTGTTATCATTCACAGTTATCAAAATGGGAACATCCTCTTGGGAACCCCACCACACTATCTTTCTATAAAAATCCCTTTCGTTGATGTTGTTTATGATTTATGGTATTCTTTTAAAAACTTGGCATTACTTCTGAAACCCAGAGTTGTTCAATGCCTCCAAAATTTGAGGAATGTGAAGAATAGTATAGGAGAAAAAGAAAGCACAGCAAACAGGCAAAATTGCACAAGCAGTTCACATTTGCCTTTTAAAACTCTAAAGAGAAGACCTCCACCAGGAGTATTCCTGTAATCTTTGCTTAGGCTCTAGGCTGTGGCTGAACAGTCATGTCATACGTTAACATTACTCTCCACACAGCAAAGTCAGTGGGTACTTCTGCATATTTAAAGTGATAGAGGAAACATGTTTGTTCTCCTAAACTCTCACCCTGTTAAGTTCTGTTATGGTCTCTCTTTGTATAAAGACTATATTCTGATGCTGTAATAATTCATGTTTTTCAAGAAATAGTGGTCAAGAGAGAAACAACATTTCAGAGATAGACTTTCTTAACTCCTGTGGTATGAAGTCAGGAATGATAATAGAGAAAATTAGAAAACTCACAAATATTTCAAAATTAATATACTCTAAAATATTATATTCAGTGGTTCAAAGAAAGTGTTCTTTCATGGTACTAGAAGAATTCTACGAGAGGAGAAAGGTAAACTTCAACCTGGCTACAAACTCTTTGATTGATAATTTTTATATGTCCACATGATACATGGGCTAAAGCAATGTAAGAGTAACCAAGCAGTATTTGTTTGGATTTGAGGCCCATTCCATGAGATGGAGTCCATGACTCACATTGCATGTGTGACCAAGAATCTGAGACTAGACATATAATAGACCTAAGGGAAAATTTGTTCCTTTATAAAGGAGATAGCAATAAAATATCCCTTAGTAAATTCTGCTATACTCATCTATCAGTGTCTAAGTCAGCCATCATCTGAGATGCTTTCTCATGTAGCAGATGGGAACTAATCCAGAGTCCTACAAATGGAGAATATGCAGAAAGTGAAAGATCTTGGTATGCACAGTCCTAAATGTGATGTCCTATTCCATCAAATCACTAAGTACAGGGCAAAGAGAATTATGTGGGAAAGGATGCTGAAAGAATGTAAGAGCCAATGATAGGGGATGATATCATGGAAAGGGAATCGACTATACACAACAGGACTGGGGCACACATGAATTCACAGAGACTGTGTCAGCATGCACAGGGCCTGGATGGGTCCAAGCCAAATGGATTCCCAGTGTTGAGGTAGGAAAGTAAACATGATCTCATATCATTAACTAAAAGCTAGCTTCAGGTGACAACCACTCACAGAGGAAAAATTAGTTTCTACATTGTGGAATCAAATTAAGTGTACAAACAAAATGCATGGATAGGCTCCATGCCTGGTAATAGGTGGCCAATCCAAATGAACTGAGAGTTATTTTTTGAGATTTTTGTTTCATATTTTTATTCTGAGCATTTTTTTTACTTTACTGTTTTTTTGCTTGTGTAATATTGCTTTTAATTTTGAGTTATGACTTTGTGCATGTGTGTGTACGTGTGTGTGTGTGTGTGTGTAGGTGTGTGCATGGTCTGTGGCAATGAGAGAATGTAAAAAGAACCCACAAGTACCCATGAACATCAACAGGAAGAATCTCTCCAAACTACACTAGAGACCATTTGTTCCCAGTGTTCTAAGGACTATCTCTCTTTACACCTGTGGTTCCTTCCTAAGTACCTAATATCATCTGTGCCCAAAATGGCATTGAATCTCTTTTTCTATTAATTTGCCTAATCAGGACACTTTCATCCTTTGACAAAGAAGCTTATATACATTTTTATATTTGGTAAAAATCAATGGAGAAAAGCAGAACACGACAGTGTTGTCACAGTCATGAGATTACATACATGGCAGGGTTATCACAGTCATGAGTTCACACCATCTATGAATTCTGCCCAAGATCAAGGCAGGTAAAATTCTGGCACAGATTGGGGAGATGATCTCCAGGCCTCTTTGCATACTGAGGAGCTATTAGTAGTTAATAGATTCCTGTGGACAAAAGCAAATTCCCTTTTGAAGATGTAGTCACTGATAGAATTTCCACACTTCAGTAGATGGCTCCACATACCTTCACTAATAAGCAGAACTAAGTAGAATTAGTTGAACATTAAAGAGATAAGAGCTGAAGTTGGATGGGAAACATGTTGGGGATATGTGGAGGAGGTGGAAGGAAGAATCAAGGGGTTATATGTGGTCATATTTCATTATGTATATATACCAAATTCCCATAACAAAAAACTTAAGAAAGTTTCTGTATGTGGTGATTGGCTCCATTGGCAAGTTTGAGTGAATCATCACAATGAGTAGTATGTGGCTGAGAAAACAGGATGGCTTCATGGTAACTGGGAAGTAGATACAGGGATATAGTAGGAAACTGAGGAACTTAAAGGATCTGATGAGAAAGTCTATACCATTCAACATCACAAACTCAACTTTAACAGTCCTGGCAAGATTTAATAAACTAGCTCTTAGAGCCTGCTCTGTGCCCATGGTGCATTCATCCACCCATTACAAGGCAGGAGGATATTGTCTTTGACAATACTTTCCCATAAGAATATAGCTGGAATCATTTTAGTTGCATTTTATTTAGGGTTCTTGGATGTCCTTGTGTTGTTTATGGTGAAATCCATTATAAATTCCTGGCCAAGGTGTGTGTAATCTACCTGTCCTTTCACCTGTTCTATACATTCATTCCTTATACATTGATCTTGGACATGAAGTCTTTTCAGAGACAAAAATGTTCTTTAGTTAAGAACTTGGTTAATGTAGGGACTGGGTCAATGGCTCAATGGGTAAAGTATTTACAGAGCAAATACAAGGGCTGACATTCAAATCTGCTGCTCACATATCAGGCAGATAAGGCAGCCTGCTTAAAATTCTGTGTGTGTGAGAAGGAGGTAGGGATAATTCCATAGGAAACTGGCTAAAGTGCCAGAGTTGGTAAGTTCTGGGTACAAATGAGAGAATCTGCCTTCACTTGATACATCAGGTAGAGTCTGAATAAAGGAGACACTGGAAATCTGTCACTGTCCCCAACATATATATTCGCACATTCACACATGCTTGTGAGGAGAGAGAGAGTAACTTCGTTTTCTCTGGGACTCTCTTATAGGATGCATGGGAAGGAACAAAATGGATATTGGTTGATACAGTTACCAACTCCGTACAGATCAGCTTAAATGTCTTGAGAAGGTAATTGAAATCTAGTTAAACATTCTCCATGTATTAATAATTCAGGGTCATGAAGTGGTCACCAAAGTTTCACAGGAAAACGACAAGCACATGAACAACTACAACCACAGTTTTACACCCTAAATCTTTCAAAGTACTGTACTGGGAAACATGAATATATCTGTAAATAATACCCAAACTTATGGTCTTATCATGATGTACTGGCTGATTTGTGTCAACTTGACACAAACTGAAGTTATCACAGAGAAAGGAGCTTCAGTTGAGAAAATGCCTTCATGAGATCCAGCTGTATGGCACTTTCTCAATTAGTTATCAACCAGGGAGGTCCCATTGTGGGTGGTAGGATCCTTGGGCTGGTAATCTTGGGTTCTATAAGGAAGCAATCTGAGCAAGCCAGGGGAAGAAAGCCAGTAAGAAACATCCCTCCATGGCCTCTGCACCAGCTTCTATATCCTGACCTGCTTGAGTTCCAGTTCTGACCTCCTTTGATGATGAACGGCAATCTGGCAGTGTAAGCTGAATAAACCCTTTCCTACCTAACTTTCGTCTTGGTCATGATATTTATTCAGGATAGAAACTCTGAATAAGACACATGAAAACCAAGATAGAGAGAAAAATAGAATTTGACACTGAACATAATGAATTTTCCAGGGGATAAAGCAGTTCTATTGGATGAGATTGGTGAGGAAGGACTCTTTCAGAAGAATGTTTAACAAAAGAGGGTTTGTCATTGATGTTTTATCTTCTCCAAGAATCAATCTCTCTCTCTCTCTCTCTCTCTCTCTCTCTCTCTCTCTCTCTCTCTCTCTCTCTCTCTCTCTCCCTCCCTCTTGCCCTCTCTCCCTCTCTCCCTCTCTCCCTCTCTTTCTCTTTCCGGTTCCCACTTACAGGGCCCCAGAGCCCCATGATGGGCAGAGGTACCCACTTATCACAAGTGGAGGATTTGGTTTGTTTTCAAAACAGAACCTGATAATGAAAAAAGCTGTTTCTGTCATCCACACAGATGAGCAGAAGCTACAGACAGAGTTACTCTGAGTGGTGCCAGAAACAGAGATGAGTAATGCCCAGAGCTGTTCCTCCAGTAAAGGTGTCAGGTTACATGACTAATTGAGGCTCCCTCACCAGACTCCTCCTCCTCCTCCTCCTCCTCCTCCTCCTCCTCCTCCTCCTCTCCTCCTGCTCTTCCTCTTCCTCCTCCTTCAGGCCTGTTTGTGCTGTTGGCTGGTGCATCTCCTCTGGAGAAGCCTGATGCTTGCTGGAGTAACTTCTGCTGCCTTAGAAAGTCACACGTGCTCGAGACCTCTCACCTGAAGTCTCTGGGTGCTGAACTGGTGTGGAGGTAGCTAGGCCAACCAGAGAAATGTGGTCACCTGTGTCATCTTCCTCAAAGTCATTAAGGCAGTACACTTCATCCAGGTAAACGTCTAAAGTCCGGAAGCCCTTGGTGACTACACCAGGACAGGGGTCCAGGATGGCCTCAAGATGAGGCTAGGCCAATTTCCTGCCAGTGGTGAAGCGTTGATGAACCTTCGAGTGGCTTCACGATTTGCAGCTTCTTGGGCAGTTAGGAGCGACTGCTGAAGTGACAGCTCCAGTGTTGCCACAGTACTGAACTTGGGCGTAGTCCTGGGGGATTAAAGAAAGACTCAGACATGGGTCATTCATCATGAGAGAATGCCAATGCCTTTATTGGGCAGGTTCAATATATACACCAAGCCAGGGAAGAAAAAAAATCTCAGGAAAAAACAGGAACTCAACTGGGGGGCAATAGAATGTCAAGTATAAATTTCCTTCCTGGGGCACCATGCCTTAGTCAGGATGTTTTGATCTTAGAGGAACCGCAGAATGTTACTTAGTGGACAATAGCACACAGAAAGTCTCAGCCAGGGCATAGCAGCCCTTCGGGGTCCTACACTGAAGGACATTCCAGAGAAGCTCGTGAACTCAGAGAAGCATGAATGTGTGCTTGGGGACATGATGCTCTCAGTGGGTGTGAGCAACACTCTGTGCAGCTTCCCCTTCTCAGCCAGCTCTCGAAGCTTCCTCCCCTGCTCCTTCTCAAAGAACCTCTGCTCAGACAGGTAGTTCTCCTGGCGCAGTGATAGCCGCCTAAGTGCTGTCTCCAGGTCATGGGAGCCTGGTGTGCCTGGCGGAGCTGGCTTCTTATTGTGCTCCTCATTCCCCAGGTCAGCTGCCTCAGTTTCCAGGAGGATGCTGTTGGTTTTGTTATCAAGGACCATATTGCAGACATCGATGCAGTAGAAGCAGGAGGGGGGGTGGGGGTGCTGACGCAGCTGAACAGGAGTGAGTTCGTGGCTGAGGACTGGTTGTAGCCGGGGATCTTCATGGGGGAAGGGGTTAGTGTTTTTTGCTTGACCACTTGATTGACGTTTATCATTGTCTCAAAGACACGCTTCTGGTGGGTGATGTCTGGAGACTCTGGCTCTTCCAGCTGCAGCTCCTTGTGCACAGTTCCCTTGATTTCTGCAGCCAAGGAGTCCATGGGGAACAGGCCCAGAGAGTGGTAGCGCTGGGATGTGGGCATCGTCTTATTCCCCTGGTTCTTCGGTTCCTCCTGAGCCTCGTGAAGGTTCTCCATGCACTCTGCATACTTATCCTCCAGCTCTTGAAACTCAACTGTAAGCTGATGCTGGGCATCCTTGGCAGTGACCTGGATAAGCTCTTTATTTTCCACTATGCGAAAGTTTGCCTTCTGCTGTAAGTCCACGATTTGCGACAGGAGGTGCATGATCTCCTCTTGCTGGTGGGCGGCATCTTCTGTCTTCTTAGCCAGCTCCTCAGAGATGCTCACAATCTGGACATTGGCATCACTCAGCTCCTTCACACAGTCATTCACCAGCTACTGCTCCTTCTCCTCATAGGTGGTTATCTCCGTTTTCAGCTGACAGGCCTCAGATCGAAGTGCAATGTTCTCCTCTTTGAGGTCTTTCAGCTTCTTCTGAAGAGAGTCCAGGTGGAAGTAATTCTGGACAGAGAAGGATGACTCATTCCTCTTCAACGGGGTTGAGCAGACAGACTCAGGCTCGGTCTCCTCAGTGGCACTGATGTAGAACTGAAGCAGCTCATCCTTCATGGAAAGCTCATGTTGGAGCTGAGACACCTCCTACCGGATGTTCTCCACCTGCTCTTCCAGCAGTTTGTTGATCAGCAGATATACCAAGGCTGTATATTCTGCAATATACACTTCTCAAAACAAATTTTAATATCAAGATAATTTTTTTCTTTGAATTCTGAAATCTAGTCTTCTGGTGGCCTGCCTCTGTCATGTCTAAGCCATATAATTCATGGAGGTAGAAATATCTTAATCATCTCTTCTGAAAATACACAGACAAAACCTTTTTCCCAAAGAAGGATATTCTTGAGCCAGTAACTAAAAAAACCTTTATCTTGATCTCTTTCCCAGAAAAAAAATATAACCATAAAACTGAAAATCACACTCATCTTGAAAATAAAATTAATTTAATAACTAAAATACTCTATGTGCCTATTCTTAGGCTTTCCTATTTTGCCAACCAGGAAATGAACTCAGGATTCGCGTGGGGCCCATGTTAGACAGAACCCGACTCTCCTGTGAGGCAATATAAATTTATATCATCTGAATACACCTATTTTACATTATCTTTCTGTTCAGCCCTCTGCCTAGAATAACTTTTTATTTATACCATCTATTTGTTTGGCTCTGTACTCCAGAGTAGCTTCCACTTGTACACTGTACTCTTTATCCTAGAGTCAGTGACAAATTTCCTTATCTAAGTTCCAAACCATGGGTAATTCAGACAAATCTGTTTATAAATCTTTTCAAAAAGCAAGTCCCTATATTTTAACTTTATACTTACTGTATGTATCTATTCTTTTTTTCTAGTGTCTCTTTTAGCTTCTGTCTCTGATTTTCATTCTCTTCTTTATGTTGCTTCTTTTGACCAATAAAATCCTGAACCTTTAGTTCTAGTATTTTCTCTAGGCTATGTTGCCAAGTCTTAATCTTATCTGTTTCTCAG
>NW_021604739.1:512748-574012 GCF_004785775.1 Grammomys surdaster | reverse complement strand
TGTTTCTCAGACTTACTTACAAACTTCAGGAATTTCTGTTCTAGCATATCTTCCAGTTTCTGTCTCCAACCTTCATTCTCCTCTTTCTGTTGCTTATTTTGACCAATAAAATCCTGAACCTTTAGTTTTAGTGTTACTTGTAATCTCTTTTCTAAAGCAAGATAGTTGTGTTCTATGATCACTTGTTCCTCCCTGCAGTTTTTACAGGGCACTGATCAAGCTCAGTTGCAAGCTGAGTGCTGCTCCTGACTCTGGGCATAGCTCTCTGTTTGGAGGTTGGGAGTTGGGGGTTGGGGTACGGGGAACAAAGCCTCTCTGCCATTCTATGTAGGCCCCTCAGATTCACTCATTTTTTAATGGGGGTTTTACCTCAGGTTAGTTGAGTTCTAAGCAATAAGTTGGGTGCCAACTTTTTGTGGTAAATCTCCAACCCAAATATGACCAGTTAAAGAAAACACAACCCAATAATTATGAATATAAGCTGCATGCCTAGATTGGGCAGATTCACCACTACACTACTCTATTCCTCAGCTATGAGACCTTTATAACTTGTGGGTTTTCCAAGTCATGCATTTATCTTTCCACCTCCTGCTCCTCTGTCATCTTCTCCTCTGTTTTCTTACTTCTAGATTGTTTTCCTCCTCTGTTGTCATCTCTACTTTCTCTTCTCTCTTTTCCCACCAACTTTTATTTCTCCACTTCCCCTTCTCTGCCCAATCACTGGATGTAGCCTGTATTTTACAAATTAAGGTGAGAAGAAGGTTAAATAGAAGGCCCCTGTGTACTGATTCATTCCTCCTCTGCAGCCCTTCCCAGACAAGTGGAATTAACATCAAAATACAAGGTTGGGGCTATCCAGAACACACACACACACACACACACACACACAGAGAGAGAGAGAGAGAGAGAGAGAGAGAGAGAGAGAGAGAGAGAGAAATATAAAACTCTTTTGGAAATAATAGTTTAATCTGAAACACTTAATTTACATGAGAGGATCTTGCAATAGGGGTAATATAACCTTCATCTGTCCTATCCACCTGTAGGACTGTGGTCTAACTGTATAAGGATAGCCTAGTCATTTCTTGAAATTAAATCCCAGCCAATATTGTGGCCTATCCAATGCAAAGTCTTAGCCTACACGAAAAGATAAGGAGAAGTATGCTTTTTCTGAACTTTGTTCTATTCTAAATGGTAGTTTTAAACATGAAGAGATGAGTATACTGACAATGGAGCTGGAGATATACAAAGAGACATTAGAAATACATTCTGATAACTGCAGCACTTTCATCCCCACACAGATTTATTGAATCATTTACCATATGTCTTTAACAAGTTACTAAAAATACTTAGAGTGCAGAGATGACTCACAGCCAGTCAAAGGATGGAGGTGAGTTACAAACAGAAGCAATTCTGGTTGCAGTCTGAGATAATGAGGTGATGTTTACAGCACATTTAAGTAAAACCTAATCACATAGATGTTTGAAACACACAGACTTATCAGTACTGATGGACTTATCCTTTTATGTTTCCCTAAGAAGTCAAAGTTCAATTTTAGATAACAGCAAATAAAGCATTAAGCTCAGAAATACAGTCTTGTTATTGATCTGAAACCAGGATTAGGGCAAATTCTGAGTTCTGAGAATCACCTCAGCACAATATGCACCACCAATCTGCATGTGATAATTAAAAAGATGAATACAAGTAGAGGACAAAGAGGAGAGATTTGGTCAATGAGGCCAAGTTGATACAAACAAAGGGGTTCATCGAAAACAAGTCTCTTAACAGGAGCTTTGAGAATGTGTCAATGTGTTTTATGTATGTGGATATGGGTGCCCACACTTTTGAGAATACATGTAGGTTACAGGTCAACATCAAGTGCTTTCTGCTATTTCTCTCCACCTTAGTTTTTGAGGCAGTTCTCTCTTCAATTGGCTACACTGGCTAAAAAGTGAGCTCAAGGATCTTCCTGTCTCTTCTTTGTGAATGCTAGGAGAATACTGCAAGTCTTTATCCTTGCATGGCAAGCACTTTACTCAGAAACTTATCCCCTCAGCCTCTGGGCTTTAAGAATTTATGAAAGAAATCAAAAGATGTGTTCAGGGTATCATGTTAGCTATTTATTAATGCCACCTTGATATAAGCTTGGGTCATCTAGGAAGAATGAATATTAATGGGAAAAATTGCTGCCAAATGACTGGCCTCTAGGCAAATCTGTAGTGTAGTGCATTTTCTTAATTATTGATGTGGAAGACCCAGTTAACTGTTAGGTCTGTCACCTCTGGGAAAGTTGTTTTGAGTTGTATAAGAAAACAGGCTGAGCAAGCAATGAGGAGCAAATTAGTAAGCAGTGTTCCTCCTTGGCCTCTTCTTTAGTTCCAGCCTTCAGGTTTCTGCCTTGAATTCTTCCCCTGACATCTATGGCAGGTAGATAAATCCTTTTCTCTGCCTGTTACATTTGGTCATTGGGATTTATCACAGCATAAGAAGCCCTAATTGAGACAAATATGCATCCTCTACAACCTCACCAGTGTGTGCTGTCTCTTGACATTTTAATCATAGCCATTCTGAATGCATGGGTGTGAGGTGAAATCCCAGATTCATCTTTATTTGCATTTCTCTTAGGACTAAGGACTTTGAGGTTTTTTTTCTATAGGTCCTTCTCAGGTATTCAAGAATTCTCTGTTGAATTTTTTTGTTTGTTTTTCTCTATACCCCATTTTTAAAATTGGATTATTTGGACTGTTGATGTCTAACTTCTTGACTTCTTTAGGTATCTTAGATATTAGAACTCTGTCCAATGTAGAGTTAATGAATATCTTTTCCCAATCTGTATGCTGTTGTATTGTCTGTTTTTATTTATTTTTTATTGAATATTTTACTTAACTACATTTCAGATGTCATCCCGTTTCCCCATTTCTCCTCCCTAGAAACTCCTTATCCTATTCCCCCTCATCCTTTTTGCTTTTATACCATATAAATTACATGCATGTATTAAGATCCATTCTAGATTGAGGACCTAGCAATACAATAGATGCAAATAGTCAAGGAACAAGCAAGACAACAAAGTCAAATAATTAAAGAACAAGCAGGGCATTAAACAAATTTCGGTGAACACTTCTGTGATCACTGTCCCTAAGGGCTTATTAGGATGACCAAAATATCTGAACGTACATCCCTGTCCTAGCCCAAAGTCATTTTTATGTCTGAAGCCTAATTCTTTGTTATAGCCTAATATTTAGATTCCTGCCTGAAATTACTTCTTTATCATAGACTAATGTTAGATTCCTGCCTGAAGCCCACATCTTTGTTTTTGGCCAATGTCATATTCCTGCTATGTAGCCATTTCCTTGTACTTGGCCCATGTCAGATTCTTGCCAAGCAGCCCGGAAAGCTCTCCACTTCACCCCCTCTTTTACTTCATTAACAAGACTGAGCCTGTCTTATGTCATTCTGACAAGAATGTCTACCTTACCCACCATTGAATATACATTATAAAAAGCAATGCACTTCTGTCTTTGGTTGGTAAGGCTCTGTGCAGAATCTTACAAATCCTCGGCTTGCCAGCCTGTTAGTTTAATAACTCTGTCTGGGGGTCAATTTTCAGGTTCAAGCCATGTACATTGGCTGCCAACATGTTGATGTTGTTAAGGCAAGCTTTAGCACGATGTACAGGAATAAAAATATTTCCAGGACAAAAGGGCTAGCATTAGATTCAGTGTATCTGGTTTTATGTGGAAGTCCTTGATCCACTAGGACTTGAGCTTTGTGTAAGGTGAGAAATATGGGTCTATTTTCATTTTTCTATATACAGAAAGCCAGTTAGACCAGCACCATTTATTGAAGATGCTTTTTTTTCCATTGTATATTTTTGGTTTCTTTGTCAAAGATCAAGTGTCCTTAAGTATATGGTTTTATTCCTGGACCTTCAGTTCTATTGCATTGATCAATGTGTCTGTCTCTGTAACACTACCATTCAGTTTGTATCACTATTGCTCTGTAGTACAGCTTTGGGTCAGAGATGTTGATGGTTGTAGCAATTCTTTTATAGTTAAGAATTATTTTTGCTATTCTGGGTTTTTTGCTTTTCCAGATGAAGTTGAGAATTGCTCTTTTCATGTCTTTCAAGAATTGTGTTGTGGTTTGGATGGGATTTGTGTTGAATCTGTAGTTTGCCTTTTGTGGGATGGCCATTTTTACTATGTTAATTCTGCCAATCCATGTACATGGGAGATCTCTCCATTTTTTGAGATTGTAGATTTCTTTACTGTGAGAAAATTGAACTTATTGTCATACAAATCTTTCACTTATTTGGTTAGAGTTACCCCAAGATATTATATATTATTTGTTGCTATTGTAAAGGGAGTTGTTTCTCAAATTTCTTTCTCAGTCTGTTTATCATTTATATAAAGGAAGGCTGCAGATTTACTTGAGTTAAGTTTGTATCCAGTCACTTTGCTGAAGTTGTTTATCAGCTGTAGAAGTTTTCTGGTAAAATTTTTGGGGTCATTTAGGTATACTAATATATTATCTGCAAATAGTGATATCTTTATTTCTTCTTTGCCAATGTGCCTTGACCTCTTTTTGTTGTCTTATTGTTCTAGCTTGAAATTTGAGTATTATAGTGAATAGATATGGGGAAAGTGGGCATCCTTGCCTTGTCCTGATTTTAGCGAGTTTACCTCAAGTATCTTTCCATTTGATTTGATATTGGCTGTTGTTTTGCAGTAAACTGCTTTTATTATGTTTACATATGGCCCTTGAATTACTTAACTCTCCAATACTTTTAACATTAAGGGGTGTTGGATTTTGTCAAATGCTTTTTCTGCATCTAAGCAGATCATCGTGTGATTGTTTCCTTTGAGTTTGTTTATATAGCAGATTAAATTAATTGGTCTTCGCATATTGAACCAATCTTGCATCCGTGGGATAAAGCCTGCTTGATCATGGTGAATGATGTTTTTGATGTGTTCTTGAACTCAGTTTGCAAGAATTTTATTGAGTATTTTTGCATCAATATTTATGAGAGAAGTTGGCCTGAAGTTCTCTTTTTTTGGGGGTCTTTCTTTGGTTTAGGTATCAGTTTAATTGGGGCTTCATAGAACGTATTAGGTAGTGTTCCTTCTGTTTCTATTTTATGGAATAGTTTGAGAAATATTGGTATTAGGTCTTCTTTGAAGGTTTGGTAGAATTCTGCACTAAAGCCTTTGGGCCCTGGCCCTTTTTTGTTGTTGTTGTTTGCAAGTTTTTTAATGACTTCTATTTCCTTAGGGACTATGGACCTGTTTAGATAGTCTACCTACTCTTGATTTAACTTTGTTATGAGGTATCTGTCTAGAAAACCATTCATTTCATCAAAGATGAATTGTCTCAAAGAGCCAGCTTTTGGTTTTCTTTACTCTTTGTATAGTTCTCTTTGTTTCTATTTGGTTGCTTTCAGCCCTGAGTTTGACTATATCCTGCTGTCTACTCCCCTTGGATCTGTTTTGTTGTTGTTGTTGTTCTTGTTGTTGTTCTTCTTGTTGTTGTTCTAGAGTGCTCTGGTGAGTTGGTAAGTTGCTAGTGTAAGATCTCTTTAGTTTCTTTTACAGGGCACTAAGTGCTAGGAATTTTTCTCTTACCCCTGCTTTCATTCTGTCCCATAAGTTTGGGTATGATGTGTCAATATTTTCCTTGAATTCCAGGAAGTCTTTAACTTGTTTCTTTCTATATTTCTTTCTTTCTTTTTTATGCAAATCACTAGTTTTATTTTCTGGTGCATCAGAGTCAACCCTCAATCAATCCCTCCAGGTGAGTGATGGGAAGGTGAGCTGGAATGACTATTACCAGCAGTTTCTATACTTTTTAGGGGCACAGTTTACATCAGCAAGGTTACAGTTCAAACTTATTGGCTAAGCATATTGAACTTTAAATCTACTGGCTAGCAAGCATGACATGCATTTGAACTCTACATCAGACTTTCCAGATGATCAAGTGACTATGAGTCATTACACTTTGAGAATTTTTACTCAAAATGTTGCTGTGGGTGGAGAATGGAACTTGGCCTTGCCTTGACCTGAGGTGGGTGAGTGTAAGGCTGGCAAAAGCCCCTAGGGGCCTTCATTTCCCCCTTTTCCTGTACAAGCTCCAACTTTGAAGCTACAGTCAAGGTGCTCTGAAAACTAATTCATATTCTTCAGATCCTGTCCTCAGGGTCTCATTGTTGGAACAGGACATCAGTTGTACTGCTTCTGTACTCTCTTTTATGAAGGCTATAAGTTTGTTCAATATGCAAGTTCCAAATGACAATACACAGGAGAACAATTATGTGACCTAACAAAGTTGGTATGAGGGTGGTTAACCAAGGGGATGTGTTAAACCAAGATTCCAACCTGCACTGACTCATTTCTCTTTCTCTCTTCCACTTGGTTAGCCCTTCTCTCACCTTAGCCATTGAATCCTTAACTATTCCACCAGAATTATCTCCAGTGTGTGCTTCCCCATGTTTCACACTCCCAGGAAGCACAGAAAAAGTGGTTCCCACCACCACACTGATGGGCCTACTGCCAGCTTCTCCCATCTCTGGGGCACACAGATAGGGATTTCTTGTAGGATACTCTTCGACTTCAGTTGTCCATACCCTAAGCCCCACCCTTCAAGGCTGCTTCTCTGACATGGTTTAAATTCACAAGTCCCTTGTTCCCCATATTTGGGTAATCCCTGCCCCTGTGTCTCTAGAGTAGGGATATCCCAAGAGTCAAGGCCAAACATTGACTTACAGAGATCAAAGACAAGGTTTAATCACCAGATATGAGTGTTCCTCTGTAGTTGACCAAGCTACATCCCCAGAGGCTGAGAGTACTTGCCAAGTTACTTTGGTAGGGTTGTGGGGGGAGTGCTGCGGCTAGGCATGGTAAGGAAGAAACAGTATAGGCATCTAATGGTTTCTCTGGCCTTGCAGGTGATCTTAAGTTTAAGGTGGTTTCTCATGTGTCTGGCTACTATCCAGTTGCCATCAGGTATAGGTGCTTGTCTGACATGAGTTTCATAAACAAAGGCAGTTACTCCATCCACTTTAAAGGAGATCAGGGTGATCAACAACACCAGAAATGACCCTCTCCACTTTTTTCCAAGTTTTCAGCATGATGTCTCTTAACATATGCCCAATTTCCAACTTTGTACTCGTGTGGAACCTCTGAGGTACCTGCTGCATTATACAGAGCAATAAGTTTAGGCCACAAATTCTGGTGGCTGGTCTTAATCAATCCATAAGTTCCTTGCCAGCCTGAAAAGTCACTCTTGGGGGTCAAGAGCCAGGGTCAAAAGAGTGGGGTCTCATACAGGATCTCAAAATGGGTCAGGTTAAAATGGTAGTATATGTTCCAGGCTTGGAACAGGACCAGGGGAAGGAGCACCACCCAGTCAGAGCCAGTCTCCAAGGACAATTTAGTTAAGGTCTCTTTTAGAGCTCTGTTCATTCTCTCTACCTGCCCTAAGTTCTGGGGACAGTACACACAATGGAGCTTCCAATTAGTCTGCAATATCTCTGCCAATCTCTGACTTACTTTAGAAACAAAACCAAGACAAAAGCAAGGTTATTGGATCCAATTACCTTGTCACTATGAAACTCCGGAAAATTTCTTCTGATTTCTTCTTGGCTACCATGGTAGCTGTTTCCTGCTTGGTGGAGAAATCCTCAACCCATCCAGAGAAAGTATCTACAAACACTGGAACGTATTTGTAACCATATTTTCCTGGCTTAACTTCTGTAAAATCAATATCTCAATATACTCTAAGCCATTCTTCCTAGGTCTTTTGGACTGTTTACTCTTGGTTGCATAAGCATTCACTTGCTGGCATAACTTATACTGTTCTTCTGTATCTCTGGCTAACAAATATACTTTCCATATACTTTATATTCCTTGGCTGCTGGGATGAGCTTATCCCCTAAATGAATCCACTTATGCATATGGCCAAGTAAGTCTTTTGCTTGATTACTGGGGAGTATAGTTCTCCTTTCTTGTGTGTGCCATTGTGCTTCCTTCTAGGTAATAACTGCTAGAGTGGTTAGCAATCTAAGTCCTTTCTTCTTCTGTATATTCTATGTGAGGCCATCCCTTAGTTAAGTCCCATTTCTCAGCAGGTGCCTCTTGCAGGCTCCTAACTGGAAGGTTCCTGGGTAACTACTTCTCAAGACACTTGATCTGCCTAGTTATTACTTTGAGCCACTGTGTCTTTTCTCTTTTGTAGTCCTGGGAAATGAATAATGCTCACAGTTGCCAACTTCATCAGGGCATCCAAGAGATCAAAGATTTCCTGTATGTTTTATATTTCTTTTCCCTCTGATGTGAGCAGTCCTCTCTCTTGGTATATAGCCCCATGAACGTGGGCTGTGGCAAAGGCATACCTGCTATCCATGTAGATGTTAATTTTCTTGCCAGGCACCAGTCCAAGGTTTTTGTGACAGCAATTGGCTCCACTTTCTGCACTGATGTGCTAGGAGGTAGAGGTTCAGCCCAGATGACATGACTTGGACCCTTTACCATGGCAGCACCCATTTGTCTCTGACCTTCAGGCAGAAAACTGGTCCCATCTGTAAACTAGGTAGCCTTAGCTCACAGCAGGTGTCAGTTGGTTGGGAAGGTCTTTACTTCACTGATGGGCTGTCCTTTTGGGTCACTTAATTGGGTCCCTTTAGAAAGGAAGTGTATATAGGCCCCCATCCTGGAATAAATCTTGCCCCAACAGAGGGCAGGGACAATCTGGAATGACTATAAATGAATGGGATACCTGGCCCATCTCTAGGTCCATGGCTCTTTGGATAGTCCATGAATACATTTTGGTGCCAGTGGTTCCTTGGACCCAATATCTTTTCTTGGAAATGGGGCCATAGACTTGGAGGAGGACCAAGTGTTGAGCCCCTGTGTCCACCAAGAATTGAGTGGGTTTGCCCTCCATTTTCAAAGTTACCCTGAGTTTGGAGAGGAGATCCAAGCCCTGTCTTCCCTAGTCACTTTCTTCCCCCAGGGCTAGCACCATTTCCTTTTTCAGATGCTTTTCCCAAGGCCTGGGATGTCCTGCCCCCAGCTTCCATTTGTTAGGGCACTCTTGGGCCCAGTGGCCCCTCTCCTTGCAATACGTGCACTGGTCCTTTTCAAAGGGTTTTCTGTTTCTCTTTGGTTGGAATCTTGCCTGCTTCTCTTCTCTGCTTTTTCTAACTACTGTAGCCAAGATTGTCTGTAAATTCTTTTCCTGTCACCTTTCTTTAGTCATCTCCCCTTCATAGTCTTCCTTTCTTTTTCTCTGTTCCTTCTCTTCCTCTTTCTCCCTGTTATGGTAGACTTTCTCAGCAACCTGCACTAAATCCCTCAGTGACTTATCCTGTAGTCTCTCTGGTCTTTGAAGCTTTTTCTTGATATCTCTACTTGCCTGGTCTGTAAAAGCCATAGTCATAGTAGCTTTGTGCTCCTCACTCCTGGGGTCATAGGTTGTATATTGGCAGAATGCCTCCATGAACAGCTCTAGAAAGGCTGTGAGTGACTCATCTGGTCCCTGCTTAACCTCACATACCTTAGTCATATTGATGGGTCATCTTGTGGCCCCCTTGAGACCTGCCAACAGAACCTAGTAGTAGACATTCAGATGCTCCTTACCTTCTGCCATACTGAAGTCCCTGCCAGTTCTAGTCAGTGGAAATCCTCTGTTGATCACAGTCTGATCAATCAATAGTGCCCCTGTGTCTGAGGGGACATTCTTTCTGGCATCCTGCAATATCCTTTCTCTCTCTTCAGTTGTGAAGGGCACTATTATGAACTGTTTGATATCATCCTAGGATGGCTGATGAGTACATAAAACATCTCAAAGAGATTAATAAGACCTTTGGTGTTATCTGAAATGGAAAGTGTTGAGCCTTCCAGTTGTACAAGTCAGCCAAAAAGAAGGGCCAATATTGCATAGCCTGATTTCACTTACCCAGAGGTGGGAGAGGTACTATGGTATCATGGGAGGTAGCTCCAGACTTCAGGTTACCATGACAGTACTGGGAAGTTGGGGCTCTCCTCCTGCTCCTCCTTCTGGTAAAGGTGGGTACAACAGGCCTGGTCTGATATGGGCTGAGGATCCTGGGGCTGGTGCTGAAGTGGTGGGGCCATGGGGACATGGGTAGGGAGATATGGAGGAGGAGGGTCTTGAAGCAACAGGTCTAGTGTTGAAGGGTCTTGGAGGATCAAGTTTTTCTCAAGTCTGGAAAAGCCCTCCTGTGTTTTCTTTTTCCTAATGGCCAGAACCTGCAAGGTGGATTTTGGGGAAAGGCTTTTATTCATGGGTGTGTGTGTGTGTTTGTGCGTGTGTGTGTGTGTGTGTGTGTGTGTGTGTGTAGGGTCCTCCACTAGATTCTTCATGTAAATATATAGGGCACTTGGTCTGGATGCCTGAGGGGTCCTGGCCTAAAGACACTTTCCTCTACTGCTTTGATCACCTGAAAGTTGAAGGACCCTATGTGTGGCCACCCTACTCCGAAGGTGGGCCATTCAGAGAAGCAGAGAGTAACTTACTTGCCCTTCTTTGCTACTACTGACAAGAACTCTCCTCTTTCCCTAACTTCCCTCCTGTGGTTAACTACAATTTTTATCAGGGTAGATTCTGTCCAAAAATAACATCAATCCAAGTTCAAGACCACAGAGAAAGACAATCAACACACAGAAAGTTTGCACCTGCCACAGGCACAGAAACCAGGTTACACAGACAGTTCTCCCCTACCACAGGTGCAGAAACTAGGTGATTGCAAGACTCTATAGGCGCCCGCCAATACTGTGTCTTGCCATTTTTAAAAAGAGCAGAGTCCTCCTGACTCCCTTCATGGGGCCTGACGCATCCTCCAGAATGTCCATGGTCACTGTGTTTAATGCATATCTGCCCGCTCCAATTGACAACACCAGACCAGAGGCTTTCCAGCGAACACCAAGTTCGTGAGGCAAAAGTCAAAGCAAAAGCCAGACAGACAAATATAGACAAACACTTACAAGTAGGTGCCTGTTGCTGAGCTCAGTCTTTTTCCCTCCTATTAGTTTACTCAGTGGTCGATTCGGGAAGGTCTCCTCAAATCCTGGACAAGCCCCAAAATGTAAGACTCCTCCCTTCGACCCTTGAACAGTGGTACTTACTTCAGGATGTCCCCAAGTGGGACACAAAGGTGCAGAGCTATGCAAATACAAGAGGTTTATTTTCCAGCCTTTTGGGGTTGAACTTCAATGAGTACCTCGTGCAAGTGGTGAGAATATGACCTAATTTCTTTATTTCTTCCATGACAGAGTTATCTTTGAGTAGAGAGTTTTTCTGTTTCCACATGTATGTGGGCTTTTTGTTTTTTTTGTTGTTACTGAAGACAAGCCTTAGGCCATGGTGGTCTGATACGATGCATGGTATTATTTCCATCTTCTTGTATTGATTGAGGCTTGTTTTCTGACCAATTTTACATGGCTGATTCTGGTGAAAGTACCATGAGGTTCTGAGAAGATGTATTCTTTTGTTTTAGGATGAAATGCTCTGTAAGTATCTTTTAAATCTATTTGGTTCATAGCCTCTATTAGTTTCACTGTGTCTCTGCTTATTTTCTGTTTTTCAATTACCTGACCATTAGTGAGATTGAGGTGTTGAAGTCTCCCACTATTATTGTGTGTTTTGAGCTTTAGTAAAGTTTCTGATACAAATGTGGGTACTCTTGCATTTGGGGCACAGATGTTCAGAATTGAGACTTCATCTTGGTGTATTTTTTCCTTTGATGGGTATAGACTGTTCTTCCCCATTGCTTTTAATTTCTTTTGGTTGAAAGTTTGTTTGTTTGCTCGTTTATTTGATATTAGAATGGCTACTTTGACTTCTTTCTAAGAAAACTGTTTTCCAGCCCTTTACTCTAATATAATATCTGTGTTTGTTGTTGAGGTGTTTCTTGTATGGAGTTGAATGATGGTCCCTGTTTACATATCCTGTCTGATGGCCTCTGTCTCTTTATTGGGGAAATAAGTCCATTGATGTTGAGAGATTCTATTGACCAATGATTCTTAATTTCTGTTATTTTTGTGGTGGAAGGTGATAGTGTGTGTGTCTGTGTGTGTGTGTGTGTGTGTGTTTCTCTTCTGTTGGGTTTGTTTTGAGATGATTAATTTATTGTGTTCTCTTAAGTGTAGTTACCCTCTTCTGTTGGAGTTTTTCTTCTATTATCCTGTGTATGGCTTGATTAGTAGAAGGATATTGTTTAAATTTGGTTTTGTCATGGATTATATTGGTTTCCCCATCTGTATTCATTGAGAGTTTTGCTACATACAGTAGTCAATGCTATTATCTGTGGTCTCTTAAGGTCTTGTGACATCTATCCAGTATCTTCTGGTATTTAAAGTCTCTGTTGAGACTGTAATTCTAATAGGACTGCCTTTATATGTTGTTTGGCCTTTTCCCATTATAACTTAATAGTCATTCATTTTTGTGCATTTATGTTTTGGTTATTATGTAATGAGAGGATTTTATTTTGTGGTTCAATCTATTTGGTGTTCTGGATGCTTCTTGTATGTTTATAGTTGTGATGGTTTGTATATGCTTGTGCCAGCGATTGGCACTATTAGGAGCTGTGGCCTTGTTGGAATAGGTGTGTCATTGTGGACATGGGCTGCCTTGAAGTCACTCTTTTCTTAGAGGCCTGCAGATGAAGATGTATACCTTTCAGTTCCTCTTGCACCCTGGCTTCCTGGATGATGCATATTCTCTCCTTGATGATACTGGACAGTATTTCTGAACTAGTAAACTAGCTCCAATAAAATGCTGTCCTTATAAGAGCTGCCTTTGTGTCTTTTCCCAGCAGTAAAACCCTAACTAAGACAGTAAATATCTCTTTCTTTAGGTTAGGTTAATTTTCTTATATGATTTTTGTTGATGTTTGCTTTCCTTTTGAACTGGAGATTCTTACCCTCTTCTACTCCTATTATTATTAGGTTTGACCTTTTCATTGTGTCCAAAAATTACTGGATATTTTGGGTTAGAAACTTTTTACATTTTGCATCAACATCTTCTATGGTATCTTCTATGCCTCAGTTTCTGTCTTTTATCTCTTGTATTCTGTTGATACTTGCATTAATTCTCTTTTCAACTTTTCCATCTCCAGAGTTGCCTCCATTTGTAATTTCTTTATTGTTTCTATTTCTCTTTTAGGTCTTGGACTGTTTTGTTCAATTACTTCACCTGTTGTATTGTGTTTTCTTGCATATCTTTAATGGATTTATTTTATCCTCTTTAAGAGCTTATACCTGTTTTATTTTGTTTTGCTCATGTTTTCCTGTATATCTTTAAGAGTGTTATTTATATCTTCCTTAAAGGTCTCAATCATCCTAATAAAATAAGACTTTAAGTCTGAATCTTGCTCTTCATGTGTTTTGAAGTAACTATAGTTTCCTGTGGAAGGAGAACTAGGTTCTGAGAGTGTCAAATTACATTGGTTTCTGTTGCTTATGTTCGTGTGCTTGCATTTTCCCATTTAGCTATCTCTGGTGCTAACTGACTAAAGTGTCTTGGATTAGAGCAGGCCTCATCAGGGACAGGTAGAACTGTGTGACCAGTGTTAGAGCAGGCCTTCTTAGAGACAAGTAGTTCTGTCTCTGGTTTGAGCAGGCCCCCTGGTTAGAACAGCCCTCTTATGTCCCTGGTTATGGTACACCTTCTGTGAGACAAGCATGCTGTTGGGGAGACATGGGGCAAAGGCGCACCAATTGCTATGGGTTCAGGTGGAGGAGCAGACTAGAAAGTTGATGTTAAACAGGTTTTACAACTTTGATGATAATCAATCCCATGTAATGAAAATATTTACTTTTCTTGGTGTTGTAGCCTCTTGGTCCAAGTAGATTTATGAACAAAGGTATCACAAGATCTGAGAATGAAGGATGGAAAAGAAATCTGAGCATTGCTGATGCCAACCCTCACTAGTGGAAAACTGAAAGATGTAAGAAAATCATGGTATTTTAATTGTAAATGTTGAGTATAGATAGAAGTAACATATTCTTCAAAGATTCCTTAGACCATTACATTGCTAAGAATGGTCTGTGTTCACTTTAGGTCTTATATACTCCACTTTAAATTTGACTATTTATTCATAATTGTCAACGTCTAGTTATTTTCGAATTCAGACCTTCACATTCACAACAGACTAAGTTGGGTTTTGTGACTAAATGTTCCTCATCATCCAAAAGTATGGTGTTGTGCTTATGAAAAATATGAGCCAGTGACTAGAGAAAGGGAAGCCTGATACAATGAAATATTGAGCAATGCATACATTTTTGGGGGGCACTGTGCCCCAACTGGAGCACTCCCTCTGCCTACCAAGTAACTCATGTTCCCAGTGTTAAATGGTTACAGAGCCAGATCAAAGGATAGGCGTGATGTTACCCTCCTGTAAACTCTTTGAAAATGGGCAGCTCCTAGATACCTTGGTAGAAAGTTTCTTACCCATTGTGGAGATGAGAAAAATTGGGTTAACCATGTCATCTTGTATATTATAGGAGACAAGTTATATACTGTTTAAAGAATATATTCTTAATGCAACTACAGTTGTAGAGATTGAGAACTGTAGGAAGAGGTTATAGCTAGAATATACTAAGGTAGTTGGTTTGACTAAGTGTTACACCTTGCAGCACTTAAATATCTAAAACTTTAATTTTTGCTGAGGTACTTAGAAAAATGTCAAAACCAAAAAAATTCTCCCACATCTCCTTCAAATCCAAAAGCAAGAAGGTTCTGAAAATGAGGTGGATGGTAAGTGTTTTCTGTCTCTCTTTAGACATGCCAGAAGAGGGCATTGGATCACATTACAGATGGTTGTGAGCCACCATATGATTGCTGGGAATTGAACTCAGGACCTCTGGTAGAGCAGTCAGTGTTTTTAACCACTGAGCCATCTCTCCAGCCATAAGTTGTATTTTCTTAGAACAACACTAGAGTGGTGAGGATAGGGTGTTGTGAGCATACTGAGTACAAATTGTCAGGTAGTTCTTGTATACACAAAATAAGATGAATACATATTTATCTTAATCAGAAACATTCTATGTTCTTACATTGCACAGAGATGATTTTTCTCAGTGCAACACAGTTTCTCAGAGTTTGGGAACCGTATATGCTTCAGGAGCTCAAGGCAGGGTTGTACTGGGCACACAATATCTGCCATGTCTTTTGATACAGCATCTTTGGGGACCACGGTATGGGTATAATCACTATTGCCATATTTGGAATGAAGCAAGCTTCCCTCAACAACCCCCAGGTTCCTTTTCTGAAAAAAAAAAAAGGAAGTTTTTAACATCAGCTTTTTCAATCCATTATTTTTCTCTAGAGTTATGGAGGTTATTTATTAATATTATTTTTACTTATTAATAATTTTATTTGTTTGCATTTCAAATGTTATCTTCCTTCTCTGTCCCCCCTCCAAAAAATCCCCATCCCACCCTCAACCCTTTGACTCTAAGAGTGTGCTTCTCCTCCCACATACCAAATCCCACCTTACTCCTCTAGCAACCCCCTTCTCTGAGGCATAAAGCCTCCACAAGACCAAGACCCTCATCTCCCACTGATGCCAGATGAAACAGTCCTCTGCTACACATGTAGCAGGAGCCATGGACCAGCCCATGTATATTCTTTTGTTAGGGGGTTGGTCTCTGGGAGCTTTGAGGTGTCTGCTTGATGGGTACCGATGTTCTTCCTGTGGGATTGCAATACCCGTCAGCTCCTTCAGCCCTTCCTCTTACCCTTCCACTATTGTCCCAAGGTTCAGTCCAATGGTTGACTGTATCTGCATCTGTCTTAGTCAGGTGCTGACAGAGCCTTTCAGAGGACAGCCATACCTGGATTCTGTTTATAAGCACATCTTGATATCAGCAATAGTATTGGGGTTTGGTGTCTGAAGATGGACTAAATTGCAAGACGGGGTGGTCTCTGGATGACCCTTTCTTCAACTTCTGCTCCATTTTTGTACCCATATTTTTTAGACAGGGACAATTCCAGGTTAAAATTTTTTAGATGGGTTTTAATTAGCACAGAAGGTAAAAATTTATGCATCCTATATCCATACACACTTATTTATCCCTGTCTCTAATAAATGTTCTTATCCAATATCCCTCTTTGCACTTGCACAGTATATGTGATTTTAACAGGTTTTGGTGCATGTTTGTTGGTGAGTTGTTAAATATTATATGATACATTGTATGATTTCTTTCCTAAAGCCCATTTTTGTCTAGGTTTTCATTTATACTTACATATATATTGAGCCATTCCTCCGTCTTTGGAATGAATATTAAATGAATGTTATCTATTTTTGTCACTTTATTAATTTCCTACTGTTTGATATTTTCTTAATTCTCTGATCCTTAACAGCTATCTTAGCATCCTTTACTTTTTCCTCTAGCCTCTTGAATGTATTTATTTTTTTCTTCAGTCTGAAATATTCTTTCTAGTGTGCCCTGTAACAATGTTAAAATAATTCAACCTGACTTATCATGGATAGTTTTTACTTATTTATTTATGATCAATATTTTTTCATTATCTTAATCATGTTCTGCAGCTTTTGATTTTCAGAACATAAAATATATCTTTCTTAGCCCTCTGGGCTTTCGTGGTTTCCATTGAAAACTCAGCTATTAGGGTGATGGAAATGTCCTGATATATGACAGCCTCTCAGAGAACTACATGCTTTTGTCTGAAAGCATAACAAAGTATTGTTAATAGTGCTAGGAATTGATGCTTGCCTATGAGATGTTTTTTTGTGTGTGGTATGGTGGAGCATGTTTGTGTATATGCCCAGAAGTAGTATAGCTGAGTATTGAGATAGAACTATTCTCTGTTTTCTGTGAAATCAGCAAATAGATTTTCTAAGTGGTTATACAGGTTTGCACTCGCACCAAGAATGGAGGAGTATCCCCCTTGCTCCACATCCTTGCTAGTATGTGCTATCTCTTTAGTTTTTTGATCTTAGCCATTCTGATGGGTGCAAGATAGCATCTCAGAGTTGTTTTGATTTGTTATTCCCTAGTGACTAAGAACTTTGAACATTTATTTAAGTTCCTCTCTGTCATTTGAGATTCCACTTGTTCAAGTTCTCTGTTTAGCTCTGTATCCCATTTTTAAATTGGGTTCTTTGGTTTACTGGTGTGTAGGCTCTTGAACTGAGTTTATAAATTTTGGATATTAACCCAAATTCTTTTATCAGATTCAGTATGCTGAACTTATGTTGAGGTCCTTGGTTCACTTTGAGTAGAGTTTTTGTAGGGTATTAAATATGGATCTATTTACATTATTTTATATGCAGTGGAAAAGTTTGATCAGTACCACAGATGACAACACTCTCTTTCCTCATTATGAATTCTTTGATTTTAGTCAGGAATCAGGTCATCATAGAAGGCTAGATTGAAATCTAATTCTTTACTTTTAATCCATTAGTCAATGTGTCTTTTTGTGTTAATATCATCCTGTTTTCAGTCCCATAGTCCAAGTAGTACAATTTGAAGTCTGAAATGGTGATACATCCAATAGTTTTTATTATTCATGATTATTTGAGCTATTTTGTTTGTGTGTATCTAAGTATATGTATCTCTTATATATATGTGTTCTTCCATATGAAATTAAACATTCTTTTGAATTTTGTGAAAAACTGTGTTTGAAATGTTTTGATGACTATTACATAAAGCCTGTAGATATCTTTGGTAGAAGAGTAATTTTGTATAGTAATCCTACCAATCCAAAACCTTCAGAGAACTTCTTATCTTCTGGGGTAATCATCAATATATCTTTTTAATGTCTTAAATTTGTTTAATTTTAAAAATATAAATCATTCACATACCTGTGTAGAGTTATTAGAAGATACTTAATAAAAAGTTCTATCTTTGTAGTGATAACAGAATCAATGTTAAAATATATATTCAGCTTCCATTTATAATGCAAAAGATTCTGAAAGGATTTACAAGGGCATTTCTTGAATCATACTAAACTTTGAAATAGCATAAAAAATGTTGGCATCCTATGTAAGCCCTATCTCCTTCCATTATTTTAATGCTTTAATATCTATGTACATCCCTTTTTCATAAATAGTACTTTTAAATAAAGGAAATCTCATCAAATTTCTTATTTTGACTTCTATAGGTTAGTCCATTCTTGATTATTTTACCTTTTTTTTTTTTGGTTTTTCAAGACAGGGTTTATCTGTATAGCCCTGGCTGTCCTGGAACTCTCTCTGTAGACCAGGTGGGCCTCGAATTCAGGAATCTGCCTGCCTCTGTCTGTCTCCCAAGTGCTGGGATTAAAAGCATGTGCCACCACCACCCGGCTCTATTCTTGATAATTTTAATTGGAGAAAAATAGCTATGGAGTTGCGGAGATGGTTGATTGGGTAAATGCCTCTGACATCCAGTCTGAAAAGCTGTAGTAGAACTGTGGAAATCATGCAGTGGAAGGAGATAACTGACTCCAGAAAGCTGTACCATAATCTCAATCCCCAAGGAGTAACAGGAGATGGAGCCCACTTACGCACACAGGATAAAAATTTCACATATAATCACAATTTAAAAGGAAACAAAGGGATTAATATAACAGAACAAACCAACAAAAATCTTTTGAGAACCAATGGAAATGTTTTTTTGAGTTCATGAGGCTGTTTAATCTGAGAGCCAAAGGGTTCAATCACATAAATCACCTTAGTTCTCAAGATGTCATCTTTGACCATTATTTGAACAATGAATCCACTACCCATAAAGTAAATAGATACCCATATTTTTCTGGCATTTGGTAAGGACTGTCTGCAAAGATATTATCAGTTGGTACCACCAACTGCAATGATTTTCCTTGATCTCTGACCAATTCATTTTATAAAATCACTATTTCAAGAATGCAGTGGTCTATTTTTATTAATTACATAGCATGTTTATTGACTGCTGAACCATTTTCAAGTGTTTGAATTAGGACTTCACTGTTCATAGTTCTATGATGAATTGATAGAGACATAAAAATAAGGCAAAGGTACATAAAAAATTCTAAGAAAGTGTAGGCCAGTCACCTATACAGGTATTTTATTACAAAATGTCTGTAGAGATAGGACAAACTCAGTGGAAGCAGAACTATGAAGATATAGAATTATATGAGTTAATGGTTTGAATGAAACTTTCCCCCATAGGCACAAATGCTTGAATATTCATTCTATATTTGGTTGAACACTTTTGGAAAGAAAGGCAGATGAAACTTTGTTAAAAGAGTATGGCATCAATTGAAGACTTTCAGGTTTCATAAGACTGAGTCATTCTCAGTGTCCTTTATGTCTCCTACTTCTACATCCAGATCTGAGTTCTTACCTGTTCCTGTCTGTAAGCTTTTGTTCCACACAAAAAAACTTTAACCCTCTGAGAGGTAAGTCCAATTAAATGTGTTCTTCTGGATATTTTGTTGTTTATAGTGTTTTGACGTAGTTATAAAAAAAAGTAACTAAGAAAAAAATTGCTACCAGGGAGTGTTCTTTTCCTGTGAAAGGCTTGCCTATGTTGCTTTTAGATAAATCTCAAAAAGATTTGGGATTTTGGAGTAGAAGAGAGGTTGAATGCTATAACCGGGACATAATGCCCAATCTTACTAGTAGCTAGGAAGACATTACAGAGAGCCATGGGGAGGTTTGAAGTCCAACAATAATATCTCCCTAACCATTGTGAACCTTAGCACTCTGAAACCATAATCCCAAATAAGCACTTCTTTTATAAATTGCCTTAAACATTGTGTTTAGTCACAGCAGTAGGACTGTAACTAATATGCATGAATTTCAGAATGCTCAACAATGTAAACTTTGTATACTTCCATGGATACAAAGTATTTCTGCACAGGAATGGAAGTGGACATTTATGGCTGTAAAAATGGTACAACTTAGACATAATTATTGATTTTTGCTTTATCTGGCTATTGTATACTGGACATAAGATCATTCCTTAAAACTAAATTATTTGTTGTTTTCCTTCCTTCCTTTTCCCCTCCAATCCTTTCTTATTTTGTTTTTGATCCTTTTACCCTCCCCTATTTCCTTTTTTCTCTTTCTTCTTCATCTTCTTCCCTCTCTATACTCTCTTTTTCATTCCCTTCTTTCTTCTACAGATTATTTTACCCATTTTATGTTGTGTACATGATATATATATTGCATGTGTCTGAAATAGATGTTAATATCTTTATATGTGAATGTATATGTGGGTAGTATATACATTACATATATGCATGTGAGGTCCTATGCATATGACTGTCTTTAAATTTCTTTTCATACTTATTTTTGGATGTTTAGAATAGGTTATCAATGAGATACAGGGTTCTGCCTATAAATATTTGCCCCATCTTGGTGTTACAGATACCCAAGACTCCTGTGTATTTTAGAGAGGTTGTAGATATCCAACCTAAAGTTTTATGCTTACACAGCTGAGAAATCTTTATAACTATGCTTCAATCTCTTGACACAACCTTAAGAAGAATGGGCTTTTATAGATAAATAAATGCATTCTCATGTAATTTCATAAGGGACTGCAACAGTTGAAAGTCTATATGAAAACACAATAAATACCTCACAAATTCCAATGGAAGTCAAGTTGCAAAAACAATTTAAGAACTGTAACGTTGCCCACTGAGAACTCTGGGGCACCTTCAGTTTCCCTGAGGTACCTGCTATCCATGTGGCTATCCTACTACCTAACTGCCCACCTTCATCAGACTTGCTAATCCAGAAGCACACAGGTTAGATTCCTTTTCTGCACCAATATTTCTTACCTGCTTGACTCTTCTGCAGTGCCCCCACCTGCCCTGAGAAGCCTGCTACCCTTGATAAACTGCCATTCTCCCACTACCTTTAGCCCACCTTCACCACACCAGCTGATATCAAACCATACAGCATAGGGATATACACCAAGATTATGGAGTTTAGGCCTCCTCCTAATACCTACTACAACAGTAACATTCAGGGACTAAAGCCATCCACATGGCTAAAAGTTTTCAAGAGCGCACAATCAACAAAATCCAGGGCAATATGACATCTTCAGGGCATAGCCACTCCACTATAGCAAGCCGTGGATATCCTAACACAGCCAAAATATAAGAAAATGAACTTAAATCCAAACTTGTAAAGATTATAGAGTCATGTAAAGAGGAAATGAATAAATCTTTTAAAGAAATGCAGGAAAATATACTCAAACAGATAGAAGCCCTTAAAGAGAAAAGAAATAAATCCCTTAAAGATATACAGGGAAATGTAATTAAATGGATGAAGGAAATAAATAAAAATGTTAAAGACCCGAAAGTAGAAACAGAACCAACAAAGAAAACACAAACTGATGGAATCCTTGAGATGAAAAACCTAGGGTAGAGAACAGGAACAACAGATGCAAACACCATCAGCATAATACAGGAGGTGGAAGAGAATCTCAGACATAGAAGGTACAATAGAAGAAATTGATACTTCAGTCAAAGACACTGTTAAATCTAAAAAATTCCTGACATAAAACATTTATGAAATCTAGATTGCCATGTAAAGACCTAACCTAAGAATAATAGGAATAGAAGATGATGAAGAGTTCCAGCTTCATGGTCCAGAAAATATTTTTAAGAAGAACATAGTTTTTCTGTAGGTTTTGCCAACCTACAGAAAGTTATGTCTATAAACACTCAATAAGGTTATAGAGCACTAATTAGACTAGAACAGAAAAGAAAGTCTTCCTGATATATAATAAACAAAACATAAAATCTAAAAAATAAAGGAAGATTATTACAAGGAACAAGTGAAAAAGGCCAGGTAATGTGCCAAGGCGAACTTACCAGAATAACACAAAATTTCTCAGTAGAAACTCTAAGAGATAGAAGGGTCTAGACATATAGCAAGTAACCTCTAAAGAAACCACAGATGACAATCCAGAATTATGTAAACAGAAAAAAACTCAATCACCATAGATGGAAGACTAGTTCAAATTTAAACAATATCTATTTACATATCCAGCCCTATAGAGAAAACTAGGAGAAAAATTCTAACCCAAGGAGGTTAAGTACATCCACGAAGACATACAGAAAATAAATAATTTCATACCAGATAAATCAAGAAACACACACACACACACACACACACACACACACAATCACCATCAACATTAAAATAACGAGGAACCACAATCACTTGTTATTAATTGTGAACCATTAGTGAACTCAATTATCCAATGAAAACACATACACTAACAGAATAGATGTGAAAACAGGATTTGTCATTCTGCTGTATATAAGATACACACCTCAGGCATAAAGATAGAGATTACCTCAGAGTATAGGGCTGAAAAGAATTTTTCCAAGCAAACAGGCTAAAGAAGTAAGCTTCTAAGTAGCCATTCTAATATCTAACAACATGTATTTTCAACCAAAATTAGTCAAAATTGACAAAGAAGGTCACTTCACACTCATGAGAGTAATAATCAATCAATATGATATCTCAATTATGAACATCTATGTCCCATATACAAGGGAACCCATGTTTAAAAAGAAACATTGCTAAAGGTTAAAATTACATTGAACCTCACACATTATTAGTGGGAAACTACTCTCTCTTATTGACAGGTCATCCAGACAAAACTAAACAGAGAAATAATGAAACTAACAGATATCATGAATCAAATGGACCTAACACATATCTACAGAATATTTCAACAAAACAGAAAAGAATATACCTTCTTCTCTGCAATTTCAGGATCCTTCTCCATATAGTCTGTAACAAAGCAATCCTCAATAAATACAAGAAAATTAAAATAATGCCTTGTATCTTATCGGAGCGCAATAGATTAAAGCTGGAATTCAACAACAACAGAAATAACAGAAAGACTACACACTTATGGAAATTCAACAACTCTCTATTCAATGATCTCTGGATCAGGTAATCAATAAAGCCAGAAATTAAAGGCTTGCAAGAATTTAATGAAAATTCAACATACCCAAATTTATAGGATATAAGGAAAGCAGTGCTAAGAGAATAGTTCATACCACTAAGTGCCCCCATAAAGTAATTAGAAAGTTCTCATACCAGCAATTTAAAAGTTCACCTGGAGGTGCTAAGAAAAAAAAAACAGCAAAGAGGAGTAGAAGGCAGGAATTAGTCAGGGCTGAAATTGATCTGTTATGAACAAAAAAAGCCATTCAAGAATCAAGTAATCCAAGAGCTGGTTTTTAAACAAAATCAACATGATAGACAAGCCCTTAGCCAAACTAACCAAACAACAGAGAACCAGTATCCAAATAACAAAATTAGAAATGAAAAGAGACTTAAGAACAGGCAGTGTGGAAATTCAAAGAATCATTAGATCTTACTTCAAAAGTCTGTAATCCACAAAATTAGAAAATCTCAGTGAAAAGTTTTCTAAAAAGATACAACTTACCAAAGTTAAAGGAAGATCATGTAAATTATTTAAACTGCCCTCTAATCCCTAGGAAAACAGAAGCATACATTAAAAGTCTTCCAACTAAAAAATGGCCAGGGCTAGATGGTTTTAGCTCAGAATTTTACCACTTACAAAGAAGAGATAATACCAATGCTCCTCAAATTATTCTATAAATTAGAAACAGAAGGAATAATGCCAAACTCATTCAATGAAGCCACAGTCATTGTGATACCTGAGCCACACAAAAAAAAAAACAGCAAAAAAAGAGAATTTCAAACCATTTTCTGTTATGAATATTGGTGCAAGATATTCAATAAAATACTTGCAACGCAAGTCCAGGAACTCATCAAAAACATCATCCACCTTGATCAGGTAGGCTTCATCCCAGGGAAGGAGGGATGGTTCAATATACAAAAATCCATAATTGTAATTCACTATATAAATCAAATACCCCTTTATGATAAAAATCTTAGAAAGATCAGTGATACAAGGCATATGCATAAACCAATAAAAGCAACATACAGCAAGCCATTAGCCACAAGCAAATTACATTGAGAGACATTTAAAGCAATTCAATTAAAATTAGGGAAAAGACAAGAATATAGTACTTGAAGATTGAAGGGGGTAATAGCATAAAGAATCACTATTTGCAGATGATATAATAGCATACATAAGCAACCCCAAAATTCTACAACAGAACTCCAACAGCTGATAAACACCTTGAGCATTGTGGCTAGGTACAAAATTATTTTAAAAAATCACTAGCCCTCCTTTATACAATTGAGAAATGGGACAAGAATGAAATTAGGGTAACAACACCCTTTATAATAGTCACAAGTAATATAAAATACCTTAATGTATGTATAACCATGCAACCAAAAGACCTATAGGACAGCAACTTCAAAGTACTAAAGAAAGTAATTGAAGAAGATATCTGAAGATGGAAAGATCCTCCATCATCATGTATCTGTAGGAATAACATAGTGAAAATGGCCATCTTATCATCAGAAATTTACAGATCACATGCAATTCCCATCAAAATTTAAAGACAATTCCTTTCAGACAAGGACAGAGCAATTCTCAACTTCTTATGGAAAAACAAAAAAATCCAGGCGAGATAAAACAATCCTGAACACTAAAGACATTTCTTGACGTATCACGATCCCTAAACTCAAGCTGTACTACAGAGCAATATTAAGAAAAACTGAATGGTATTGTTAAGAAAAGGACAGGTTGTGTAATACAATCAAATAAAAAATTTTCAAAAACCCCCCACATGTATGGATGCTTAGTTTTTGAAAAGAAGGCAAGACCACATAAAGATAAAAGGAAAACATCTTCAACAAATGGTTCTGGTCTAACTGAATGTCTACATGTGGAAGAATGAATATAGATCCATATTTATCACCAGACACAAAGCTCAAGTCCAAGAGGATCAAAGAACTCAACATAAACCAGATACACTAAATCTGACAGAAGAGAAAGTCAGAAATACCCCTCAATTTAGTGGTACACAAGACAATGAACAGAACACCAGTGGCTCGTGCTCTAAGCTCAACAAATGTTAAATGGTATCTCATGAAATTGAAAAGCTTCTGTATGGCAAAGGATACTGTCAATAGGACAAAATAGCAGTTTACAGATTGAAAAATGATCTTCATCAACCCTACACCTGACATAGGGCTAATATCCAAAATTCATAAAGAACTCAAGACAGTAGAAACAAACAGCCCAAATAACCCAGTTTTAAAAATTGGATATGGAGCTAAATAGAGAATTCTCATCTTAGGAATCTCAGATGGCTATGAAACACTTAAAGAAATCTTCAAATCATTAGTCATCAGGGAAATACAATTGAAAACATTTCTGAGGTTCCATCTTACAACCTTCAAAATGGCTAAGATCAAACACTGAAGTTATAGTACATGCTGGCAAGGATGTGGAGAAAGGGGTTCATGGTCGGGTTGCAAACTAGTGCAACTACTTTGAAAATCAATTTGGCCTTTTCTCTGAAGAGTGGAAATAGTTCTACATCAATACTCATGGATACTTATACCACTGCTGGATGTATACCCAAAAGATGCCCCATAGACCATAAAGACAGTTGCTGACAGTGTTCATAGCAGCTTTCTTGGTAATAGTCAGAAACTGTAAACAATTTAGATGTTCTCAAGCTTAAGAATGGAGAAAGAAAAAATGGTGGTTCACCTACACAATAGGATACTATTTACCTATTAAAAACAAAGATATCATCAGTTTTGTGGGCACATGAATAGAACTAGAAAATATCATGAGTAATGTATTCTGGAGCCAAAGGATATGTGTAGTATATACTCACTTATAAGTGAATATTAGCCAAAAAATACAGGATACCCACATTAAACTCTACAGACCCAAAAAAGTTAAACAAGAAGGAAGGCCCAAGAAGAGATGCTTCAATGTCATGGATAAGAGGGAATAAACTTGTTTTAGGAGGCAGATGGAGTTAGGGAACTGAGTGTGAGATGGTGTGGGGAAGAGAACGAGGAAATTTCAAGGTCAGGTGTGATTAGATGTTGCATGTATTTTTAAAAACATGCTTACTCTTTTGTCCTGCTCCATGCTCATGCCTTTGGTCTGAAATCAGGCTCCCTTCATCCCATGCCACCTCTTTCCCAGGAGCTCAGCCTATGATCTGAGCTCTCCGAGTTTAGCTCTAAGATACCAACAACAGTCCCAGCTGCTCTTTTTTTTCCTCCTGTCCACCTTAGTCCCACAAATGGAAAACACTAGATAGTTTTATTATTTTAAAACAAATAACACAATGTCTGGACAAAGAATCTCCTGCCCTAACCTTATTAATTAGTTCCCACCAACCTCCTCAGCCCCTGCCCATGGTGGAGACTGATCTAGGTCCCCTAAGACCTATACGGCTGTTATGTCATATTAACTCCAAAGCCTGGCCTGAATAAACTTCCTCTCTTCCTACATCCCTTCTCTTCCTCCCGGGACCCAGGAATCCCCACTTTCCCTTCATCCAAGAATTGGCTTCCACCATCTTAATTGACACAATCAAGAACCAATTAGAAAAATAAGTAGAGAGAGGGGAGATGGTTAGATGGTCATGAGAATGAATGGAAATCTTCAGTCTACAGGGATAGAAGTACAGGGTGCCTTGAGGTCATGCCAGAAACATATGGATAGAGGCAGCTCCCAAAATTCATTAAGAGTGCCCTTAGTTATGACTCATAGCTTTGTGGATATGGAACCTGAAGAGGCCATCTGTTATAGCAAGGTAGGAACCCCATGGAGTGATAGGGACAACAACGCACCCAGAAAACTTTCGATACTAAATTAATTCTGCTTACAGAAAAATGCAAGAATGGGGGATGGATCAGAGACTGAGTGAATGGCCAAGCAATAGTTGGCCCAACTAGAGACCCATCTCATGGGCAAGTATCAATCCATGAAACTATATACCCTGTTATGCTTGCAGACAGGAGCCTATCATGTCTGTTCTTTCAAATGCTCTACTCTGCAGCTGACTCAGGTAGATGAAAAGATCCATAACCAAGCAATTGACAGAACTTGGGTAATCTTATGGAACAGTTAGAAGAGGGATTGAGGATTCTAAAGGATATAAGAACCCCACAGGAGGACCAACACAGTCAACTAACCTGTACCCTTGGGGACTCTCAGAGACTGAAGTACCAACAATAGAGCACACACAGGCAGGACCTAGATGACAAGCACATATATAGCAGATATGCAGCTCAGTCTGCATGCATGTCTCTAGAAACTAGAGCAGGGTCTATCCCTAAATTTGTTGTCTATCTGTGGGAATCTGTTCCCACAATTCAGATTTTTTTTCTGGCCACAATGGGAGAAGAAGCACCTAGCCCTAGCCCCGCAGAAACTTGATGTTCCAGGGTGAGAAGAGGTTAGAAACTCTGGAAGAGAGGGTAGAAGAGGGGCAGTGATCAGGATGTAAAGTGAATAAAACAAGAAAACAACAATGCATTTTGAATGTGACATAAAATACCTGTAATCCAAGAAATCAATATGCACACTCTGGAGGATTACATGTTTGAAACCAACTGAGTTATATAGCAAGGTCTAGATCCAAAGCTGGAACATAACAAGAAAACTCACCCTCCCCAAATTACTGTAAGTAAATTTTTAAAAACCTGTCACAACTGATCAAAGTATTTGTCAGTAGAAAGCACAGCCACAAATGTGAAATTAAAGATTCTACAATGAAACAACAATGACAATATTAATGAGAAAACTTTAATCAGTGTAGAAATTTAGCATATTGTAGTATCTCTGAAAAATTGACAACTTTTGATATGGACAACGTATACATTACTGAACAATGATTTTTTGTCACACTTAATAATCAAGACTCTACAAGACAATTAGAAATAATTGAAGTCTCTGAATATTCATCTAACAAAGTACAGTAGATTAAAGTAGTACTCATCTAGATTTTCTTCTATGGTAAATTAAAATCTCAGAATTTACAGTGCATTCTTTAAAGAACGTATCAGAACTTGAAAACAAAATCAGCTTTCATTTATGGCTCCATATCTTGATGTAACTTTCAGGACAATAGGTTTTTCTGGAGAAAGAATCAATTCCTTACTTAATTTCAAGGGAATCTGAAATAATTGAATAAACACATTGGTGAGTTAAATCAATTAGCAAATTTCATGGGTTGCTAGAACAAATATATTAAAAACAATAATGGCTTCTTCCTATGTTGTCACATGGCTGTGATCCTAATATTCAGAAGTAAGAGGAAGGAGGAATACAAAGTTAAGGCTTGCTGAAGTACATAGTATATTCCAAACGAACATGAACCACACCGACTGCTTCCTGTTTTTTTTAAATCTGTCTTTATAAGTGATTAAACATCACTTTTAACACTGGACACATTGAACTGCTTATATAGAATATGAAAATATGATTCCGTATATTTATACTCTAATATATATATATTGAGTACTTATTCTGTAATAGGCCTAGGACAAAATTATAGTGGTATATCTTCTTACAGATCTAAATTTTAAATGAAATGTAGATATTGAACTTGGTAAAGTACATTGAAGGACACCAAGTATATATTTAAAAAATATAATATAAAGTTAATTTTCATTTAATCAACCTGGAAAGACAACCATGAGTAGGATTTGTACATGGTGAGCACTGTTGTTATACTCCGACATCCAAACTGTATATAAAACTTCCAGTCTCATATAAGTGAGTTCATAATACAGAGTAGACTTTGGGAACTAATAAGGTGTTAGTCCCCTGTATCTATTTTGAAATTGCAAGATAGTGCTAAAAGAAAATTTTCAGTCAGTTTGATTAATTTTAAAATTATATTCTTGTTGGTTTATGGTAAAGAGTGTCCTACAACAGAGTAATATTCCTATATAATCAGAAAAATGTGCAAAAGTCTTTTATTGTAGTTTGAGTAAGAGCATCATGTAGGTACCTAGAGTTTGTCAGAGATTACTAGATACCTAAAACTTGTCTGCGCTCAAAATAAAGCAGCTCATCTGTGTTCATGTACAGAGCAGGAAGATAACTGTCCTAAAGCCTTCAAAAAGAAAACAAACACATTATAATCTTTTTCTATGATGAGTACCTTCTGACTTTTGAATCATATTTAGAACAAAAGTCATGAAATTAAACTAGGTGGGAATTTCTTCATTAAAGGAATGACAATATATTGTTAACTTCTTCTGATTATATATTTCAAGCGTGTTTTAAATGTAACAACATGTTTTAAATTTTTACATGGAATGGGGTTGAGGATTTGTAAGACCAGATGATTGATTTCAAGGAGATAGTGTCTTTCAGGAACAACAAGGCAGATACGCATATATACTTTTATACACAGTTAACCTGAAACACTTTAAAAATATTTTCTGTGATTATATGAGACACAGGGGTCAAGGAAATCAGGAGAACATGACCCACAGAACAAAGCAGAGCTCATAGGAACTCACAGAGACTGAAGTGGCAATCATGAAGCCTGAATGGGTCTTTGCTAGGCCCTCTGCATACATGCTATATTTGAGTAGATTGGAGTTTATGTGTGACTCCTAACAAGAGGAGTGGGTGTGTCTGAAACTCTTTTGATGTCTTACAGGATCCATTTCTTCCTACTGAGTTACCACATCAAGGAGTGTTTATGTATAGTCTACTGCATCTTGTTATGCTGTGTTTTGTTACTATCACTGGGAGATCTGCTCTTATATGAAGAAAAATTTAGTAGCAGTGGATCTAGTAGAGAAGGGAAGTAGGACAATGGACTAGGAAGGGATGAGGGAAGCGAGATTATGGTTAAGATGTGTTTTATGAGAGATGAACAGAAAATCATTGGTCATATATATGGTGTACATAAGTATGGAAATGTTTTAATAAAATCAATTACAGTGTAAAACACATATATACTTGTAACAAGTGAAAAACACCTACCTTCTATGATTTTATATAAAACCATATAAGGGATATTTTCATTAACTGAACATGATCTTTTCACTTAAATTTAGACACAGACTAACTGCTCCAAAAATGAAGGGTCCTAGAGTTCACACATGAATTTACATAGATTGTTGACAGAGACAACTTTAATTAAAGATAAATCAGTATAATTGATCTATATGTATATATGCACCTATATGTGTATATGGAATATATATTCCCAAGTTTATGAAAATGCCTCTGAATAAAAAACAAAACTATGTTAAAAAAGAATATATTCTGTCTCACCTCTGTTTCCTTACAAGGTTGCACAGAAAAGTTCTGCAAGATTTTGACAACAGCAAGCTTCATGTTAATGAGAGCAAACCTCATGCCAATGCAGTTTCTAGGACCATTTCCAAAAGGCATGTATACATAAGGATTGATTCTGTCCTTATTCTCTTTGCTGAACCTGGTGTCACAATTGAGCAAGAACATAAATAACAAAGCAAGAAGCACACAAGAGTGACATATTTGCAAGTTTCACTTGTAGCCCTCCGACAGAATCATACACAGGAATTCACTATTCCAAACATGTTGGAGTTAATTTATTATGATATTTGGAAGTTAAAAGTTCTTTGTACAAATTTAAAGTAACGAAGCTCCCAGATTTAAGATGATATGTGATGAATGCTCATTGAAATCAAATGTGGCCTTAAAATATTCAAGAAGTCTAGTTTCCCTGTGTCTAAGCATTACAAAATAAATGTAAAGGAGGAAGGAACTGTCCTGAGATCTGAGTTGGGATTCATTCATTTAGGATGAATGATAAGATGTATGTTATGAATGAACTGTTCCTATTTCACCCTCTCATCTTCTCACCCTCCTTTCTTCCCTTCCCATCATTGTTTTATTCTACTGACTGTAATATGTTTCCTCTTCTTCATTATCCCTGTCCTTTCAGGACTCTTTTTGTCTCATTAAGATCCTTTAACAAAACATTTTATTTTTCTCACCCTCTTGCAAGAATCATCAGTGATGTAGTTTTCAAGGATACACTTTATGCATTAATTGAGCCCTGTGACTGGGGGAACAGGCCTAGAGCAAAGGTGAGGATGAGGCATGTCCAAACCCTGACAAGCTCACCTTAAGACAGGCAAAAGCAATGATCACCCCATCCCTGTTTCTGGGCCTGCAGGCTGTAATGCACATAGTCCTGATTTTCCCACTTCCAACATCTTTGGGGTGGTCAAAAGCCTGGTGGTGAAATTCTAGGTTTAAACTTTTCACTCACCACAAGGACCTGTCCAGCAGTCACCTGGAAATTCTCTTCATGAAAATTAAGCATCTCAGCTACAGACAATAATGTATACTCACCCTGAAAACCCCTACCTCCTACTCCAGGTTTATATAGCCCTTGTTACCCCACAAATAAAGATAGATGTTTCACTGAAAACCTGGAAAAAGGTTGTTTCTCCCTGTTCTGACTGCTGGACCAGAATCCTTCTGATGCACCTGTCTGGATAAACTTTGTTCCCTTAATTTCACCCTGTTATTCAACTAGTGTCTAGAAGCCTTGAGAGAAGAAGTGAACCTGGACTGGCAAGATGCTGCTTTTCTACTCTCTTATCATGAACTTTTGTCTCCATCTTTTCTATTAGGAGATAAACTACTAAATGTAAAATCCTATGTTCAATTAAAATCAGCAGCCTCAACTGACCTGGACCCCTGATATCTTTCAGACACTGAACCACCAACCCAGCAGCATATACCAGCTGATACGAGGCCCCTGACAAATATACAAGAGAGGACTGCTTGGTGTGGCCTCAGTCAAATGAGATGGACCTAACCCTCGGGAGACTTGAGGCCCCCAGGAGTGGGGAGGCCTGGCAGGGTGGAATTGGGTGTGGTGGGTACATCCTCTTTGAGATGGATAGAGAAGTATGGGATGGGGAGTGGTCGGGGGCAAACCAGGAAGGGGATGAACACTGGACTGTAAAAAAAAATATTAAAGAATAAAAATAAAAAGAGGGAAAACAAAAACAATTTAAAATTTTAACTTCTCATGTGATTATAATTAAAAATGCTGATTCTAGAAATGTTCTGGAATCCTAATAACCATGTGTTCTATGAGAGTTCTTAAGCATCAGGGAAGATTGTGTAATAATCCCTCAGTGATATTTTACAGAACAGCAATGGTATCAGATGAAGGTTGTGTCGGAATATATGTGCAAGTTGAATTTAGTGAATATTATTAGAGAAGAGTCCACACAAACATACGAACCTTTAGAACACTTCTATAGACTTTTTATATCATATGTTGGATTATAACCTTAAAGTTTTTTAACTTTTGCATTCCTCACTCTTTGAACTAGTAGTCACTGATGTTCACTGAGCACATGATATTGGATTGAAAGCACATAGAATTGTTCAGTAAATGACATGTGTTTGAAGACACCAATCTACAGGAGATGGGATTGGTGGGTATGCAGAAGCAACATAGAAGTCACCTACACAGGAAACAGGAATAAGTCAACTCTATTTTGCTCCTCTAATGAGTACTATATGTAGAATGCCTTAGCCAGAGACACATGACTAAGAATACAAGGTCTTAGGCATCAAAAACTTTATGAAAAATGACAGTACAGCATATGTCTAAATTATTTGCATCCTGATTCAAATACTTCTATCTTAAAAATATCTTTTTCACTTAAGTAGCATTATATTGACTGGGCAGGTTACTTACATGAATATATATGTATAGGCACACACTTACATACAAGTAATAAAAATTTATGCAAATAGAGGCCTTGAACTTGAAAAATGTGGGTAGAAATGTACAAGAATTTTTCCGTGGAGGAAGGGTAAGAACAAGTATTATACCTAAATTAGAATCTCAAAACTTAAAAAATTAAGAAAAACTGTTATCTATGTTTTTATTAGTGGGACAACAATATCAACTTATCAACTATTTCCATGCTGTATACAATTCCTACAGACTGCCCACTAATTTCCTTTCACAGATGAACCTGCTCCATATTCCAGAACAGTGAGAATGACTAAGAAGTTGAGAGCTCTGATTGATTTTCCAGACGTCCCAAGTTCAGTTCTCAGCAACCACATGATGGCTCACAACCATGGCACCCTCTGACATGCAAGCAGAACTCTATGCACATACTAAATAAAATCTTTCAAGAAGAATGAACCTATCAAATCTCTAGAGAATAGATTACTTGGCTTTGGAGGAATTATCCACTGAATGAGTGTGAAGGAACAGTCCCCATGAAACAGACAGAGACAACACTAAGAGAAAACGTATTCACATTCATCCTCAGCGAGGATGCTTGAACTACCAATAGTCTGACTTTCTGCAACTTCTAAATGCACAAATGTGTAATTCAATCAATTCCTATATTTGAGAAGTGATTCCTATATTTAGGCATCTGTCTAGACAGTTCTTCTATCATCAAGAACAACTTTGAAGAAACATAAGCATAACAACTTTAATAAAACATTGATTTCCTAATCATTGTAATTGTGCTTGCTCTCTCTGACCATATTAATACAAATACATGCACACATCACACAAGCATGTTTCAAAAATTAGTATTGATAAATCATAGGAAGTAACCAGAATTTATAAAAATAGGAGAAACTTGGTGTTTTTTCTAATTTTTAAATATCTACCCATACTTAGAAACATGTACAATGATATCCCTGTATTACAGAAATTTGTATTAAAGTCTTAAGACTCTAAAGCAAAGTAACACAATTTAGAAATGTTATTTGTTTCTTCAGCTAAATTCCCTGTAGCTTGTAAAAATAGTAATGATATGTTTGTAGTACGAACATTCTAAATGCAAACATACATTTAAGATAATATATATTTGTATCTGAGTGATTACTGTCAGAGACATATTAATGTGCTTAAAGAATCAAGATTCTGAGTAGGTTCCCATTCACAGAGTCCTCATACCTTTCAGGGTTGAATTTCTCAGGTTCTGGCCAATATTCTGGGTCTCGGTGAAGAATAAAGAGAGGTACAGCTACTTTTGTATTTTTAGGAATAAACACACCACTGATTTCAGTGTCTTTCTTACTGAGTCTGGAAATTCTGGCACCAATTGGATATAATCTCAGAGTTTCACTGATTACCATGTCCAGATATTCTATTTGTACCAAGCCATTATAAGTGGCAGGTGCCTGGGAAGAGACAAACAGAAGTTTGATTTGATATCTGAAATTAACTTTCATTTCAATGTATATAGCACATTTAAGTTGTTAGAAATTCCACATTCAACACAGAATAATGAGCAAATTTACCACTGATATGTTATATTCACAACAGTCATGTTTTGGCCAACTAAAGGGCCATTGAAATGCATGGTGAAGTGAGTATAGGAGATATTTAGATAAACTTCTGCCTAGGACCCAAATCATCAGTTTTTCTTGTACTTCTTTTCTATTAAGTAATAAAGAATGTCATATTATATCTATATTTTTCAACGTAAATCTGCTATAAAGGGTATCATAACTTTTTATAGAGAGGCCACAAATGCATGCCAAGGAAATATAATTCAGACAGTGTCAAATCCTAACTAAAAATTCTATGGAAGTCTTTCTAATGAGAACTCATAGTGTGTAAAACCTATTATTAAGATTAATGTCATATTATACAGGAATAACAAGTGACAATATAATGAAATAATTTTAATAGGAAGTTGAAACCTATTGAAACCCATCATGGTAAAATAATGTAAAATTGGTTAATAATTGAGCATAAAACTTCTGTTCTACTGTAAGGTTTATTCAATTCTATGCTTAGTTGCTAAAACAATCTTCTCCTTATTGCTTCATATAGTGTTCTAATAAATATTTAACTTTCAACAGCTCACAGCCTATAGTTAGCTGAGAAGGATGTCTCAACTGAGATTAAAGATTAGTAGATTAGACAGGTTTGTGGAAATGTCTGGGAGGGTTGTTTTCCTGATTGTCTTGATTGATGTGGCTGGGTCCAGACAACTGCAGGTAGCATTATTTTATGAGCAGATTATATTGGGTTATATGAAAACAGCTATATAATGATAGTTCAGTAAGTGGGCTAGACAGCAACCAGCATCCTTCATTGTCCCTTCAGTGCTTATTTGGCTGTGAGTGAGTTCCTTGGTCAGAAGAAATGCAAAGTGGAGTGGCAAGGACTCCTGCCTACAAGTTCTTGCCTTGGGTTCCTTTTCTCAATGATAGATTTTCATCAAAAAATGTAAGCTGAAATGAGTGGTTTTCATGATATTTGCCACAAGACAGAATAAAGCAAGAACGGAAGATGAATATGAGACCTGATGATGCTTTGTGTTCTTCTCACTCACAACTAGACAGTCACAGAGTTTAGGGACCTCACACTGAATCAGTTTTAGGTAGAAATGTGAAGAAAGCTTATGTGATATGTTGTTATTACTTCATGGGACACTGGAGCTACCATAATGTAGAAGTGAAGAGTTTATGTTGGAAGCTGCCATATGTCCATATCTAACTATATGTTTGGAGAAAGGAGTAATGTGGAGAATAGCTACCCAACTTGGATAAGAAAACGTACCATTGCTGGCTTTTTTATTGTTATCTTGTTCTGTCACATTTGGTTGCAGTCTCTGAGAGACCTGCTCTTTCCTAAATGGAGAGAGAGAGAGAGAGAGAGAGAGAGAGAGAGAGAGAGAGAGAGACAGAGAATGAATTTGAGCAAGAGGAAGGCTGGGGAGCTGTGAGGAGTGCATGAAGGACAAACTGTATTCACAATGTATTACATAATAGAAGAATCTATTTTCAATATAAAAAAAGAAAAAAATGTGATAGATTATTGTACATTTTCAGATATTTACTGCTCCTTGATCTCTGAGCTAGTGCTTTTCTTTCTTTCTTCTGTCGCATCTTCCGTGGCTATGTTTTTGAAAAATACAATAAAAATGGTTTATAAAAGACAAGGTACCATTGTCAATATTCATGTCAAAACATTCTCATTAGTAATGCAGCTATCAGGTCACTGAGAGTCTAGCGGAATGCCTCAGTGATGAAGAGCACTGTTTTCTCTTGTGAAGGACAGAGCTGTTTCCCAGTACTAAAATAGTGAATCTAATTAGTGGCTCTAATTACTGGAGATCTAATTTTAGGGCATCTGTTTTACAATTGTAGTCACCTCAGGTTCTAGGGATATACATGATGATAAATATACATTCAGGCATAACAGTTATATAAATTCAGTAAAATTAAAGTCTAGAGATTTTATGCATGCTTTTGGAGTGTGTCATTTTGGCAAGAGAAAGCAGATATTAGAGAATCATTAAAAAGCACAATGATTAATTTCCTTTATGAACACAATTGTCTTGCATTTCTTTTCTTCTGCACATAGATTTTCATTGACTATTGATTGGTATATGAATTAATGTATACTCTATTATCACTTTCAATAATATATGTGGAATAAATGTTTCTTGTTGAGATTTGATCTTTTACTTTCTTCAGATGCTATCTACTCACGTTATTGGGCAGAACTGCATCAATTTCATACTGGAGTTTCTTCTGGACATCAGGATGAGTGGCCAGAGTATACATAATATAGGAAAGAACATTGCTTGTGCCCTCATAGCCAGCCATAATAAATGAGATTGATTGAGCCACAATCTCCAGATCAGAGAGAGCTAAAACAAAATTTGACATGTAAGGTATAATGGATCAAGTTGGGAAGATGGGCATAGTTTAAACCACCTTGCTCTATAATTTGAGAAAAATATTATCAATCATGTGTAAAGCCATTTCCTATGGGAATAAACCATAAATAGATACCAGGATAATCGTAAAAATATTGTACAATATGCTTAACAGTGAGGCATGGACCATAATATAAGACACAAAGTATAATGATAAGCAAAGTGTCAATGTTAAATACACTGTAAAGCTGCAAAGAAAATTTAATAAGGAAGAACTGGGATATTGAGCTTATCCACAATCAGAAGACTGGCAAAGGCAAACTTAAGGTGTGAGATATAGGTCAAATCAGTGGCTAGATACCTGCCCATACTTTATAGGTTGTGTGCCTCCCAGGAGGTCCACAGTAAGCAAAGACACATGTGAGAATCTTGCCTAAATATCCATGCCAGCTAGGAAAACCATAGAACACAGCTGATGTGGGACCTACCCACTCCCCCATCTGTCCCTGTGCTCCACCTTCCTTCTGGTCTGTTTCCTACCCCACACATTACAACCTGTGTACCTGCCAGGAGATCTGCAATAACCAAAGACATAGCTCCACTTTCCTTCTGGTCAACTTCCCCACCCAGGTCAGATCAGAGACCTGATACTTGCCTACATGCTACAGCCTTTGAACCACCGAGGAGGTCCAGAGTAACCAAGAACACAACCTGTCTGCCTTCTAGTAGGTCTGTAGCAACCAGGGACACAGTCTGCATGCCTCCCAGGAAGTTCTCAGTATTCAGGGACACAGAAGACCTGCTCTAACCAGAGACAGAGGAAGCCCACTCTAACAAGAGACAACACTGCCTACCTCCAAGGAGACAGCCCTGCTCTAACCCAGGTAACAGAGCTCTGCCTGTCTCCAAGAAGGCCAGCTAGAGTCAGAAACACCCAGGACAGTTAACATCAGAGATAACCAGACAGCTAGAGGCAAGCAAAGATAATAAACTACAGAAACCAATGCAACCTTGCACCCTTCACAACCCAGTTCTTCCTCCACAGCAAGCCCTGGATACCCTAAAATACCTGAAAAGAAAGATAATGACCTAAAATCTCATCTCAATGTAATAAAGGCCTTTAAGGGGCATATAAATAACTCCCTTAAGGAAATACAGAAAATCACAGTCAAACAGGTAGAAGCCTGTAAAATAGAAACAAATAAATCCCTTAAAGAAATGCAGAAAAATACAATTAAACAGGTGAAGGAATTAAAAAAAATGGTCCAAGAACTAAAAATCAAAATAGAAACAATAAAAAAGGCACAAAAGGAGAAAACCCTGGAGAAAAAAAAATTAGGAAATAGATCAGGAGCTACAGATGCAAGCACCACCACCAGAATACAAGAGATAGAAGAGAGAATTTCAGGCATAAATGATACCATAGTAAATATTGACACATTTGTCAAATACACTTTAGTGTAAAAGGTGCCTAACCCAAAACATCCAGGAAATTCAGGACACAATGTAAAGATCAAACCTAAGAATAATAGTAACAGAAGACGGTGAAGAATCCCAGATCAAAGGACCAGAAAACATCTTCAACAAAATCATAGAAGAAAACTCCTTTGACCTAAAGAAAGAGATAGCCATAAACATACAAGAAGCATACAGAACACCAAATAGATTTAATGAGAGGTGAAAATCTTATTGTCACATAATAATCAAAACACTAAATAGACAAAACAAAGAAAAATATTAAAAGCTGTAAAGGAAAAAGGCCAAGTCATATAAAAAAGCAGATCTATCAGAATTACACCAGACTTATCAACGAAGACTCTACAAGCCATAAGATCCTGGACAGATGTGTCTAGGGACACAGATGCCATCCTAGGCTACTATATCCAGGAACACTCTCAATTAACATATATGGAGGAACCAAGATATTCCATGAAAAATCTAAATTTACACAATGTCTTTCCAGAAAGTCAGCCTTACAAAAAATAACAATTGGAAAACTCCAGCGCAAGGAATGCACCCTAGAAAAAGCAAGAAAATAATCTTCTTTCAACAAACCAAAAGAAGAGAGCCACACAAACATAATTCCACCTCTAACAACAAAAATAACAAGAAGTAACAATCACTATTTCTTAATACCTCTTAATAGCAATGAACTCAATTCCCCAATGAAAAACATAGATTAACAGACTGAATATGTAAATAAAACCCAGCAATTTACTGCATACAGGAAATACACATCAGTGAAAAAGACAGACACTGCCTCAGATTAAAAGACTGGAAAACAATTTTCCAAACAAATGTTCTCAGGAAACAAGTTGGAGTAGCCATTCAAATATCGAATAAAATCAACTTTCAACCAAAAGTTACCAAAAATGATAAGGATGGATGCTTTGTACTCATCAAAAGAAAAATATACTAAGATGAACTCTCAAGAAATAAAGAAAGAAATTAAAGACTTTTTAAAACTTAATGAAAATGAAGGCACAACATACCCAAAATTATGGGACATAATGAAAGCACTGCTAAGAGAAAAACTCATAGTTCTGAATGCCTCCAAAAAGAAACTGGAGAGAGCATTCACTAGCAGCTTAACAGCCTACATGAAAGCTCTAGAACAAAAAGAAGCAAATACATCCAAGTGGAGTAGACTGTAGGAACTATGCAAAGAATCAGGAGAATCCAGAGTTGGTTCTTTGAAAAAATCAACACCATAGATAAACCCTTAGCCAGACTAACCAGAGGGCACAGAGTCAGTATCCAAATTAACAAAATCAGAAATAAAAAGGGATATAAAACAATAGAAAATGAGTAAATTAAAAAAAATCATCAGATCCTACTACAAAACCTTATACTCAACAAAACTGGAAATCTGGATGAAACAGACAATTTTCTAGTCAGATACCATGTACCAAAGTTAAATCCAGATCAGATAAACCATCTTATTTAGATGGTTTATCTATTTGTTCCATAACCCCTAAGAAATAGCATTAGTCATTAAATGTCTACCAACCAACAAAAGCCCAGGAGCAGATGGGTTTAGTCCAGAAGTCTATCAGACCTTCCAAGAGTGCCTAATACCAATATGCTCTAAACTATTCCACAAAATAGAAACAGAAGGAACACTACCTAATTTTTTCTCAGAAGCTACAAATATGCTTGTACTAAAATGACAAAAAAACCATCAAAGAAAGTGAACTTCGGACAAATTTTCTTTATGAATATCAATATATTCAAGAAAATTCAAAATTCCCCCCAAAAAAACACAGCAAAATGAACATTTACTACAATCAAATAGGCTTCATCTCAGGGATGCAGAGATGTTTAAATATAAGAAAATCCATCAACATAATCCACTATAAACAAAATCAGAGAAAAAAAACATGATCATTTCATTAAATTTTGAAAGAGCAATTAACAAAATTCAACATCCTTGATGGTTAAAATTTTTAGAAAGACCAGGAATCCAAGGCCCATTCATAAACACAACAAAAGCAATAAACAGCAAATCAGTAGGCAACATCAAAATAAATGGAGAGATTTTTGAAGCAACCCCACTAAAATTAGAGACTAGAGAAAGCTGCCCTGTCTTTCACTATATATTTGGTATAGGGCTCCAAGTTCTAGCTAGACCCATTGGACAACAATAGGAGGTCAAAGAGATACAAATTGGAAAGGAAGAATCAAAATATGACTATTTGCAGATGATATGATAGTATACTTAAGTGACCCCAAAAATTCCACCAGAGAACCCCTACAACTGATAAACAACTTCAGCAAAGTGGCTGGATATACAATTAATTCAAACGAATCATATAGCCTTCCTATATTCAAAGGATAAACAGGCTGAGAAAGACATTAGGAAAATGACACTCTTTACAATAGTCACAAACAATAGAACATATCTTGGTGTGACTCTAAACAAGTGAAAGATCTATATGAAAAGAACTTCAAGTCTCTGAAGAAAGAAATTGAAGAAGATCTCAGAAGACGGAAAGATCTCCCATGCTCATAGATTGGCAGGATTAATATAGTAAAAATGTTCATCTTATTGCAAGCAATCTACAGATTCAACACACTTCCCACCAAGACTCTAACTCAATTCTTCATAGTGTTAGAAAGGGCACTTCTCAAATTCATTTGAGAACAAAAATCCTAGGATATTGAAAACTATTCTCAACAAATAAAGAAATCTGGGGGAATCACCATCCCTGACTTTAAGCTGTACTTCAGAGCAATAATGATAAAAGCTACATAGGATTGGTTTAGTGACAAGCAGGTAGATCAATGGAATAGAATTGAAAAACCAGAAATGAAGCCACACTCCTACGGTCAGTTGATCTTTGACAAAGGAGCTAAAACCATCCAGTGAGAAAAAAGGACAGCATTTTCACAAATGGTGCTGGTTCAACTGGAGTTCAGTACATAGACGAATGGAAATTGATCCATTCTTATCTCCTTGTACAAAGTTCAAGTCCAAATGGATCAAGGATTTCCACATAAAACCAGATACACTGAAACTAATAGAAGAGAAATTGGGGAAGAGCCTTGAACACATAGACACAGGGGGAAATTTCCTGAACAGAACATCAATGGCTGTAAGACCAAGAATTAAAAAATGGAACCTCATAAAATTGAAATGCTTCTGTAAGGCAAAGGACACTGCCAATAGGACAAAATGGCCACCAACAGATTAGATAATGTCTTTACTAATCCTACATTCGATAGAGGGCTAATATCCAATGTATACAAAGAACTTAACAGGTTAGACTCCAGACAATCAAAATAATCCTATTAAAAATGGGGTACAGAGCTAAACAAAGACTACTCAACTGAGGAAACTCAAAAGGTCAAAAAGCACATAAAGAAATGTTCAACATCCTTAGTCATCAGGGAAATGCAAATCAACCCTGAGATTCTACATCATACCAGTCAGAATGACTAAGATAAAAAACTCAGGTGATAGCAGATGCTGGCAAGGATGTGGAGAAAGAAGAACCCTCCCCCACTGTTGGTGTGGCTCCAAGCTGGTACAACCATTTTAGAAATCAGTCTGGTGGTTCCTCAGAATGTTGAGCACAGTATAACCTGAGAACCCAAACTGAGAACTACATGAGAACTCCTGGTCATGTACCCAGAATATGCTCCAATATGTAATAAGAACACGTGCTTCACTATGTTCATAGCAGCCATATTTATAATAGCCAAAATCTGGAAACAACCCAGATGTTCCTCAAGAGAGGAATGGATACAGAAAATGTTATATATTTACTCAATGGAATTCTACTCAGTTATTAAAAATGATGACTTGATAAAATTTTCAGGTAAATGGATGGATCTAGAAAATATCATCCTGAGTGAGGTAACCCAGTCACAAAAGAACACACTTTGTATATACTCACTGACACATGAATATTAGACAAAGAGCATGGAACACACAAAATACAACTCAAGGACCACATGAAGATCAAGAGGAAGGCCAAATAGTTGTAAGTCCTACTTAGAAGGGGGAACAAATTAATCAAGGGAAGTAGATTGTAGAAGGGACTTGGGAGGAAGAAAATAGGGGGAGGGGAAAATAGGGGAACAGTAAGGTACGTAAGGATATGGGGGAGATGTAGAAAGGGTAAGGAAATTGAACAGAGATGTTTCACAATGGGTGATGGGGAACTGGGGGTAGCAACCAGAAAACCCCAAATGCCAGAAAAGTAAAAGCTTCCCAGGGCCCCACAGGGATGACATTAGTTGAAGTACCCCACAAATGGTAGGAAGAACCCATCAAGATTATATACAGAGGTTAGGCATGGCCCCCACTTGAGGCATGGGCTCACCCACTCATCTCCAAAATTTTAACCCTGAATTGCTCCTGACTAAAGGAAATACAGGGACAAAGAGTGGGACAGAGACTGAAGGAAAGGCCATCTAATGACTGCCCCATCTGGGGATCCATCCCATATGCAGATACCAAACCCAAACACTATTGCTGATGCCAAGAGTCCTTGCTGACAGGAGCCTAATACAGCTGTCTCCTGAGAGGTTCTGCCAAATTCTGACCCATACAGATATGGATGTTCACTGCCAAACATTTCACTGGGTGCAGAGACCCCAATGGGAAAGTTAGGGCAAAGACTGTAGGAGCTAAAGAGTTTTTGCAACATCATAGGAAGAACAACAATATCAGTCAACCAGAATCCCCAAAGCTCCAAGGAACTAAACCACAAACCAAAGAGTACAAAGGGGGTACCCCTGACTCCAGCTGAAAATGTAGCAGAGGATTGCCTTGTCTGGAAGCACTGGGAGGGTAGCCTTTTGGTCCAATGGAGGCTTGATGACCCAGGATATGGGAATGCTAGGCTGCTGAGGCAGGTGAGCAGGTGAGGGAGCGCCCTCATAAAGGAGAGGGAGAGAAGAAGGGATGGGGGCTTGTGGAGGTGGAAATGGGAAGGGGATAACATTTGAAATGTAAATAAATAAAATAACCAAATATAAAAAGAAATGAAGAGCCAGCTTTCTTCAGGAATTATGCTCAGAGATTTTAATCAGGACTGCATGTACACTGCCATAAATGGTCCTATACTCATCATGCACAAGCAGTTCTAAGTGCACTCAGTAGACGTTGAAAAAAAAAGACAGAATGTAAACTTGGAAAAAAAGATATGGGAAGATTCAGGAGGAAATTTGGGATGGATTTAATAACAATAATTTTTATGCTTGTATCAAATTCTCAAAGTATTAGAAGGGATATAGATTTTGAAAAGACAAATTTCTGGATAGAATCATAATTGAAATGCATGTTCACATCATATATTTGCCAATATATAAAGGATTTTAAGGCTATGAATTAAAACTTAGTAAACTAGAAGGTTATATAATAAAAGTATGTTAATGTTTACTCATCAATTATGATGTACCTACTACTTCAATAGGGATGGTAATTGTGGGGTATGTATTTGTTTGAAGGTCAAGAGTATGGTGAATATCTCACTACATTCTACTCAGTGGTGCTATGAATGGAAAATTTTTCTAGTCTTTTTTTTAACTTCTGCATCTAATGTTTTATAAAGAACATTCTAGACATCCATGGAAAGGGCAAATTCACCATACTCAGAGAACACACAAAATACAAATAATGATTAAAAATATCAATTTGATAATATGCAAAATCAATGAGGAAAACAGTAGATATGACAGAAGCAAACAAGTCAGGAAGAAATACTATTTGTAAACTGGATACTACCTTCAATTATAGAATAAGTGATAAATTATGACAATTATGATTTTACAGCCATTGTATCAAATATAATGTATCAAAAATAATAACAAAACAAAAGTAAAACAGAAAACAAAAACCCACAGCATTGAAATATTAAAGTCAGTGACAGTGAGTAAAAGAATGAAAAGGAAATTGTACACTCAGTGTTTTCTTTCATCCTTAGTATACTAGATCACTGAGAAAGAAAAAAAATAAAACTTCCAAGTTTCTTAAACTGATAAACATTTATGCTATTAAAGCCACAGTGAGTGTTGTTATTTGGACACTGTACCTTCTGATTGGATGTCATGGGAGCAGATTTCCAGGAGAAGTTTCTAATTCAATGGCTCGGCATGAGGCTGAGAAACAGCATTTGGCTGATGTAGGTAATGCATACATCATAGGGGAGTTTTGGGCTAAGAAATCATGTTTACAAATGGCTTTAAGATTACTATAAATTTAATATTTAAGTATATCTTTATCCCATCCCTTACCTTCCATCTTATTTTTCACATGTCACATATTTCCAAATCCATAGCATTCAATTTCTTGAGAATCATTGTAACATATATAAAAAATGAATAATCATAAACACATTACCTAATGAATTCTCTCAGTTTTATCTGCATATATTTGTTTCTAGAGCTGTTATCTAGATATTGAATACAGGGGGCTCATTCTTAGGGAAGACTCATTATCCCTGTAGCTTATTATCTATTGATGAGTCCTCATGAGATTTTCCCCTTCTGTTAGGGACATCAACTGGTTTTGGAACTAATCAAGCCTTTGTTAGGTAGCTAGGTTTTTCAGATTTCATGCAGGTAGATTCTCTGTCATAGAAGGCACAGTAATCTAAAGAATATGAGCATTCTTATAATGTGTGTTTTTAGAAAGTTCCTTAAGTTGCTGCATATAACACCACATGTCTGTGTTTTTCTGAAATTTAAGAGGTTGCCTTCTCTACTTGAGTACCTCTTTATATGTTAAGAACCAGCCCAGCCCCTTATTCTGTGCATATTTTTTAGATCCTAATGTATTCTTAATTACCTTTGTGGGACTCCTCCACATTTTTGGAATTTTGTGAGTTCATCATCAGCTGAAGAAAATCTACTGAGTTCTGAAAGCAGACAGAAATATCAAAGTTAAATGTGTGTTTAGGAGCTTGAAAATAGAAATTTAATGAACTTAAACACTCTTATGTGGCTATAACTTATTTAAGGCTAAAATAATATAGCTACTGTTTCCTGAATCACTAGTAAAACAAAACACTCATCATTAGAAATTGTAGAACAAGGAGTGTACTCTGTTCTAGTATCATGCTGCCATGCCCAACAACTTTTTTACTCATTGCTTTCTCTGATTCTGAGCATCTGCATTTGCTGAGCACAAGCCTCTAGATGAATGACTATAGTTCCTTCTCCTGCCATAGATGCTTGTTTAGAAAGAATTTCTGCACAAAAAATGTGTCAATATGTCATTTCCTTGGCATATTCTTAAGCCACATGCATAATTATTGATTGCTCTTTGTGGCTCTAATTGCTGGATTTTATATGATTACCTACAAACACTCCAAACCTCAAAATCCCAGAAAATAACTGGTGACATCTCAAACAAATACTGACTCCTTGATATCCTGCTAATAATTTTTTCAGCCAACATCCATTGTCCAGCATATGGGCTGAATTAGGCAAAACTTGGTTGTACAATTGGCAATCTCTATGGTCAAACACAACGGCCCAAGGTTTAGGCAAGCCACAACTTAAACTGAATAGACTAAATTCATCCAATATCTCAATAGGGTTTTATCTGGGGAAAATGTGACTTTTGATATCATTGCCTTTGAATTGAAATAAATATTGTCATGTCTTACCTCTTGTCTATTTTCAAGTCGATTGTTTTTAGTCTTCTCTCTAAACTTTTTAAAAAATATTATAGCATCACTTGGAAATATGGAGATGTTTAGTATGTTATATATTTGATTAAGAAATGGAAAGATTGCTATAAAGAAAAGAAGAAATATAATCAAAATACAAACTTAATTTTTTTACAGTTATTTTGTTTAATAATGGCAAAATTCAATAATTTATGTGAAATAAAACAACAGAAAATATTGTGGTTGAAATGAATATAATAGTAACATATAGTCTATCATACCTAAAAGTAATTAAATTTTAAATAAAATCACATACTCACTAAGAAGAATTCAGCTCCAGAAAGATTCATGGTAGAGTTTTATAAAATATTTAACAGACAATTCATACCAACTTTTCACATGAGTGTCCAAAACTTAGAAAATTAGTTCAAAATGGAAAAATGAATCTGGAAGCTTTCACTGCCCTGTTCCTAAAATCAGAACATTTTTTCAGAAAGGAATCCTGTATAGAAACATGACTTAAAAGAGCCGTAATTGACCTTATCAACGAAACATTTTCCATCTGAATGCAGAATCATGAAATGAATCTTGTTATGTAGCAACATGCATGCTGCCCTATAAGGCACGAGGCAAAATAAAATTAAATTGCACAAGCAATCAAAAATGGAGTATAGTAAGAAATTTTTAGGGAAAGCTCAACATTTTTCCTAATTAATGTTCTCAGATAATTCAGAATAGCATATCCCTTAACTTTATGAAAATTGTCAATAGAAACAAAGAACTAACCCAGAAATTGAGGGTTGAGCTAGGTGTTATTACTTTCAGGAAAAGGGCAATGCAAGCTTACTCAATATATTATCACTTCAATTCAGGTATTAGAATCACAAAACAAAATTCATATGTCTTTCATGGTACCATATTTATACTGAAAATAAATAAAATAAATTATAGTCAGGTACTCTGGTGTTTGAGACCAAGAAACAGTAGTTTGACAGAAGATGTGATTATTATGAAGAACCTATTTAAAAATTAAGAAACAATTGCAGTGTTGGTGAAGATTTGCATACCCTTATAACTGGTAGCTAACTATCCTATCATGAAGCTCCATCCCTCCCTGAGTTTGAGGAAGAAATTTGATATTAGGTGAGATAGTTCAAGGATTGTAGTATTCCTGCTTCTATTGCACTATTTCTCATCTCAAACATATTCCCCATCACACTTAATATTATCCCTTCACTTATGCATTCTCTTATCTAATACAACAAACAAGGTCAGTGTGAAATTTTTAGTAAGAAAAGAACACTTAGAAAATCCCTAAAGTGTCTCCTCTGTTTTACATCTTCTGGTCCAATATAATTTATTATACATGGAGGCCTGCAGCCATCGGGTCTAATCTGGAAACAGAAGCTATAAATGCAGTCACAAAAGGCCAGCAGGGACTATCACACCAGGCCACACCAGGGACAAGTAGATGGCTAAAGGCTAGAATAAGAATACACTCAAGAAAAGCCAAGATTGAGGCTGGAGAGATGCATCAGTGGTTAAGAGCACTGACTGCTCTTCCAGAATTCCTGAGTTCAATTCCCAGCAACCACATGGTGGCTTACAATCATTTCTACTGGGATCTGGTGGCCTCTTCTGGTGTGTCTGAAGAGAGCCACAGTGTGCTCATATACATAAAATAAATACATCTTTAAAAAGAAAAGAAAAAAGGAAAAAAGGAAAGCCAGAATAATATGGTACTATTGAAAATCAGCTATTACATAGCTGCTCTGGATATCCTAACACACCTTAACAGAAAGAAAATGACCTTAAATCTAATCTTATGAGGATGATAGAAGCTTGTAAAGAGGAAATAAATAAAACTCTTAAAGAAATAAAGGAAAATACAAACTGGTGAAGGAAATTAATCAAAGTGTGGAAGGCCTGACAATGGAAATAGAAGCATTAATGAAAACACAAACTGAGGCAATCCTGGAGAGAGTAAACCTAGAAAGAGAACATGGAAACAGACACAAGCATCACCAACAGAATGTAGAAGTTGGAAGAGATACATTCAGGCATAAAAGATACAATAGAAGAAACTGATACACGAGTCAAAGAAAATGATAAATCTAAAAAACTTCCTGACACAAAACATCCAGGACATCTCAAATATTATGAAAAGAGAAAACCTAAGAATAGGAGGAATAAAAGAAGGAGATTTCCTATCTCAAAACACCAGAAAATATCTTCAATAAAATCACAGAAGAAAATTTCTCTAACTTAAAGAAAGGGATGGCTATATATATATACAAGAAGCTTACAGGACACTAAATAAATTATACCAGAAAAGAAAATCCTCATGCCCCATAATAATGAAAACACTAAATATGCAGAGCAAAGAAAGAATACTGGAAGCTGCAAGGAATAAAGGCCAATAAACATATAAAGGCAGACCTACCAGAATAACACCTGATTTCTCAACAGTGATTCTAAAAGCCAGAAGGGTCTGGACAGATGTCAAGCAGACCCCAAGAGAAGACAGATGTCACCCCAGATTGCTATACTCAGCAAAATTTTCAATCACCATAGATAGAAAAAGCAATATATCTCACAACAAAATCAAATTTAAACAATATCTTTCCAGTAATCTAACACTACAGTAGATACTAGAAGAAAAATTCCAAGAAAACACAAAAGTTAATAATTTCATACCAGAAAAACTAAAAGAGGAGAATCCTTTCCTGTACACACGCACACACAAACACACACACACACAAATACTACTAATATAAATATAACAGGAATAAACAATCATTGGTTATTAATCTTTTTTAATATAAATGGATTCAATTTGCCAACAAAAAGACATAGGCTAACAGATAGTTGTGAAAACAGGATCCACCATTCTGCCGCATACAAGAAACACACCTAGGCAAAAATGGTAGTCACTAACCCTCAATAAATGGCTAGAAATACATTTTCAAACAAACAAACTCAAGAAACTAGCTGCAGTTGCCATTCTAATATCCAATAAAATAGATATTCAGCCAAAATTAATCAAATAAAATAGGAAAAATGCTTCATACTCATTAAAGGAAAGATCTACTAGGATGATGTCTCAGTTCTATCTATGTGCCAAATGCAAGGATATCCATGTTCATAAAAGAAACATTACTAAAGCGTAAATCACACATTGAACCCCAAACATTAACACAAGGAGACTACAACACCCCACTCTTATCAATGGACAGGTCATCAAAACAGAAGCTAAAGTGATACAGTAACACAGATACAGTGAAATTAACAGATGATATAACTCAAAGGGAACCAACAGATATCTACATAACATTTTACCCAAACACAAGAGAATAGCATTTCTTCTCAGCAATTCAAAGAATTTTCTTCAAAGTGACCATATACTCAGTAAAAAGGAAGGATAGACAGATATCAGAATGTGGGGAAAAAAGCCACAGTGGAGGTCCTGGAGACTTTCCATGCAGCGGGTCCCACATACACGAGAAGGGCTAGGGTTCCAAAGGCTGGAGGCTTTGGCAATGGCAGGCTCCTATGACACAAGAAAGTCCTTGGCTCCAAAAGGGTTTATTGTCATGGCAGATGGTAGATGGGTCTGGATGTACCCTCCTGAAACTCAGGGCAGACATGAGTTAAATAGGGAGGGAGAAAGGGGGAGGTTCTGGGAAGAATGCTTAATTTGCTCTGCTCTCTGGTCTTCATTAGTATGTAAATCCCTAGGACCTGAGGCCTCTAGTCACATCCTCTATCTGTGCACTTTGGGAGGGGTTGTAATGGCCTACGTGACTGAACAATGTAGGTCTATGGAGACTACACTGTGTTTCAGGACTCTGGGTTCTGGGGACGTGGCCGAATGCCTGCTGCTTCTCCCTTCGAATCTTGGGGTTCTAGGCCCATGCCCAGCCAAGAACCATGATACCCTTATGCAGTCCCACACCAGAAGATTAAAGTAACACTTTGTATATCATCAGATCACTATGGATTAAAACTGGACTTCATCAACAATAGAAAGCCTATAAACCCATGGGAGCTGAAGAATTCTCTACTCAATGACAACTGTGTCAAAGCAGAAATAAATCAAAGACTTTCTAAAATTCTATGAGAATGAAAGCACAACATATCCAAACAATGAAAGCAGTGCTACGAGAAAATATTATAGGACTATGTTCCTTCAAAAAGTAATATGTGAGATTTCATACTAGCAACTTAACAACATAACTGAAAGTCCTAAAACAAAAAGAAGCAAACAAACCCAAGAGGAATAGGTGGCAGGAAGTCAAACTTAGGACTTAAATCAACCAATTAGAAACAAACAGAACAATACAAAGAATCAATGAAATCAAGATCTGGTTCTTTGAGAAAATCAGCAAGATAGAGAAGCCATTAGCCAAACCTATTAAAGGCAGAAAAAATAGTATTCGAGTTAACAAAATTGGAATTGAAAAGGAACACATAACAGCAGGCACTGAAGAAACTTAAAAAATCATTGGGTATTACCAAAAAAACCTGTATTCCACAAAATAGGAAAATCTAAACAAAATGGATGATTTACTAAATAGTTACCACTTACCAAACTTAAATCAAGAGCAGGTAAACTAAATAGTCCTATAATCCCTATGGAAAAGAAGCTGTCAGTAAAAGTTTCTGAATTGAAAAAGCCCAGGAAAGACGGCTTTAGTGCAGACTTTAGTAGTCTTTCAAAGTCTGCTAACGTCAAAATTCCTAAAAGTATTTCAAAAAACAAACAAAATGAATATTGCCAAACTCATTCTTTCTGGCCACAATCACCCTGATACCTACACCGTGCCAAAAGCCAACAAATAAAGAGAATCTCAGACCAAAATTTCCTATGAACACTGATGCAAAAATATTCAATAAAATATTCACAAAGGAAATTCAAGAATATATCATCTATCATGATCAAGTTTGCTTCATTCCAGGGATTCAGAGGTAGTTCAATACAGAAAAACCCATCAATGAAATTTAATATATAAACAAATGAAGAGAAAAAACTACATGATCATGATCATCTGGTTAGATGGTAAAAAACCCTTTGAAAAAATCCAATAGCCTTTCATGTTAAAATCTTGGAGAGATCAGTGATTCAGGATACATACATGAACACAATAAAGACAATATACAGCAAGCCCAAAGCTAACATCAAATTAAGTGGAGAGAAATTTAAAGCAATTTCACTGAATCAGAGAAAAGGCAAGTCTGTCCACTCTTGCCATATATTTTCAACATAGTACTTGAAATTCTAGATAGAGCAATAGGATAATTTAATAGTGTAAGAGCTCCACTGCATTGTCATTTACCTCTACAGCTATTTATCATTTACTTCATATCCATTTCAATGTAGGAAATTGGCCCAGTTGCTCAATTTTCATATCTTATATAATTTCTATTTTTGAAAATTTTTGTACATCCTTTCATCTTTCTTAGCAACATAGACTGTCCTGGTGTTTAGGATCTCTGAGACTAATTTTTCTGAGAGATGAGACTGTTCTGCATAATGCAAGTGTACAACCTCATTCCCTTTTTCTCATTTTACCTTAAACAAGTATACCCAAACATTCCCCACAGTTTTTTTCGCTATGCCATATGTTTTTAGCAACATTCTCTTAATCACTAGTCCCATCATGGCTTATTTATTTTTGCTTTCTCCTCTATTTCCTTTTCTACATATAGTAGCTACACATTATTATAAAGAGAACTTAGTCTTTTTTTCTCTCTAACATAGTTGGAATTTAAAGAGTGACTAAGGACCATTTTTAAGACAACCACTATTCTACTGTCACAGAATGTTTACTGATTGCTAGAAAATAAATTTTACAAAGACTGATCACCCTCCATAGGAACACTGGTGTGAGAGCCAGGAGTGCTGAACTCATGCCTAGTCTAAGAAAACATTGCCAAACTTTACTGCATTCTTGAATTTACTGAATAAAGAGAAAAACTCCAAATGAAGGGAGAAATTTATATGAATTAGGAACAACAAAAAATAACAAAATAAAACTGGTGATGTAACCACAGATGGACATTTCCCAGTTCTACAGCATACTTTATCAATTTATCCTCCAATGTTACACTAACCACAAATAAACAAAATATACAAAATCCAAGATAAGCAATGAAAGTGATTATAAATATGTTCAAAGAATTCAAAGAACATAAACCTATCATCTGAATTAATCCCAAAAGAATACCAAAAGCTGAAATAAATAAAGACACAGAATTAGAATATTAAAATGGAATTTGTAAAAGAGATATAGAGAAGAAAAACAAAGTGAAATGATGACCCCCCCCAAAAAAAAATCAAGTCAAATGCACATCTCAACAGAAAGTCTCAGAAACAGACTGGATTTTATAGAAGATAGAATTTGAAAGCAAATTAGAGTTGTAGGACAATTCAGTCATGATTATTGATAAATTTGTTAAACAGTTCAATGGCACATGTAAGTTTTGGGGAGATAAATAATTCAGTGAGTTTCAGTATAAAATAATGACACGAATTCTATCTCAAGTTGAGAGAAAATTCCCTCATATTCTCAATAAAATAAGAAAACAGAAATTACCAAACTGCAGAAAAGTCCATTCAAATTAAAAAATGAATAAAGAATACCACACAAATAAGACCAGAGAAGAAACTCCCCATTTCACATTAAAGATAAAGTGGTGAATACACAAAATTTTAAAAGTGTACTGGAAGATACAAAAGTAGGGAATAACTAATATATAAAAAGAACTCCATCAGCATGACTCCTGTCTTTTCAATGGTAAACAAGAAAGCCAGGGGATCTTTGAAAGATATATATCATGTTTAAAATATAAGAGCTGTGGAAAAATATTAATATATCAAAAATGCACTGATTATAAACAAAAGAGAAGCAAAAACTATATATGTTATGTCAGACTAATCAATTGCCTAAAGAATTACTCACAATGAAACCTGCTTGTATTGCATAATGGAAAGGACAATTTTGACTGAATAAAAAGGTAAATGCAGCCAAGAATGAGAGGGGAACAAGTTTTAAAACTGCTAAGGCAGTTGTTTAAAAAGAGGACCAAAAAAGGCCAGAAATTGACATTTAATAAAATGACAATATCCAGTGCATGCCTTTCAGTAAGAAATATGAATATAAATGGTTTCAAATCCTTTAGCAAAGTATACAGAATAAGGATGAAAGTAATTATATATCCTTTAACCCCAGGAGTTCAGGAGCCATAGGCAGGTAGATCATTATGAGTTTCATCCAATCTGGTCTACATAGCCAGTTACAGACCAGCCAAGATAATGAACCTGTCTACAGACAAACAAACAAACAATACACAGACTAGGAGATTGAATCAGCAATCATAATTTGTTTTGCTGACTCCAAGAAATATAGCCAATCATCAAATATCAACATAGAAAATGAACATGCATTACTATTCTGATAGCAAACCAAAACTAATTACAAGCACACAGTCCACTTTATGCACTTTAAGGGAGCTATTTTTCATATGACATTTCAACTCTAAATGTATATGTATCAATAAGTGAACTTAATTTCTTAAAACAAATACTAGATATAGTGTCACATAATAAACTCTGCAACAAAATAGTGACTTCTACACTTATTCTTAAAATATATATGTAGTATCCAGAACACAATGAACAGACAAACACTGAAAGTAGATGATATTAATTTAAATTTTATTCAAGATATGGAGAAATGATTAATATATGTAAATGTATAAATATAAATCATAACATTGATGGCTCAAAAGCAGAAATCACATAGTCATTTAAATTATCCAAAACAACAAAATATGTAGCAATGATGGGTAACCACATGTGATACAAAAGTTCAATGGTGGGAAATGGAACCAGATCATACAGTGGTGAAAGCAAGAAGGGAGGAGAATTAATTGTGTATGAATATGCTATGAAGAATATTGTACTTTGTATGCTAGCTGCAGTAAGACTAAGATCTTAATATAGTTGAAAATAGATTACATACCCATAGAGAAAATTAATGGATTGAAAAAGCTAAGTTTAAAAAGCTTCCTGATGTTGTTCAAAAAAGGATTCTGAGGATTGTTGAGGGAATCCACATTCACTCCAAATGAGGTGCTAATGATCACATCCAAGCTGTAGGCCCCAAAAATGCTGAGTAGAAAGACAGAAGGTTAAATATGTGATCAACACAGCTCCTCAGCTATGGGAAAGTTTGTCTGCAATGTGATTACTGCACCCTGAGTTTATTACTGTGGTATCTTGAAAATTCAACGTGATTTTAATACACACATCATTTCCAGAAACTTATCTCTCTTCAGTTTGATTAAATAGGGGTAGAATGAATTTGGTTTTTTGTTGGTATTCTTAAGACCCTCAGCAAAACTTGAATTTTAGATTGTTCAAAATTATAGACTGTAATATTCATGCCAAAATAACAACCTCTGATGATCCTAATATATTCTCCTCTCACATTTCTGAATCTGTCAAGCTGTAGCTTACCTAAATTTTCATCTTTCTTTCTAAACTATATAATTTGTCTTCTAAAATAAAAGATGACAAGAACTATTCTAATTTTGTCTCATGTATGCAAGAGGAATACTTTCCCAAGTTTATCAGGGAGGTGTTCCTTAATACATGTTTGATAACAGGGTAACATCATACTTCTTCCTTATTCTGTGTCTAGAATTAGCTTAGGTACTTAAAAAGTAGGGTAGGTCTCCAGAAGGGACAGAGTTCCAGCAAATACATGCATCACTACTCACTCTTTCATGACAATGAGCTTTCCTTTCTTGACTTCCAGACTTATATTTTTCACCAGCACATTGCCATAGTGTTGGATGATGGGAAACATCTAAGTATAAAATACAACATGTTTGTTGGTAAATGTCATCCTCTGAGTTTCCCAAACAAGACTTTTGAAATTATGAAAAGAGAGTCACATTTTTACAGGAGGTATAAGACCAACCTCCCCTGAAACAAACACCAAGAAAGGGAAAACAATAAGAACATTAACAAAACAAAGAACATTCTTAGCAATGTAATGCACAATGAAACATGTCTTTGAAGAGTAAAATATTACTTCTCCCTGTCCTCAGATAGAATAGATTACATCTATAACAAAACATCCTTTATTTTCTTACCTCCTTTAGTTTTCCACTGGTGTAGGCTGGAGAAAGCAATGATCGAATTCTCTTCCATTCTACATTCTCACTTCTTGAAACACTCTTTTTCAAAATTCCTGCTGGACCAAGAGGCTACAATACCAAGAAAAATAGATTTTTGCCTTTCATTATTCTAGTTATCTTACAGGTTGCAATATATACATATATATTGACAATATGCCTTAACATTGTTAGTAACCCTCTTCTAGATGCCACAGTTCATGAAAGTCTCTCAACAAAAGTGCCTCAAACTGGGGCTGGACCAGTGGCTTAATGGTTAAAAACACTTGCTCTTCTTGCAGAGGACCCTGGTTAATTTCTTAGCACACACATTTGGTGGTTCACAGCTAACTGTAACTGTAATTCTAGTTCTTGGTATCTGATGCCCTCTTTTGGTCTCTGTGACAACACATGCCATGCACATACATACACTCAAGCACACACATATGATGAATAAATTAAAATATTTTAAATATCTCAAAGTACAAGAATGATACATATAGTTACATGATATTTTATAAACCTGTTCTATTACAATCTTCACTTCAATATGATTTCCTCCTGATAAAATATGCCTTTTAACGTATGCAGACAGGTAGGAAATTGAAATGAGAGAAATATAAAAATATAAGTCTGGAAGTCAAGAAAGGAAAGATCATTGTCATGAGCTCATTGTCATGACTCCAAGTCAGTACAGAAAAAAATTGCTCTCTTAGTTAATGTTCCATTGCTGTGATTTCTGTGATAAAGATCATGGGCAAAAACAACTTGTGTTAGAGAGGGTTTATTTAAGCTTACAACTTTCAGGTCACATGCCATAATTGAGAGAAGTCAAGGCAGAGACTCAAGGCAAGAATGGAAGGCAGGAACTGAAGCAGAAGCTCTGCAGAAATGTCACTAGATTGTTCAGCCCACTTTGATTTGCAGCTGAGGACTAACTTCCCAAGAGTGGCACCAATCGCAGTGAGTTTCGCTGTTAGTCACTAAGAAAATGCCCCAAAGCCTTTCTTGAAGTGAGCTGTTGGAGGCATTTTCTTAATTGAGAAAATTTCTTCCTAACTATGTCCAGGTGTCATATTGCCAAAATACAACCATCACTGTAAAAGTAACCTGCCAGGTGCAAAAGTAACTTTTACTCATAAAATGTAATCATTATCTCAGAGGTATACTGCTGAATGAGCTCACTCTTTCTAGTTCTATCTGAACTCAGGCCTGGCTGTTTCAACTCAGATGTTTTGACTCAAGCTCATACCCAAGCTTACTGATTCAAATGGACCTTTCTGTTTCTCACTGACTTACTCTGGTTGGCTTGAAACTAACTTTGGAAATTTGTTCTAATTTTCAGTCTACTTTTTAGTTTCTGGCCTCAATTGCCTCTGCTGACCTTCACTGCACAAACTGCAGACACTACTTCAAAGTAAAGGGCTGATAAACAATTTTCTAAAGAAATGGTCCTAAGTAACAACCTGGAGTCGCCATTCTAATAGTGAATAAAATCGACTTTCAACTTAAAGCTATCAAAAAAGTTAAGGAAGGACACTTCATACTCGTCAAAGGGAAAGTCAACCAAGATGAACTCTCAATTCTGAACATCTATGCTCCAAATGCAAGAGCACCCACTTTCATAAAAGAAATCTTACTAAATTTCAAAGCACACATTGCACCTCACACAATAATAGTGGGAAGACTTCAACACTCCACTCTCAGAAATGGACAGATCATGGAAACTGAAACTAAACAGAGACACAGTAAAACAAACAGAAGTGATGGACCAAATGAATATAACAAATATCTATAAAACATTTCAACCTAAAACAAAAGAATATACCTTCTTCTCAGCACCTCATGTAACCTTCTCCAAAATAGACCATATAATTGGTCACAAAACAGGCCTCAACAGATACAAAAAGATTAAAATAATCCCATGCATCCTATCAGATCACCATGGACAAAGCTGGTCTTTAATAGCAACAAAAACAATAGAAAGCCCACATACACATGGAAGCTGAACAATACTGTACTCAATAATAACTTGTTCAAAGAAGAATGAAAGAAATAAATTAAAGACCTTTTAGAATTTAATGAAAGTGAGGTACAACATACCAAACTTATGGAACACAATGAAAGCAGTGTTAAGAGGTAAACTCATAGATTTGTGTGTTTCCAAGAAAGAACTGGAAAGAAAATCCACTAGCAGCTTAACAGCATACCTGAAAGCTCTAGACAAAAAGAAGCAAGTATACCCAAGAGGAGGAGACAGCAAGAAATCATCAAACTCAGGTGTGAAATCAATCAAGAGGAAACAAAAAGAACTATAGGAAGAATCAACAAAACCAGGAGCTGGGGTCTTTTTTGTTTTTGAGAAAATCAATCTTCCTTCCTTCCTTCCTTCCTTCCTTCCTTCCTTCCTTCCTTCCTTCCTTCCTTTCCTTCCTTCCTTCCTTCCTTCCTTCCTTCCTTCCTTCCTTCCTTCCTTTTTTCCTTCCTTCCTTTTTTCCTTTCTTCCTTTCTTCCTTTCTTCCTTTCTTCCTTTCTTCCTTTCCTTTTTTCTCTCTCTTTTGTCCTTTGTTTTTCTTTTTTTATCAAATATAGTCTAACAGGAGTTAAACGGAAAAAGGAAACTTCAGTTGAGAAAATGTCTCTATCAGATTGTCTAATAGGCAAAAGATCATTGAGTATTATTTTGACTGATGAATTACTAAGTGTCATCCCTAAACATCTGGAATAAGAAATCAGCTTGTACAAGATAGTAATTATACTCCTTGAAGACCACTTCTTTAGTTCCTGTCTCGAAATTCACATTTGCTTTCTTGTCCTGACTACCATTCATGCTGTACTGTAAGATATAAGATGAAATAAACTCTTTACTCACACACACAAAAAAATACTCCCCAATACTTATGGTTCTCAGGACTGTTTGGATCTGATCCCTCTTCTTCTCCTATAGATTGAATCTTGTCTCCTCCTCTTCATCTCCCTTTCTGTCTCTCTGTCTCTCTATACATGTATCTAAAAATTTCAGCCTCCCTTCCTTTTCCACTGCCCAAGCACAGGCTCTTGTCTTATCTTGTGCCTGCCTTCACCTGTACACAGACAGCAATCAACATTTCCCCCTTTTTGTCTAATTAAAAGGCTCTTTTCTCTCAGATATAAATTGAACACAACTATTATCATTTTGTAATTTATAAAGTATAAGACACCTAGCATACAGTCTATCATTTTGTCTTTCTTTGAATCTACAAATGGGGAGCTGTTTGGAGCAGATATTTCTCAACAACAAGTAAATAAATAACATTAAATGTCACATTTTGTAAATTTCTGACTTTTTGAAAACATCTATCTATGTAAAGTAATCTGAACTGTTGTCTGTTAACTACTCTCAGCTATTTATAAACAAAATATCTTGCAAACACCCTAGCAATTAACTCAGAGCTAAGACTTTGCTATCTGGTTCTTAATTCATAGGCTTAATCATCTTAAATCAGTTTGTAATGGCATTTATAGAAGGCCTGGGTCCAAGCCTTGTACTTTAAAATTTTTAGTAACAATAGAGGAAATTTATACCAATGAAAACCATGATTCTGCACTTTAAAAATTGCTATTAGGTGAGATTATGGCTACAAAATAAATTCTAGCTATTTCTAATTAAACTCTGATCATTACAAAATTCCCCAGAAAGACAACCGTAGAATAACCACTTCCAAACCCCAAGTACATGGAACTGGGACAACAACTCTTCATAACTTCTTCATGATAATTATGGGTGTTGATATATCTTGAAGGGAGAAGGGTGAGGAAAATAAGGGAGTTAGTTGGCCTTAAGAAGGTCACAACCACCATTGTTATAATGTTTGATGATGTCTGTGTCCTGACTGGATCCCACTGAAATCCCAAGCAGGTCAGATCAGGATGTCTGACGATCTCACCAAAGCTGTACATTCTGTAATATACAAATCTCAAAACAAAAATTTAGTATCATCAAGGCATGATGTCCTGACTAGTTAGGATGAAATCCTGCCCCAACCATAAGTCTTTATTTGTGCCATGTGAGGGATGGCACAAATGATATTTTCTGATGATTCAGCTGAATTTATTTTCAGGCACTCTGCCTCTATCAAATCTGATCCATAAAACTCTGGAAGATGTGTAAACATTAATCACTAATACAAAGACAAAACCTTTCTCTGAAATCAGCATATCCTTCCGTCAGCAACCAGAAAAGATTGTATCTTGACTTTTCTTCCAGAGGAGTAATAAAACAACCAAAAATCTCATAATTCTACTCATTTTGAAAATCTATATTCTCTCCTAACTACAAAAACAATTTAATCACACTTTTATTAACACCTGCTAATAAGAAGCAGGAAGCTTGTCAAACCTGACTTTTAAGCCAAAATTCCCATGGAGCCAACATTCAAAACTATGATTTTCCTGTAGACTATGTTATACCATCTATCCTGTTATGCTCTCTGCCTGGAGCTACAGACATATATTTTATTAATATCTGTTATGCCATCTATCCATTCTGCTCTCTGCTTGGAGCCACAGATTTATATTAATTAATAAGTGTTCATGGCAGGCAACTACCACTGCTCTCTACTTGGAGCTAGTAATTTTCTATTCCAGACTATGGGAGAGATTCCCCACATGATTCAGACAAAATCTGTATATGTCTATTCTAAAAGCAAATAATCCTAATTTTTAAAATTCACAATTCAATCAATATCTACCCCAAGAAGTAGGCAGCTTCCATTCTCTGGCTCTCTGACTCAGAGCATCCATCTTGTCTCTTCACAGCAGGGGACCTCAGTGTCCTCTTTCTTTGTTTCAGTTTCTGGTTTCAGTGCCTGAGTCTTCACATGACTGGACCTTACACTGATTGCTCAGGTAGTCTGCTCAGATGGTCAGAGACACTGGCCCTGCCACCCATGAGATTCCAGCATGGGAGATGGCTCTGCCAATCTTCCACACTGTCTCCACAAGGCTGAGCTTAGCCCAGACTATCCTGCCATCCACATGGGCTGGGTACAAATGAGACTCTAATGCTTAGATTATCCAAAGGCTTTGGTAATGCTCAATAGCAAGATGCCCATACAATCAGAGGTGTAACCCAATACCCAACCTAGATATACCAACTAACTTTGGCTGCTAGAGACATGTGCACATCTGCTTCCATGTTCCATGTTCCCCTCTCTCTGGTCACATTCCCCTAGCTTCTCCTCTTCCTTCTCCTCTTCCTCTTGTTCCTCCTCCTCTTCCCTTACTCCTCCCACCTTAGCTCCTCCCAACTTGTGGAAAAAATATTCCACTACAAAGATTCTTAAATTTTTAGTGGATTCTATGTACCCAAGTTGGTTCACCACCTGTATCATGAAATAATTTTTAAAAAGCAACCCATAATACTGCAGACAAGGCACAGGCAGACAGACATCAGCCTGTTCTCAGCCCAACAGACAGGCCTAACCCTAACTCTAACGTTAACCCTAACTTAACTTACAAGTTAAGATGCTAGTTACTGCATCCAACAATTGTGTTGCTTTTTGATTTTACACTAAGATTCTGTGGTGCTTTTCTGCAGGCAGCACCTCAACTGAGTTCCAGAGAAAAGTACAGTGGTAGAGCATGGGTTTATGAGAAGTGAACCCCAGCTAGCCATGGGAATCTGGAAGAGTGGCGCTAGTGTGACAGCGGCCTACCATGGAAATTTAGTGGGTGGGGTGGAAAGAGAGATTTTAGAGCTCTGACTACATGTTGGCCTGTCCACTAGTGCTTTGCTGGTGGTAGTGTGAATTGTTTTGTTTTGTAATATTTCCCACTACATCCCTCCAATACTAACTCATTATCCTCTGCTTTTCAGTAGCCTATACTCCTTCTTTGTTCTCATGATAATTGGGTGTATTCTATCTCTGATTCATTCTGTCAAACCTTTCTCTATTGATCACATTCTCTGCCCATCAATTGGAGGTCACTTTCAAACTTTGCTGCTTCATTTTACAAATTAACTTTGCCTACATTGTTAGAAACTGAAGTTGTGTACTAAGGGAATGTCTGTATTCCATCAAGATGATAAACGTGTAGCTTACTAAATGGAATACACAGGTCTAGAAGATCTTTGGATGTGAGTACTTGCCAGAGCAGCCATTTTTCTGGATTAAAATTCCTCTACAATCACAATGGTACACATCGGACACTACATTGCCAAACTTTTCCTCAGACAAGTTTTATACTTACCAGTATGTAGAGCATGAGCTATTTTTTAAAAAGTAAATGATCTTCAGATTTGTGATGTCAATCTCTAGCTGTTTGATGTTCTTGTCAATGGCCCATCGAAGGTCTGAGTAGTGTAAGTTCAGAGGCCAGCATCTGGATTAGAACTTCTTTTTTTTTT
>NW_021604739.1:437102-512648 GCF_004785775.1 Grammomys surdaster | reverse complement strand
CCCTCAAAATTCCCACCCCCTGGGGCATCCAGCCTTCATGAGGTCAAGGTTCTCTTCTTCCACCTATGCCCAGCAGGGCCCTCCACTCTTACATATTCAGCTAAAGCCCTGGATCCCTCCCTAAGTGCTCCCAGGCTGGTGGTTTAGAACCTGGGAGCTGTGGTTGGTTGGTATTGTTGCTCTCCTCATGGTGCCGCAAATCCTTTCAGCTCCTTCAGTCTTCACTCTAACTCCTCCATTGAGAACCCTATGATCAGTTCAATGGCTAGTTGTGAGCATCTGTCTCTGAATATGTCAGACTCTTGAAGACATCTGAGGAGACATCCATATCAGGCTCTTAGCAGCATACACTTCCTGATTTCCACATCAGCATCTACCTTTGGTGACTGCATATGGGATAGATACTCAGGTGGAGTGATCTTCAGACTGCCCCTCCTTCAGTTTCTGTCCCTCACTTTGTCTCCATATTTGCTCCCTTGAGTATTTTGTTGTTCCTTCTAAGAAGGACCAAATCACCCCCACTTAGTCTTCCTTCTTTATGAGCTTCATGTGGCCTGTGAGTTGCATCTGGGGCATTTCAATGTTCTGGGCTAATATCCAATAATCAGCGAGTGAATACCATGTGTGTTCTTTTGTGATTGGCTTACCTCACTCAGGATGATAATTTCTAGTTCCATCCATTTACCTAGGATTAGAACTTCTAACAGCAGATATCACCATTACAAGGTCCCCTTCAATTACTGGAGGTCAGGCCTCTATCCTCACCTTCGCAAGATTAGAATTGCCACAGCCCTTCTATACATGGAGAAGGGAGGCAATGTCAGGGGTAGCCCTGCTTATACACTGAAGGCCTAAAATCAGCCTTAGGCCTAAAATCAGCAATAGGCCTGTCATACATGAATACTAACACTAAATCTTGGGTCTCTGTGGAAAAACATTGAAACAGGTGGCTATAACCTATTGTAAACAGGCAGTTTTTGTAGAAATTTACCAGCCTGAGTAGGCATAGACCTTGTAAATAGGTAGCCTTGGCAGATAATACCAACTAAGAGAAGGACAAGTGAATCATAGGCAGAGTCATAGTGACCTGTCCCCTGAACCTTCACCCAGCCAGTACCCTGTTCTGAAAGATACCTGTATTCCCCCTGAACACCCATGCTCCAGTGTCATCCCTTCTCCATGTCCTGCCTTTTTGTGTTTATAACCCCTGTATGAATAAGTAAAAATTACGATTTGAAAAAAATACATTTTTAAAAAAGTAAATGATCTAGTAATTATTAAAATATCAAAATACTGAAGGACTAGATATTGTTAGTCTATGCAATATTTGCTTGACTATTTATATTGAAAAATAAGCAAAAGAGAACTATAATTCTATTTCCCAGTGGAAAGTTTCTTCCATAATATGCACCTGTCATTAATTTTAACCTGGAATATTCCAATGTTTCCTGATAATAAAAATACATGTTAATTTTAAGAGGGAACGGGAATCTTCCCTGCTCTCAGTACCCTCTGGGCCAAGCCTTATGTTTAATAAATTTGGGTACATTGTGTATTCATTTTAATTGAATTCCAGAAACTCTTTTCTTTATTTCTTCCCTGACCCAGAGATTGTTGACTCTAGAACTGCTCAATTTCCAGGAGTATATTAGCTTCCTGATGTTTCTTTCGTTAAAGTCCTGCTTTAATCCATGGTGATCTGATAAGATAAAAGACATTACTTTAATTTTCTTATATCTGTTGAGCCTTGCTCTGTGACTGGGTATATGGTCAATTTTGGAGGAGGATCCATGAGGTGCTGAGAAGAAGATGTATTCTTGTATATTTGGGTGAAATATTCTATATATGTCTGTTAAGTCCATTTGATTCGTTGTATCTATTAGTTTTATTATTTCTCTGTTTAGCTTTTTTCTGGATGTCCTGTCAGTTTGTGAGAGTGGGTATTGAAGTCTCTAACTATTAATGTGCTGGGGTTGATGTACTACTTATATTATATTTATTTGACAAATATTGTTGCCCTTGTGTTTGGGGCATAGATGTTCAGAATTGAGATATCATCTTGGTATTATTTTTCATTGATATGTATGAAGTGTCATACTCTGTCTCTGTTGATTAATTTTGGTCAACAGTCTATTTTATTAGATATTAGAATAAATACATAGTTTATTTTAATAGATTCTAATCTATTGATTAATAGATAAGTCAATCTTGCTTTTTGGGACCATTTGCTTGCAAATTTTTTTCAGCCCTTTGCTCTGAGGTAAGGTCTATCTTTAATGCTGAAGTGTGTTTCTTGTATGAAGCAGAGTAATGGATCCTGTTTTTGAATCCATTCTGTTAGACTGTGCCTTTTTGGGGAATTTAATCCATTTATATTGAGAGATAGTAATGACTGGTTATTATTTCATGCTACTTTGATGTTGTTGTTGGTGGTGGTGTGTGTATATTTGTGTTTGTATATGTGCTTTTCTTCTTTTTGGTGGGATAGAATCACTTATTTTCTTTGTCTTTTTAGATATAGTTATCTTTCTTGGATCAGATTTTTTCCTTCAACCATTTTCTGTAGGGCTGAATTTGTGAGTTACCTGGCCATTTTCCTTGTCATTTTTAATATTTTGTCTCTGTTCTATAGATTTTGTATTTTGATTGTTATGTGCCAGGAGGATTTTCCTTTCTGTCCCAGTCTAATTAGTGTTCTATAAATGTATTGTATGTTTGTAGGCATCTCTTTCTTTAGGTTGGAAACATTATCTTCTGGTATTCTGTTGAGAATATTTTTTCTGGGCCTTGGAGCAGGAACATTTCACCTTCCTCTCTTATTATTATACTTAGGTTAGGACTTTTTATGGTATCCCAGATTTCCTGGATGTTTTAAGACAGAAAATTTTTAGATTTAACATTTTCTTTGAATGATGCATCAGTTTGTTCTATTGCATCATCTACACCTGAGATGCTTTCCTAGAGCTCCTGTATTCTGTTGGTGATGCTTGCATCTGTTATTCTTGTTCTCTTCCCTGAGTGTCCCATCTCCAGGGTTTTTTAAGTTTTTGTTTACATTATTGCTTCTACTTTTGCTTTCAGGTCTTGCACAATTTTATTTATTTTTTTCATCTGTTTAATTTTGTTTACTTTTAGTGTTTAAGGGATTTATTTGTTTTCTTGTTAAAGACATCTATCCGTTTGGTTATATTTTCCTGTATTTCCTTAAAAAATTCATTCATTTCCTCTTTAAATGCCTCTATCATCTTTATGATATTGGGTTTAAGGTCATTATTTTGTGTTTTGGTTGATAAGATAACCAGGGCTTGTTGCAGTAGGGTAGAGATGCTTTGGACATGTCATAATTCCCCAACTTTTTTTGACTGTGCTCTTTTGAGAACATTTAACCATCGGGATGGTTTTAATCTCTAGATGGTCTTGTTTTAGTATGTGTTTGGAATGAAATCAATCTCAATGGTTCTGGTGTGGCAGTTCTCTGATGGGTATCACTTGGCTCTAAGTTTCTGAACCTGCAGTTTTGTATAATTCAGGAAGCTTAGGTTTGATGACAGTGTGTGGAGAGGTGGCAGGAGAATGGAGGTCTCCTTGTGATATTCAGGTTGTTCAAGGCAGCTTTGCTTGTCAGAGGTCTCAGAGAACAGGAAAGATGAGTAGAGAGAGGGAATCTAACATGTGTGCATCAGGAGTCTGATGAAGGTGGAGGAGAGGTGGTGGTAGAGTGGAGGTCTCCCTGGGATAGCAGATTGCTTAAGGCAGCTTGGCTTGGTCCAGAGTGCTTAGCAAGCAGGGAAGATGCTAGGGGAAGGGAGAAGTCTCATGTCTGTTGAAGCTGAGGTAGAGGTAGCAGGAGAATGGAGGTCCTCCTGGGATAATGGGCTACTAAGGGAAGCTTGACTAGGCTCAGATGTCTCAGAGAGCAGGAAAAGATAAGTGGAGGAAGGGAAATTTATCTGTATAGTTTAAGAGTCTGATAAAAGTGGAGGAGAGGTAACAAGAGAGTTGAGGTCCCCCTGGCAAAGTAAGCTCCTCATTGTAGTATTAATATTTAATTAATAAATGCCAGTGTGGGTTTTGCTACCCATCTCAATAGTTTTTATTCCTGAGTGAAGGACAAACACACTGTTTCTATATTTTAACATTTCTTATGTATCACAATAGCTCAGCAGCTGCTTAGCTTCCATGCTGCAAGACTCCACCCTTGCAGAAAATATCAAAGTACTATTTAATAAATTATGTGTTCTATAGTGCATCCTCTAGTTGAGCAGCCCTATGGGCTGCACTCATTCATCCTGCTCCTTTGTAGGCTGTGCCTCTCTGTCATGCACTTTTCTCAAGTATAGAGACTGAGTCTAGAGTGGTCATATTAATACTACAGATGATGTCCCAACCACTGGGCAAGATCTCACTTTTAAAAATTAATTGGAGGTCCCCAAAAGGAAAACACAACGTATACTGTTCCTTTAAAGTTAGGAGGAGTGAGGGGAGAATTGGTTTCTCAGCCAAGCCAAGCTGTCCAGGCTTGGAAATAAGATAGGAGTTTTTACTACTTGGCATGCATGGTTCTAGGGTTTGTTGCTTAAGGCTAGAACACACACTGGGACAAGGTAGCTAGTCAGCTGGAAGCTCTCTCACGATCTGGGCTGCTGTGGAAAGCTTAGATCAGGATGCTGAGACCTTCTTCTGGGATAGAGCCGGCCACAGAGAGCAAGCTTAAATAAAATAAGAATGGAGGAATTGACAGAAATTAAGAAGTCAGTGCTATGAAAACAACCAGAGTCTTTGAATTCCTGGAATCTGGGAATAGCTTGTAGTGATATTTATTCATAAATAATCCTGAAAACAGGCTCATACAGAAAATAGAAGTGAATTTAATTAAAGTATATATATATATATATATGTGTGTGTGTGTGTGTGTGTGTGTGTGTGTAAATTCAAGGTATATAAGGAGAAATTATATATCCACAGATACTAATCTCCATAGAATTGATGAAAAAAAGGAAGTTGCACTGTTTTAAGGATAGAAGGGAAAAATAGTGATGATTATTTAAGTGTTGTTAAGTATACATGGAAGAATAAAGATATTCAGGCTTTTGATCTCAAATATAGGAAACAAAGGCATGAAGATAGAGAGAATCCCTATTTCAACAAACAATAAAAATTGTTTTAAATTGTTTGAATTGCTTTGAGTTGTTTCAAGTATTGCAATGAAGGTGGTTACAAGTTTGGTAATATTAATGACACGACATTACTAATCCTCTGGGAGAGAGATCAGAGTAGAGCATTCCTAAAGAAAAAGAGGCTGTAATACTGAACCAATAGATTTTGGATTGCTGAACCAATGACATGCTATTTTGAGAGAGAGACTCTGTACTTGTGTTAATAGGAAAGGACAAAAGGCCTTTGACTCCTTCCAAAGTAATATAGATTTAATATACAAGGGGAAGACCAACTGAATATCTTGGCTTCAGACAGGAAAGAAAAATTCAAGAAGACCAAACAAGGATAGGTGAATTGCTGATCCCTCCACAGAGATACGGCCCTGAAGCTAGCTTAGACATAAAAATGTCTCTAGCCAAACCTTCAGCTAAAATTAGCCAATAAAGTATGTTGGTTACTGAATCCATAAAATTTATCATGCTTTAATATGGCATAAATAAACATTTATTATAGTTTGTTATTGATCAAACTCACTCATAAAAAGACAGTTGTTTTTCATCTGCTCAAAGAAGGAGCAAAAATTCATCCTTAACCGATCTGTGCATCTTGCACAATCCATACAAATATCTATATAGAACTAAGAATTGGTTGTAAGATTCATATATTGAAGAATGAGACACCAAGGTGCAGCTCTGACAAGGTTCATTCTTAAGAATGTTGAAATGACCTGCTATATCAGCTCTCTGCCTCACTTGATGCTATTTCTGGAGAACGGCTGCAAGAACACTTGCTGATTCCTGATGACCTCAGTTCATCCAAACTTTCAGACAAATCCAGTCAGCACTTCAGTCAAGCCCCAAGCTTCCTAAGCATACAAAGACTGGATGATCAATTCTTAAGATAGGTTTCATAAGTCTAACCACTTTTTTCTAATTTTCCTACCCCTACCCACCCCTTTAAAAATTGTCACCTAAATTCAGGAGGAGGATGTTATAGGGAGTTGTCTTCCTGATCTCTTGGGTTTGCATGTGTGGTTATAGTTATTTTTACGAATTATAGGTAGGCTGTCATTTTAAGGGATAATTTGGAAAATGCAATAATTTTGGACAGGGAGGAAACTAAATAGACATCTTAGATTCGGGATTTGTTCTTTCCTTTCGTCTTTTCTATCCTTTTTTTTTCTTAGGTAAAGGGAAGGGAATCAAAAAAAAGGGCTAGAATAACATAGAAAATTATATACATGAGGACAGAATGCTACATTTACTCTTAAACGAAACATTTTATAGCCATAATCTTACTTTGGTAGAAATATTTATGTTCTGATATAAAATTAAGATTATATTTTTTTACATTGGAACAAATTTTAAATGCCTGTATAGGTTTAATGTTTTCACTAGCATAAATCTTTGTATATTGATACAAAATTTAAAATTAATTTGATTACTCTTATATATGCATCATGCCTATACAACTTACTGAGAATACAAGGCTTAGATCCAGTTGTTTTAAAGGCCACTATTATAAACTGTTTAGGATGATTAATTAATGCAACTTAAAGATAAAATAGTAAACTCATGATAATATTAGACCCTGATTTAATTGCAATGAAGTGTTTTCAAGATTATTCAAATAGTAAACAGCTATGAGTAATCAATTTTTAACAACTCGGTTATACTATATATAGATACTTGGTATTCAAAGGCATCAGAGATCTACAGAATATGACATTGAAATTCATTTCATTACTAATATAACTTTGGACTACAAGACATGTCTGCTCCTGACAGTACCCCCACTACACTTCAGAGGAGTGCATCATTACCTCCAATTTGAGTCCCTTCAATTGTGGCAAGACAGCCACTGTTAAGAAATACCTTAATTTTGCTTTCCAACTTGGGCCCTGCAGTATGGCTCCCACAAAGAAGGGTGGTGAGAAGAAAAAGGGCCGTTCTGCCATCAACGAGGTCTTGACCCGAGAATACACCATCAACATTCACAAGCGCATCCATGGAGTGGGTTTCAAGAAGTGTGCTCCTCGGGCACTCAAAGAAATTCGAAAGTTTGCCATGAAGGAAATGGGGACACTAGATGTGCTCATTGACACCAGGCTCAATAAAGCCATCTGGGCCAAGGGAATAAGGAATGTTCCATATCGCATCCGAGCATCCGAGTACGTTTGTCCAGAAAACGTAATGAAGATGAGGATTTACAAAACAAGCTCTACACGTTGGTAACTTACATGCCTGTTACCACATTCAAAAATCTACAGATGGTCAATGTGGATGAGAACTAACCTGCTGAATGTCAAATAAAGTTGCAGTACTGCCAAAAAAAAAAAAAAGAAATACCTTAATTTCATCTACAGACCAAATACTGTCTGAAAAGGACAAATGGATGCAGGATAGTTGATTGTTAGCTCTCTACCAACACAGCATAAGGTAGTCCTCCAAAATTCCTGCTTCACTTAAGGTCTGTGAGATAATTTGGGGCCAGAATGCTGGAGAAAGATGCTTCAACATTATAAGAAACTTTGGAGACTGTCCAGGCAGTCAGCTGTCTCTACAAATTGTGTAAGTTTTAGGAGCTATATCGTTGTGCTTCCAACATATTAAGATAACATTGAATTCCTTCACAGATCTTTGAGGGGATTGAGGACTGTGGGACAGTGGGCTATGAGAAGCAGCTAGGCACCTGGTTGAGCACAGGCCTCGAAATCCAGACCCTAATCAGAGGGCAGGTGTTTGGCTGTGCTCTTAGGTTGTGGTTTTTTCCTTTAGCTTCAGCCTTCAATATCCCCTCCCACAGAGAGGTCTATGGCAATCAGTCACGAAGAACAGTGCCTCAGGCTCTCCAACATGTAGATGAGGTATCTCCAAGCTCTCAGACCAAGCCAAAAGGCAATATCTCCTGGCAGATCCTGACTCACCCCAAAACTATATAAAAGAGTTCTATTGAGAAGTAATGGTGTACGATTATCATCCTGGTGTCTGAGAGTATCTACTGCAAGAGCTGTAACACTTGGGAAGAAATCTGCTCTCCTAAAGTGACTTCAGGACCCTCCCCTCCTTGCTAGATAGCCAGTTTCTTACTGGCCCAGCCTGGGTTGGCTCAGCACGGAGAGACAGGTGCAGCAACTGGGACTGACTGGGAAGTTACAGAGGTAGCAGTGGAGGCAGGCAATCTTCTCTGCCAGCTTGCACTCAGTCCCCCTCATCTCAGATCCCTGCCCCAGGCCTGGCTGGAGATCATCATGTGATGCCTTCTAGAACAGGGACACACAGAGGACTAGTTATAGTCTCATAATTGAACTTAAGTTGTCTTACATTGAGGAAGGCGATCTACATTTGAAAGGACGGTTTTTAGATGGTAATGCAAGTTAACAATCAAACATAATTGAGGTACAAAGTTATAAACTGTTTAAGTTAGGATAGATGATAAAATACTTTATCTAAACTGTCAAATATTATGGACTCGATATTATAAATGTATATCATGCCTTATAGTTTACATAATTGTTATAATTATATTCAATGTCCACCTGAGAGAAAAGAGCCTTGGGCAAAAAGGGGGAAATATAGCTGCTGTATCCTGAATGCTAACTATATTCCTCAAAAAAACTGTTTGCACATAGTTCTGGGGTCTAGCACCAAGTTGCTTCAGATTGATAAGCAAAGATGCCAGCCACCAATAGTTGGGGAGAACAGACAGAGGTGGGTTTGGGGGATTTCAAGAGCTTGGGACCAAAAGAAGGGAGAATTCTACCATGCTGTGATGTGGAAGTGAGGAGAGACACTATGCCTGAGAAGAGTATCAAATAGAGTGGCATAGCAGCCATCTAAAGGATCTGGGAGAGTATAGTCCAGAGGGTTGCCCAACTGATTCTAGAACAGACAAGGTAGAATAAAGAATTTAGTAAATAGTAACTTGGAATTGTCTGTGGATGATCAAATCTAGCAGCATGGAGGCTAGATAGCTGCCTGGCTATTCTGTTAAAAAAGATATTTTAAAATATAGTGGGCGTGTATGAGTGTCCTTCATTTGGAAACAGAAATCATTAAGATTCCAAACCCCTACTGGGATTTATTAATTAAATATTAGTACTTCACAATAAAAACTGTGATAAATGGGCAATTCATAGTACCATGTGTTTCCAAAAAGGAATTAGAAAGTTCTATCAGCAATTTAAAAGTACACCTGAATGCTCTAGAAGTAAAAAAGGAAGGAAGAAAACCAAAGAGGAATAGAAGGCAGGAAAGAATAAAAATTTGGGCTGAAATCAATCAGAAACAAAAAAAAACAATCCAAAAAACCAAGAGATCATTCTTTGACAAAATCCACAAGATAGATGAACACTTAGCCAAACTTACCAAGAGATAGGGAGACAGTATTAAAATAAACAAAGTCACTATTGAAAAGTAAGGCATAATAACTGACACTGAGGAATTTGAAAACATCATTAGGTCTTACTTCAAAAGTCTGTATTTAAAAAATGAAAACTATTAATGAAATTTAATTTTCTAGACATTACCATTAAATCAAGATCAGGTAAACTATTTACACTGTGCTAGAAACCCTACAGACAAAAAAAGGAGTCATTAAAAGTATCCCAACCAAATTACAACCAGGATTAGATGATTGTAGTGCAGTCGTCTTTCTACCAGACATTAATAGAAGAGCTAGTACCAATACTCCTGAAAGTATTCTATGAAATAGAAACAAAAAGAACACTGCCAAACTCATCCTATGAGTCCACAGTCACCCAGTGGATTAAACCTCACAAAGACTCAACAAAGACATAGAACTTGCGACTGATTTATCTTATGAACATTGATGCAAATATACTCAATAAAATACTTGAAAGCAAATCCAGGAATACATAGAAGACATCATACATCAAGATCAAGTAGGCTTTATCCATGGATGCAAAAATGGTTTGACATATAAAAATCAATCAACATAATTCACCATATAAACAAAATGAAACAAAATTCACTTGATTATCTCATTCGATGCTGAAAAGCACTTGATTAAATCCAACACTTCTTCATGTTAAAGGTTTTAGAGAAATCAGATATACAAGACACATACTTAAACGTAATCAAAGCAATATATGGCAAGCCAATAGCCAACATCAAACTCAATGGAGAGAAAATTAAAGAATTCCACTAAAATCAAGAGAAAGACAATGCTGCTGACTCTCCCTATCTATTCAATATAGTATTTGAAAATCTAGTCAGATCAGTAAGACTACTAAAGTAGATGCAGAAAATGCAAATTGGAAAGGAAGAAGTCAAAGTATTGCTATTTGTGCTATGATAGAATACATAAGGAACGTCAACAATTCTACAAGAGAACTCCTACAGATGATAAACACCTCTAGGAAAGTGGCTGGATACAAATTACTCAATGAAATCAGTAGCCCACCTTTTAACAAATGATAAATGAGCTGAGAAAAAAATTAGGGAAACAGTACTCTTTACAATAGTTGTAAATAATATAAACTATCTTGATGTAACTCTAACCAAACAAGTGAATGATCTATATTACAAGAAATTCATGTCCCTGAAGCATGAAGCTTAGAACATATCAGAAGATAGAAAAAAACTCCCTTGCTCATGGATAGTGAGAATAACATAATGAAAATGAACATGTTACCAAAAGCAATCTACAGATTCAATGCAATTCCCATCAAAATTCCAACACAATTGTTCACAGACATGAAAAGACAATTCACAACTTCATATGAAAAAGCAAAAAACCCAGGATAGTCCAAAGAATCCTAAACAAAAGGAACTTTGAGAGAAATCATGATCTCTGACTTCAAGCTGTACTACAAAGCAGCAGTGATTAAATAAAAAAGAAACTCCATGGTTTTGGTAAAGAAATACACATTTTGACCAATGGAATCCAATCAAAGACACAGAAATAAACCCATACACCTATGGACACTTGAGTTTTTATAAAGAAGCCAAAACCATACAATGGAAAAATTAAGGCATCTTCAATAAATGGTGCTGCACTAACTGGTTTCTACATGTAGAAGAATGCATTTAGATCCATATTTATCATCTTGCACAATACTCAAGTTGAAATAGATACACAACATGAAACTGGATATTCTAAATCTCATAGCAGAGAAAGTGGAAATAATCTTGAATGAATGGGTACAGGACACAGCTTACTGAACAGAACACAAATGGCTCAGGGTTTAAAAACAATTGATAAATGAAACCTCATGAAACTGGAGACCTTTTGTAAGGTGAAGAACACTGTCAATAGGACAAATCAGCATCATACAGATTGGGAAAGGACTTTTAGCAACCCTACATTTGACAGAGAGGTAATATCCAAAATTTACATAGAACTCAAGAAGTTTAACCTCAACAATCCAAATAACACAATTTAAAAATGAGGTACAGAACTAATGATGCTAATTATTACAATCAACCATTAAAATCAAAACATCACTTAGATTCAGTCTTATACCTGTCAGAATGGCTAAGATAAAAAATTCAAGATATAGTACATTCTGGCTAGGCTATATAGCAAGGGGAACACATCTTAATTGCTGGTGAAAATGCAACCCTTTACTACCTCTTTGGAAATCGATTTGGTGATTTCTCAGAAAACTGGGAATAGTTGTGACTCAAGATTCAGCTGTATCCCTTCTAGGCATATAGCCAAAAGATTCTTTAATATCCCACAAAGAAACTTGTTCAACTATATGCATAACAACTTTATTCAAAATAGCCCAAAAAGGTAATGATTTAGAATAGATAAAGAAAATGTAGTACATCTACACAATAAAATACTATTTACCTCTTAAATACCAAGACATCATGAATTTTGCAGAAAATATATGAAACTTGACAATATCATTCTCAATGAGGTAACCCAGTCCCAACAGACATACATAGTATACAGTCAATTATAAATGCACAATAACCCTAAAATGCAGGTATCATGTTACATTCCACACACCCAAAGAATCCAAACAAGAAGGAAGGGTCAAGTCAGGAAGCTTGAACCTGATTTAGAAGTAGGAATAAAATAATTATAAGGGGCAGATGGAGGGAGGAATCTGGGAGGGATGGGGGATGTGGATGGAAATGGAGTTTTCATCATCAGGTCTGAAGGACAGAAGAGATGTTTTGATGGCCAGAAAAAATGAATGGAAACCTACAACTGACAGGGGTGAAAAGTTGAGCATCTCCAGGATGAGACAGAGACCTGTGATAATGGTGGCACAGATAAATCAATAGGGATAGTTTTAGCTGTGATTCACAACATTGAAGATAAGGAACTTGATGAGGCCACCTCCTTTAGCCAGGCAGGAATCCCAGTGGAGTGACAGAGATGCCAACCCACTCACAGATTTTCAACCTCAAAGTTTTGCTATACGCAAGAAATGCAGGCACATGTGATGGAGCAGAGCCTGAGGGAATGGCCAAACAATAATGGGCCCAACTTGAGATCCATACCATGGGCAAGCACCAATTCCTAACACTTTTAATGATACTCTGATATGCTTGCAGACTGAGAGACTCTACCCAGCAGCTGACTCACACAGGTACAGACACCCAAAGCCAAACAGTGGATGGAACTTGAGGACTCTTATCAAAGAGTCTGAGGAAGGATTCTCTGCCCAGAAGGGGAAAGGAACTCCAAGGGAAGACAAACAAAGGCAACTAACATGGACCCTCGATGTTCTCATAGTCTGAATCACTAACCAAAGAACATACATGGACTGGACCTATACCTTCCCCACACATATTTAGGAGATGTGTAGCTTGGTCTTTTTTTAAATCCCAAACAACTGGAATTGGGCCAACTCAAGTACTGTTGCTTGTAGAAGGGATATGTTCTACTAGATGCACTGTCTTGTCTGGCCTCATTGCGAAAGAAAGTACCTAGCCACCCAGAAACTTGAAGTAGCAGGCTTGGGGGATGCTCAGAGGTCATACATTCAGAGGAGAAGGCTGAGGGTGGAGAAATGATTATGGGAGGAGGTGACCAAGAAGGGATCAGTGAGCAGGATTTAAAGTTGAATAAATAAAAATATAAATTATAAAGCAATGAGAGAGAAACTTCATCCTCATGATGAAAAACTTCATCAAAGGAAACTTTTATCCAACACCATTCTTTACTGAAAAACACTGAGGTTTTCCCATTAAGAAATGATTTTAAAATATCTATCCTCACATTTTACTATATCTTTATCTGGTGTCTATCTATTGCATTGAGAAAAAACTAAGTTAAAAGCCACACAAATTTTAATGAAAATGGACATATTTTTGTATACAGGTGATGTCATAAAGTATGTAGAAAATAGAAAAGTAATTTACAAAAAAATAAAAGAAAGTCATGATTGACAAATTACTCTACAACCAGTGTATAAACAATCATACCCAAGACTCTGAGAACATCATGGGAGATGAGGTGGAAAGACTGCTAGAACCAAAAGAGTGTCATGCAAGCCTGGACTTTAGGTATGCTATGGATATTGCACCCATGAATTCACAATGTTTATGGTTACCCCCACTAGATCTGTAGAATATCAATCCAACTAAAAATTCACCATGTTCCCACAACTGAGGATTTAATGATAGTTGTACAAGCAGTTTTTCCTCCATTTACATCTGTCCCACAGGGGTGCAGCAGATGCAGCGCCCAGAAGAGGGAACTGGATTTAAAGACATTGAAATTACAGATGAGTTTTAGGTATATGACTACTGGGAATTGAACCCTGGTCTTCAATAATAACAGTCAGTGTTCTTAATGACTGGCTACATACATGGAGTTGTAAATCTCATAAAAGCAAGTCATAGATCTTAGCGCAGCTCTTCTTACTAAATGGGCAAGTGATGCTTATCTAATTGCCCTCTAGGTTCTTACATTAACAGCCATAGATTACTGATGTCAGTGGTTGTCACAGAAGGTTTATTTTACTATGGGAAAAGTGTAATACGGAAAATTATAATTAGATAAAAATTTTTAATAGTGACTGAAGAATTCTCACTCCTAAAAGTGATAGCTAATTAACCCACTCAAAGCCTCAAGGGAAGTCAAAAAAGGAGTGGAGCAGAAGAAATATAAAACCTATATTGGAGATGTGAATTATTAATAAAGAACGTATACTGTTCCTGAGAAGGACGTAAGTTCAGGTTCTAGACCCTGTCAGGTGGGTCAACTGTCAATACCTTCAGATACAGAGACTCCAGCACCCACTTCTTGTCTTCATAAACACTTTAAACATACACTCAGACACATACATGCACATATATTTAAATGATTGTAAATAAAGCCTTTAAACACTAGAAGCTCTATAAAAAGGGTAGAGACATGTAGAAAGTTGCCTTTGAGGCATGAAAGGTCATTGCATTCATGAAATTCTAGCAATTGTGTTAAATGGCCGAAGGCCTACACAGAATAAGAACCACAAACACTAAACCCTAGAGAATGGAAGTTTTGAGAGGTCCTTTTGCTACTGGTAGGTACTGGTATCCAGGGATGGAAAAGCCATTTTCTTTAGCAGTGTAGAAAGTGAAAGGGGCTCATGTTCCTGCAAATAATTATATAATCTATGTTATTTTTGTTTAACACTTAATAAATTTACTTACAATGCTTTAAAATTCATTAGAGTATAAGGAATTAAAATTTGGAATAAGAAGGGGGAACAACATGTGTGATAGAGGAAAAAGACTACGTAGTAGGAGCTAAATGTAAGCAACACATACACACTCATGCACACGCACACACACGCACACACACGCACACACACACATATATATTACATGTACATATGGTAACATGTATTTTATTTGTGGACTAGTTGCTGTACTTAATGTGTGGTGTGGTGTTTGCTTGCATATATTAAAGGTTGGGATTTTTTTTTCTGTAGTCTCTTAGCAAGTTGTTTGGAATGTGCAATGTATAATGGTTTAATGCTTGTTTGACCCGAAAAAAAAAAACCCAAAAAAACAAAGTAAAACATACTAAAAAATACAATAATAACATAATAAAATCTTTTATACAAACATGAAATAATGAAAATATTAAAAACATGAATTGCTTGAATATCTCATGTGCACATACCCACATGATGATGCACTGCATACACATATTATTTAAAAAATAAAAATAAATCTTTAAAAATAAGTAAACTAAAAACACAATAAGTGATTTAAAAAAATTCAGTGTGATGGTGCTATGTACTTTAATGTCAGCATGCAGGAAGGAGAAACAGGTAGATACTCTGAGTTCAATATCAGCCTGGTGTAGAAGTGAGTTCTAGGCCTGGCAGTGATGCTTTTAAGACAGTGTTTGAAAAAATTAACATGACTTTCTAAAGAGAGAAGGAATAAAAGACATACAACAAATAAAATATATAGTAAGCACTTAAATAATAATTTATCTATATTACAAATCCACAGCCAACATTATTCTCAATGAAGAAAAAAAATCAAGCAATACATTAAATTAAGTGAAAAAGATGAGTGAGACAGGGCTATCCACCATCCCCACTCCTTTTCAATACAGGTGTGTGTGTGTGTGTGTGTATGTGTGTGTATGTATATGTATATTTACATATATATGTGTCTTTATATATATTAGAAGTGCAAATATATACATATATATATGGTACACACATATATGCACGTGTAATAATAATAAGTACAAACATACAAACATACATACATACATACATACATACATACACACACACAAATATACATACATTCAAATGGAATGCTATTTAACTCCAAAGCTAATTGAAACCATGCAGTTACATGAGTGGAACAAGAAAATATTGTATTGAGTGAGATAACCCAGACCCACAAAGACACACACCACATATTTTTTTAATATATGTGGCTGCTAGATAGCAACCTTGAGATGTGAGTATACAATAAAGGGTAACCACTAGAAGTAAAAGAGTAAAAAAGGACCATGGCATGGGGAATTCCCAAGAGGAAAATAACAGGATATATGGTATACATGTAATATGAAGGATAAATGGGAAAAGTGAAAGGGAACTTTAATTGAAGAGGAACAAAGGGAAACTACAGAAAATAGTGAAAAGGGGGGATAAATAACATTGAAAATGCTTGAATGAGACACAGGTTCACCATGTGCTTTGGATATGGAATTAAAATATAACTGACCCCAAAAGAGTGGATACTAGTTTTCATTGCATCAGAAAGGTGATCTAAACACTTCTGGGGTGGGGGTATCAATCAATAGGTCCAACCAGCTATGATGCCTATGGAACACAACAAATACTAACATAACAAAATATTTCTAAAAGTAAAATAGTGTTATTAATATCTTGGTAGTAACCAGTAACTGACTAGTTGGATTCAAGGCTTGCTCAAAGTAGAGAAATGCTTGGTAGTACTGAAAACTTAGCTAAATATGAGTGGCTAATGAGGACATGTTTCTAGATGTGAGCCTACTATTATTACCCTCCCAAAACAGCATGTTTTGTAACTGTCTTTGAATGTTTTTCACTGGATCCACAGAAAAGTATAGATCTCAATCCTCATCAAGATATTTCTTTTGAAATGCAAAGTGACAATTACAGAAAACCACAGCTAGTCGTTATGGAGAGGACTAATTGATATGCTGTTCTCCTTCCCAACTGATACCATCACAACACAGTTCCTGCACCTAAGGCTAATAATAAAACATTGCAAATGTATGGCCAGAATTTTAAGAGCCAGAGTATCAGGAAGTTTTCTGAGATTGTGCTTTCTAGCTATACCAGGAAAGCCATACCATGAAATATCAACGACATCATTGCATAAACAAGACCTGAACAATTTCATTAAAGTGATGTGGGGGAAATGTTAGTGAGGCAACTCTTAGGTGAAGAGTTGGGGAGGGGGAGAATTAGTCTTCTCCTGAAATACATCCCCTGATTAGTTGTTAAATATCTAGTAATTATCCCTAGAAACATACATATGCTGGCAACATTGAATTGTCTAATCAAATTGTATTTTTGTATCTGTATTTATGTGTAACTAGTTAAAGAGACATACATCTTTCATTCTGATACTGAAAATGCAAAGGCAGACTGATTTGCATGATTCTTAGATAAGCATGATCTACAGAGAGAATTGCAGAATACCTAGGACATATATTGCTACTCTGTTTAAAAAAAAGAAAGAGAAAGAAGGAAGGAAGGAAGGAAGGAAGGAAGGAAGGAAGGAAGGAAGGAAGGAAGGAAGGAAGGAAAGAAAGAAGGAAGGAAAGAAAGAAAGAAAGAAAGAAAGAAAGAAAGAAAGAAAGAAAGAAAGAAAGAAGTGTGTGAATTTGGAAGAGAGTTTAGGTGAGAATATGAGGAGAGAGAGCAGGAGAAAAATAAATGATATAATTGTAATTTAATTAAAATTTACAAAAGTGTCCTGCTTAGTGGTTTATACAAAAAGGCATGAATTTGAATGATGCTTGTTATTTTTTATAAATTCTTAGCTCTGTTATCAAAGAAAACTGGGAAATCTGGGTTTGAAAACAAGCACTGACACCAATAAAGCTTAGAACACTTATTAAAACACATACACACACACATACACACATACATACATACATACATACATACATACATACATACATACGTATGTACATATATATGTAACCTAGGTAAAACTGAAAGAGATCAGTAAAACACTAACCTTAACCTTCACTATGATTACTAGTTTTTCTTGGGGAATATGAGGTGGCATAAAAGTAAGGAGATAATAGATACTTGTCTTTGGTCTGAGATAGCAAATATGCTAAAATGAACTACTGACTTCTGCTCTGTGACTCTACTAGTTTATCTTCTCTGATAAGTGTCACATCTTCACTTCTTCCTAGAGAAGTGACCACCATTAATACCTGATTAGATAGCAAGTTCAGACCTCTTTAAACAATAGCTAGATGCTATTGCTACAACCTAATTAAAGTTTTTCATTAATCTCTGAATATTTTCCTTCAGGAAGGTTGAGCTCCCTTGCTTCCCAACACAGTAGCATTAAGACACATAGCACTCATGTACATTGTTGGCAAATCATGGTGACTTCATAAGAATTTAATAATAAAATATTTGTTTGTTTGCATGTTTGGTCATTTGTTTGTTTGTTTGTACAGAAGAGTGAACCAAGAGCAAGGTTAATCTACTACTGGGCAACATCTTCAGCTTTTCATAGTAAAATTTTTAAATGAATGCTCACATTTTAATTTTTTACTTACTGGGATTATGATTACATTTGTCTTTTACAAATACTCCTTCCTTATCTTTTTTGTATTCATTCATGTTTTTCAATAATTGTTATTTCATGTATAAATGCACACATACACAGACATAGATAGATAGATGATAGATAGATAGATAGATAGATAGATAGATAGATAGATAGATAGATAGAGGCAGGCAGACAGAACGAACTAGTCCAATATGTATAATGTTTACATTTTCAAAAACAAAATACCTACTTGCCGATTTGTGAAGACGGAATAACATTCTTTCACTAACACATCCTTTATCATGTCTGGATCTGTGATTACCAGGACAGGGGTCTTCCCGTCATATAGCCTGTATTAGGAAAACAGAGATGAGTATACCACTTTGATCCCGAACTGTGTACTGAATCTTGATCTTTGGTAAGATCAATAGTTCTTCACTACTGAGCCATCTCTTAGCCCTTAAGGACAAAGTATTAACAACTGACAAACAATAAAATTACAAGGAACTCTTCCTTTTTGTAAATTAGAAATGTAGAACAGTTCAGTGGCATTGAAGGAAAGATCCCCTCCTCTCCCTTTTGCCTCACCACTTGAGGTGAGTTGAGTGGAAGAGTAGGCACCTGATAGGAGCATGAGAACAGAAAATCTTGTCCCAGTGGTGTGGGTATGGTAGAGCTGGCAGGCTGACCTTTTCAGATACCCCTCAGGCCCAGATCCAGAGCTTTAAATTGGCACACCCTGACAGTGACTTCCATGAACTGGTGGGGTGCATGAAAGGGACAGTCATATAGATAAAATCAAACAAAATCAAAAGTCAAATAAAACCCACAGGATCTTCATGATAATTAACAACGACAGAATATATGAGAGGTGCCCCAGTGAGGTTCCAGATTTGATAGTATAGTAGAAGCCAGAGGACTAGGACCAGACAAACAATTCATTACAATGAACATTTTCAACAAAAGAAGTATGGACAAAATGGAATATTGTGGGATACACTGTGACACTTAAATGCTGCCACAATGTGATTTTCTTATATTTTTCTGTTTGGGGGAGGTTGCAAGTGTTGAAAGTGGGTATGAGAAAAGAGAGTGATGGGTGAAATTAGGGTGTGTGATATAATATAAAATTCGCAAGGAACCAATAAAAAGTTGAAAAAAAAAAACAAATTCAGCAAAGACTGCCCTTGGCACTGGAACAAGTAGCTCTTATTGACCATGACAACCCAACTGACTTTGTGATTAGTACAGAGATTTCTGATGATGAATAAGATGAGATGAAGAATTAGAACCTGATCTACCTTGCTTGTGCCACACAGAGCATTGATGTCACTTCTTGTCAGACTCTAACCAAATTACCAGCACCTCTCATAGGGAAGTTCTGCTGCTGCTGGCTTCAGATATCACACAAAATAATTAATGAAACAAGCCTAGAAGGCAGTAGTGTAATATGCTATAACTCATATTATACCTGTGATTAGTATGTGCTGAGAAAAATATCCATATACATTCCTGTTAAATAGTTATAGTCTTGTAATAACTGTAATAAATAATGGAAGGAAAAAGATATTTCATCAAAGTGTGATGTCACAGACTTCTAAGACAAGTATCCAAGAGGCAGACGTGGAAAACAGTGATATCTTGGCCATTATGGGCTTCATAGAAATTTCTAGCTGTACACTGGATATGTTGAGACCTAGTCTCAAAAAAAAATGAGAGAAAGCCTAGGATGCCTCAAACCTATGAAAAGAAGTACAGGCAAGTACAGAATCCTGAGACTGAGAGAAATGTTTGTCCCCAGGGAAGAAAACATCAATTGATTATCCAATTCCATGTAGTTGGATCATACGATCATAAAAATGTACATATAATTAACACTATACAGATTGAGCAGGTTGTGACCATAAATAACATACAAATATATATATATATGAATGGAGAAAAGAGAATGGAGAAAGGAAGCAATTATAATCTCTAGCAAAAATGAAGTAAACAGTAAGAAATCCACACTGTATAGATACTACAAATTAAACAAAAGTAATAACTATAAATATGCCCATTTTCAGCAGGCCCTGCACTTTGCATGGCATCACAGCAGTGTAGGCATAATGATGTTATACATTGTGTTAAGTGTACCCTTTAGTTATTCAAATACTGATTTTTCTGCCCTCATAACTTGTCTCAATACAGACATGTCACTGAACCAAGAACCGTGCTTATACCAAGAATCTCCATGTCAAGTTTGTGTAAATAGTTCTTACCATTTATTCTCTGACTTGTCAATAAATGCTAATTACCCAATGGCTGGGCAGAACAGAAAATAGGGCAGAATATCTGCAAGCCATAGAAAGAAAAGAGAAGGAAAGTTCCGAATTAGCAGGCAGGATGGAGGAATTGGAACCATAAAGAAGTAGTCCAAAGAGCCAGAAAAATAATAATATGCAAGTATCCTGGGATGTGGCTGGGCGGTAGCCAGATTAGCATAGGAGAAAAGGGTAGATTGTTTAACTGCTCAGCTATTGAGGTACAGTTTTGAATAAATGTTATTTGTTCTGTGTAGTTGTTGGAGAATAGCATAAGGTAAATAAATGCAGCTGCCAAATTAATTCACCACTTATGTGTATGTTAAGGATAATTCATTTACACAGTAGGGCTGGCCCAGGTTAAGAGGCATGGATGAGCCAATCCAGGGCAAGAGCACAAGAGAGATGGTCCTCAAACTCCTACTGTGAAATGATGTGGGTGGGGTGTGGGTGCCCCCCTCACCATCTGCAGCAGTCAGGAGAGCAGGCAGTGGGGTCATGAGAACAGATGAGCTGGCCCTGTTTCTCACTGGACACAGTGCTCATGACAGGAGAACTTTGTATGCATAATCTTTTTGTACACTGTATAAAAGGTATCTTTGTGTTATTCAAATGCCATGTTCTCTGTCCTCATATCTTATTTCAATCTTCACAGCGCATTGTAATGCCTACATCAATAATGTCAGGTCTAAAATTTGTGTCTTACCATTTACTCTCTGCCTTGTCAATAAAAGCTTATTACCCAATTGGTGGGCAGGAAGAGAAAGTGGAAGAGAGATTCAGATTCTACCAGGAAGAGAAAGGAGGAAGGGATCCATGAGAGTTCAGCAAAAGCATGGAAGGTTCTAAATACATGTGTTATGCAGATTTTGGCTGGAAAATTTCCAGATTAGTTTGAGGTATAGATCAATTGACTTCCCAGGTATTGAGGTGAAGCTTTAAAATAAATCTTGGTCTTTTCGTGTCATTATTGAGGAACTAGCTAGGATAAAGAAAAATAGCCACTATATTAATTTAAACCTTATATTTATTTATATTAAAATTAAGAATCAGAAGTCTTATACATCACCTGAGCAGCACAGTAGTGCTGGCCACAGTTGAGGGGTGCAGGTGAGTCAGACCTGAGGATGATAGTGAGCCAGAGCTGTCCCAGCCACTCACCTGATGTGAGTTGGTGGTGGTAGTATGAGATGCTCTCCTTCCTTTTCTACTCATCACCTGTGGCAGCTGGAAGATTTGACCCTGTAGTTATAACAGCTGTTAAACTAGTTCTATTCCACATCTGTTGCAGCACTGGTGAGAATCAGTCAGTCCTGCACCTTGCCTGGGAAGCACAGTAGCTCTGCTTCTAGAGATGTGAGTATGGGTGAGCCACCTCATGGAATGAAAGAAGGAAAACTGATCCTGTGTCTTCTCGATGGCACCACTGCATGACAGGGCTACAGCAATGCTGGTAAGCTCACCCTGGTGGTGTGGATAAGGGATAGCCAGTTGGGCTGACTAGCTTTGCTACTACAAAGGTCCAGATTCAGGGCTCTGAGTTGGCCCACCTCAAAATCTACATCATCTGCTAATGATTGAGGCACATGAATAGACCAGACCTTCTTATTCAAAGTTTCAGAATTTTCATGACACTAGGCAACAACAGAATAACTAGGAGGAGTCCCAAATACGATCCAATATTGATGGTGTCACACAAGTCAGAGTCCTCAACTCAAACCAATGACTCATTGCAGTGAACATTTGTAAGTAAAGACATGTGGACAGAGAGATATACTGTGGAACACACTGGGACTTATCACTTCCACAATAAGATGTTTTGTGCGCTTTTGTGGGACTGCGTAAGGGTATCCTGGGTCATGGTGGAGCAGGTGCCTAGAACCCTGAGACTCTGTGGATTCTAGATGGGATTCTGCATGAGAACCGGCAGGAGTTTGGTGCCCCACAGAACTCAGAATCCTGAAAAGCAGTCACGGTCTCCATAGAATTACATAGGCCAGGCTATAGGCCTCAGGCCATAGGGATTTACTTACTAATGAAGGCCAGAGGGCAGAGCAAATTAATCATTCCTCCCCCAGATCCTCCTCCAATCCTCCCCCTTTCTCCCTCCCTATATAACTCGGGACTGCCCTGAGTTTTGGGGGGTACACCTAGATCCATCTATCATCCGCCATGACAATAAACCTTTTTGGAACCAAGGACTTCCTCGTGTTATTGGGGCCTCTTGTTTCCAAGGCCTCCAGGCCGCTGGGACCATAGGATTTCTCCTGAATGTCGGACCTGCCACAGCAGTGGAAGCCCCTCTGGGGCCCCACCGCTGTGGCAGCCTTTTTAATTTTTCTCACATTTTGGCGCATCCAATGTGGGGCACAGACACCTATGGACTTCAAGGACCGGGCCACCCCAGTCTGCTACAGAACGCAGCCAAGCTTCCCGCCCTGCTTGTCTGGTGCTGTGAGGAATCGACTCAGTGAAGATTCCGCGCTTCTCTCATGCTGACTAAAGCTACAGCTGATTAATCTCTCACTTGGAGGATCTCTTCGTTCCAGCCATGAGGACCCACATCTTCAAGCAAGCTGTCAAGGCTGCCAAGTCTGCTAAGCAAGTACAGTCTCTCCCACAGGTGCTGCTAGGGCCTCTTTCTTCTTCCCCATCCCTTTACTTTTCTCGGCTGTGGGTTGCCCCACGTGAGCCCACATGCCCCCGTCTCAGTCCTACGAGCCAAGGACTTGAGACCAATTGGTCCGTGGCTGCCTCAGAGCACAGGGATCCCCAATCTTTTTCATTTTCTCAGCAGTGGGTTGTCCGATGCTAGCCCACATGCCTGTCTCGGTCCTGAGAACCAAGGACTCGAGACCAGTCCGTCTCCGGCCAACTTCTGGCCCGGAGATCCCCAGTCCAAAAGCTCTACACCCCCGTGGAACCTGAGTGAAAATTCCCCATGCTGGGCGGGGCCCCGCTGCACTTGCCTGGTGTTGCAGGGAATAAACTCAGCCAAGATCCCATGTGCTCCTGCCATGCTGGCTTACTGCATCACAGCAGACACACGGACACACAACACAACAGAGATTCACGCCCGCGCGTGCCCATGAATGGGCCTACATCGTTCCCTACAGGTTGTAGAGGATCCGGACAAAGCCAGTTCCAAGGGTACCCCCCCCCCCCCGTTGGCGCCCGCCAAGACCCTCTCCATGGAACCATGAGTAACTCCAGCCTAGTCCCTAAGACTAGACAGATCTCTCTCTATCCTTTCTCCCTCTTTCTCTCTCCACATGTTTCTGGCTACGTTTTCTCTCTAAATCTTAACTACCACTAGCTCCTGCCTGGCTCAAAAAACTAAGTTTCTCTCTCCACGTGTTTCCCACAAAATGGCGGAGACTCCTTAATCGCCATTCTTTACCCCTCCCCCAAAAAAATCTCCTGCGCTCTGCCTGGCAAGAGGTTTGCCCCTCCCCCAGGGGTTAACTTTTCGAGATAAAACTCCAGGCTAAGCCTAGAAAAACTGCCACTGCCTCTGCCTGTTCTCCCCTCCCCCTCTGAGAACAGTGAGCTGCTGACTCTAGGTACTAGCCTCTAGGTGTCTCCCTGCCATAGCTCAGTCTCACACAGCCTTTCACGCCTTCTGACTCTGTTATCAAACATCCATGTTTTTCACTTTAAACTTTTCCTCAAAGTTAGCCTTTCTTTTCTCTAAGAAAAACAAAAGGGGGAATGCCTTGGCTTCTAACAGGCCCCTTCCCCCACTGATTTTAAACCCTTCCTTGATAATTTTCTCCCAAACAGTGTTACCTACAACAACAGTGTTCATGCTTTTCAACCCAAAATTTTTTGCTTTTTGTTTAAATATTTCCTTTTCTCTCTAATACTTGTGATATATGTCCAACACTTTCTTCAACTCTTTAAAAAATTGTTTTCTTCTTCAAGAGTTGAAAGTCATCTAAATTTACTTCCACAGGTTAAATCAACATGCTGATCACCACGACCTTTCAGCTTTTAATTAACAACTAATTTTCCTTCACAGACAAACTGTGGATGTCTACCCCAGATGTTATTAACACAGTGTTTCCTCCTTCAGCCATCCAATTTCCTCAAACACCTTTGACTTTCCAAGAGTGATTCAATACTCACCTTTCAGACATCTCCCTGCTGGAGATGCTGCCTCCCTGTGATTATTCCACAGATCCAACAGAGACAAGCTGCCTACATCTCGGCAGACTATAGACTCCAGAGATGAGCTGATGCCGAGACAGTGCCATCTCCTCAAACCTGACAAACTGCCTTCTCCCAGTCATCTCGTCTGACTGAAGACCCAGAAATACTCGATACCAACTACAGATGAACTCTTGCCAAAGTCACATAGCTGAAGTGATGTATTAGAGAAGAAATTATAATGTCTATTTAGATTAATCAGATGTCATTACTCTCAAATTGTACAATATATATATTTAATTGTTTCAATGATCCCTTACCTTCCCTACCCCCCCCAACTCCCCTTACCCTGTGACGTGATTACGCTAATACCTCTGGCCTACATAGTGCTTTCTTTCAGCTTCCTCATCCAAAATGTTCACAGTGACCCACCTTTTTTCAAAAAGTAAAGGGGATGAGATGAGGGACTGCATAAGGGTATCCTGGGTCACGGTGGAGCAGGTGCCTAGAACCCTGAGACTCTGCGGATTCTAGATGGGATTCTGCATGAGAACCGGCAGGAGTTTGGCACCCCCCAGAACCCAGAATCCTGAAAAGCAGTCACGGTCTCCATAGAATTACATAGGCCAGGCTATAGGCCTCAGGCCATAGGGATTTACTTACTAATGAAGGCCAGAGGGCAGAGCAAATTAATCATTCCTCCCCCAGATCCTCCTCCAATCCTCCCCCTTTCTCCCTCCCTATATAACTCGGGACTGCCCTGAGTTTTGGGGGGTACACCTAGATCCATCTATCATCCACCATGACAATAAACCATTTTGGAACCAAGGACTTCCTCGTGTTATTGGGGCCACCGCCAAGGCCTCCAGGCCGCTGGAACCATAGGATTTCTCCTGAATGTGAGACCCACCACAGCAGGAAATTTTTCCCACATGCTTTGATTTTTTTTTTCATTGTTATTGTCATCATCATCATTGTCATCATTGATGGTGGTGGTTTGCATATGTGTGTGTGTGTGTGTGTGTGTGTGTGTGGTTATTTACTCAGAAGATTGGGTTATATTCTGAGAGGTGGTTATAAGGGATGGGATGATGAATGGTACTGGCATGGCCTGTGTAAAACTCACAAGGAATAAATAAAAAGGTTTAAAAACAGAAAAAGGAAAATTAGGTCTTTCTTTGAGAATACTGGAAATTTTACAAACTGCCTTTGTTTTTAACTAATTGAAGACAGGAGACATTCTTCTAAAATTATAACCACATATTACTTGCATCTAAATGAATGCATTTCTCACAATTATTAAAAGTTCTAATTAACAGTAAATGGAGGCAAGATCCTTTATATGACAGCGGGTAAAAGTAAGGCTTTGTGTCTGGATCATCAAAGATGTAGACAAATCATCTACATCATTGAGACTGTGAATTACAACATTCTTATGGAAGTGTTGTCAGGGCAGTCTTTCAGATACTTTAAAATAGGTAAATGCATCTCAAGATACTCTGTGCTGACAAAGTTTTCATGCAGGCTCTTTTTACATATTAGCAAAACCACATATTACACATTTCCAAACTACTTACCCCCACATATCACCATACTTTTTTCGAAATTCTATATCACATTTCCACATACCCTGGGAAAAGAAATTCAAAAGTTCATCATTTTTATACACATATTGGCTACTAAATGAAAAACAAATGACTCAGCCCCCAGGACATTAGGCTCATTGTATAGCATTCTAACTAGCAAGTAATGGAAATCCTGAAGAATTCTCTGAGACACTCGGGGAATTTAAAGGTACTCATGTTTTTGGTTCTGGGTATTGTACATTCCCTAATTCTTCCTTCACTAATAAAAGTACAGTGCCAACAGTTTTTTTTATCTGTGGCAGTTTCTTTGGCTATGCTTTGACTCTGAAATCCTGAAACATCCATGTCTTTTCCCATCTGGATGCCTGAGGACATCAAGAATCAGGGAGACTGATAGGAATTATCAAAATCTCTTTGCTTCTCATGCTTACTGCCTTTTCACTCACCCAATGATTTCTCTAGGATTTTAATATACTCAGTAAATTGAAGACAATGACAATGCCTATAGTATATTAGATTTACAGCAGCAGTGAAGTAGAGACAAATGAGTTTACCTTCTAATGCCTCTGTTCAAAATCAAAAATGAGGAATTCCTTCCTGACATAAAGGAAACAAAGTCAAAACCTTGACCTTAACTTTCACCAATGAACCCTGGGCAGTGAGAGGAATCAATGTAGTCATTAACTGGTTATTGTGATTTTTTTTAGATAAAATCCCATGTAACTCAGCCTGAGTCAATCCCTGTGTATATAAAGCTGAACTTGAATTCCTGATCCTCCTGACTGTTGGTCTTATAGGTGTGTGGTGTCATGTTCTAGTTTATGTGATGCTGGGAGCTAGTGTAGGGCTTTTTCTGTTCTAGGAAAACAATACACAGCAGGGATTTCTGTTTTCAGCCACTGTAAATTTCAACTGCATGAAACTAGGTCCCTAGCATATGATAGAGCCCAGCCTGTAGAGTACTTCCCAGTGCTTAGAGATACTCTGAACCAAGGCATGCTCGGGGACTCTAAAGAAAGGCAAAGGGACCATTACTTCTGTGTCCCTCTCCACAAGCAAACTTTTTAAGTTATAGTCTAGGTCTAGAGCCAGTGTATTACTAAAGTGAAAGTTGGAGTTTCTGTAGGTTATCTGACATTTTCATGGCCTGTCAACATGGCAGATGTGTCTGAGGTATCCTATGTTCTTTGCCAGAATTATCTGACTTATCTCTGTGATGACCTTTCTCATTTCCCCCTACATGTAGCACGTAATATGCTGCTTAATAAATTTCCAACATAAGTTATTCTTTTATGGAAGACATCATATTCACAGCTATGTTCTTTATTTCTCCTACATGGTTCTTCCCCTAAATATCTCTCCATCTTGTACTTTGTGAATCCTCATTCCTGCTACTTGACATATGTGTTGTTCAATGTGGGCCTTGAGATTAGTAGAAGTAATATATAAAAAATGTCAGACTTGTGGATCCATAAATCAAAAAGGATGGTGAAATCACTGAAAGAAAGGATGGGGCACACAAATTATGAAGAACAAATCTCTTTTCCTTCACGTGCTTCACTTATTTCTATTTTGACATTCTTGTAATGTATTTTCATGATACTTTGATAAATTTTCTACTTTTGTTCAAAAAATATGCCATTGGTTTCCTAAAGAAGGTTCTGTAAATTCAAAGACATAAGTATACATAGGTGAAGTTTAAAGACAGAATATCACCCATGAGGGCCATGAGAGTTTCCTACAAATAGGTTAGTGCTGTATAACTTTACACAACTTTGTTTACACTAGCAGCACTGATATGTTTCACTTTTACTTCAACACCCTTGTAGATACAGTCAATCTACTCAAAAACAAACTGGGGGAAACTAGATAAAAACACAAATGTCAAAAATAGACGTAAAAGGCACTGAGGTGTGAAATTAGTATAATTTCTTGAATAACATACACTCCATGATACCGCAGAGGATAAGAGAGGGATTTCCTTGTTGCAGATGTAGCTATAAAGCCAACTGAACTGGCTTCTATTTGTTTAACTGAGACAAAAGGCCCTCATCCCGGGAATCTCCCTGTAGTTTTAATCTCCCTAGTTTTCAGAAACCAGTGAAAGTTGAATCATGGAAGGTGCTATGACATGGTGTGTCAAATAGCCCCATCTTGTGTCAACAATTTATTGCGCAAAACTTACCCTCAGTAACAAAAACCTGTATCTTTCTTTTATTATTTATTACATAGTTGATTTACTTTTAGAAGCACCTGGTGAAGATTAAATTACTCAAATGTTTCTCACTATCTAGTTTTACTTATAATGAGTTGGAAACTTCCTCGGGGTGAGGGAGACACAGCTTCCTGCTCACTTTTCTTTCTTTTTTTCTTTTTTTTTTTAAAGTACGAATTTGCACTTCATTTTAACTGCCCCATTTAATACAGTGATCTTTGGAGGAAAGATACTTTATTTTAATGGTACAAAGTTCTGTGGAAAAATATTAAAAATAGGTACTTGAAAATTTTCACCCAATAAATTAGGCTTTACTGGTAATTACTATATTCCAAGATTATAGAAATGAAATGACACAGAATCTCTTCGCAAAAGCGTACATTCTGTCCTGGAAATGTTGCATGCTAACAAGTACTATAGCTGTATCATGACAGGTTCCCTCCAAGGAAAGCTGCCATGACACTTTTAGAAACAGAAATGTTTTCTTTACTCATTTTCCCTTTTAATTTTTATTAAATTATTTTATTTATTTATATTCCAAATATTGCCCCTTTCTTTGTCCTCCCTCCCTGAATTCTTCATCCTATGCCCTCTCATGTTTGCTTCTGAGAGGGTCCTCCCTCACTCCACCATTCCTACCCACCTCACCATTGCCAGTATCTCAATTCCCTGGGGCATCACATTTCTATAGAATTAGGTGCATCCTCTGCCACTGAGGTCAGACAAAGCACTTCTCTCCTACATATGTGCCAGTGGCCACTAACTAACCCATATATGCTCTTTGAGTAGTGGCTTATTCTCTGGATGCTCTGAGGGGTCTGGGTTAGTTGATATTATTGGTCTTTCATTGGGTTGCCATTACCTTCAGATCCTGATCTCTATAAATTTTCAACGTGAAGGGGTAGTACATTTTGTCAATGGCTTTTCAGGATCTAATGAGATGATCATGCATTTTTTCTTTCAGTTTATTATTATAGTGGATTAAGTTGATGGACTTTCATATATTGAACAATTCTTGCATCCCTGAATTGAAGCCTACTTGATCATGCTGAATGATGGATTTGATATATTTTCTATCTTGTTTGAAAATTTTTACTATTTTTAGCACCAATATTCATAAGCAAAATTGGTCTGACGTTCTATTTCTTTGTGGCTACCTTGTATCATCTACCTATCAGAGTGACTGACGCTTCATAGACAGAATTAGGTAGTGTTCTTTCTGTTTCTATTTTGTGAAACATTTTGAGAAATATTGGTATTGGTTCTTCTTTTAAGGTCTGTAGAATTCTGCCCTGTGCTTTTCAAAAAAATGTGGGATGGTTTTAATGACAGCTTGCATTTCCTTAGTCCCCCATAATTAAATAGTAATGGGGCTATTTAGATAGTTTACCTAATCTTGATTTAACTTTGGAATGTGGTATCTGTCTAGAAAACCATCAATTTTATCTAGATTTATCAGTTTTGTTGATAATTTTTTATTTTTTCAATTTCTATTGTTATCTTACTTTTCATTTCTGACTTTTTTTTAATTTGAATACTGTTTCTGCACCCTTTAGTTAGTTTAGCTAAGAGTTTATCTATCTTATTTTTTGGAGTTTTTTTTTTCTCAATGAGCTAGCTTTTTGATATATTAATTCTTTGTATTCCTTTCTTTATTTCTAACTGGTTGATTTCAGCCCTGAGTTTGATTATTTCCTGCCTTCTACTCATCTTGTGTGCATTTTCTTCTTTTTGTTTTAATACATTCAGATATGCTTGTCAAATTGCTAGTATAGGATCTCTCCAATTTCTTTATGAAGGCATTTAGTACTGTGAGTTTTCCTCTTAGCACTGCTTTTGATGTGTCCCATCAATTTGGGTATTCTGTGCCTACATTGACAATGATTTTAGTCAGTCATTAATTGCTTTTGTTATTTCTTCCCTGCCCAAGTTATCATTCATTATTGAGTTTAGTTTCCAGGAGCATGTGGATTTATGCTCTTTTTGTTGTTATTGAAGTCCAGCTTTAGTCCATGGTCATATGATTGAGTGTATGTGATTATTTCAGTGCTCTTGTATGTGGTAAGGCTTGTTTTGTGTCTGATTACTTGGTCAACTTTAGAGAACATTCCATGAAGTGCTAAGAAGGAAGTATATTCTTTTGTTTAGAGGTGAAATAGTCTGTAGATCTTTGTTAAATATATTTGTTTCATAACTTCTCTTAGTTTCATGTGTCTTTATTTAGTTTCTCTTTCAGTGGCATGTCCTTTGGTGGAAGTATGATATATAATTCTCCCACTATTATTGTGTGAGGTCAATATTTGTTTTGAGCTTTAGTAAAGTTTCTTTGATGAATGTTGGTGTCTTTACATTGTGGAATAAATTTTCAGAATTAAGAATTCATCCAGTTTTTTCCTTTGATAAGCAAGAAGTTTCTTCTCCATCTCTTTTGGTTGAAAGCCTGTTTCCTTGGCTACTCAAATGGTGACACTAGCATATTTCTTGGAACCATTTCCTTGGAGATTTTCCCCTAGCCTTTTACTCTGAAGTAGTGTCTGCCTTTGTCAATTAGGTGTGTTTCTTGTATGCAACAAATGCTGGATCCTATTTATGTATCCAGTCTGTTAGCCTGTGTCTTTTTACTGGGGAATTGAGTCTATTAATGTTGAGAGATATTAAAGATGAATGATTGTTAGTTCTTGTTATTTTTATTTTTGGATATGGTATTATATGTGTGCAGTTCTCATCTTTTGGGTTTGCTGTGAGATTATTAATTTTTTTCTGTTTTCTTGCAAGTGCTTACACTTTTATGTATTGAAGTTTTCCTTATTGCATCCTCTGTAGGGCTGAATTAGTAGCCGTATACTGTTTATATTTGGTTTTGTCAAGGAATATTTTGGTTTCTCCATCTATGGTAACACAGAATTTTGTTGGGTTTAGTAGCCTGGCTGGTCTTTGTGTTCTCTTATGATCTGTATAACATATGTCCAGGGTCTTTTGGTTTTTAGCACCTCTGTTGAGAAGTCTAATGTAATTCTGATAGGTCTGCCTTTATATGTTACATTGTCTTTTCCCCATATAGCTTTTAATAATGTTCTTTGTTCTGTGGATATAGTGTGGATATGAGGAGAGGATTTTCTTTTCTAGTTGAATCTATTTTGTGTTTTGTAGTCTTGTATGATTATGGCCTTCTTTTTCTTTAGGTTTGGGAAGTTTTCTTCTATAATTTTGTTGAAGATATTTTCTGCCCCTTAGAACTGATAATTTTCACCCTCTTCTATTCCTATTATTCTTAGGTTTAATCTTTACATTGTGTTCTGAATTTCCTGGATATTTTGGGCTAAGTTGCCAAAGATAGGGACAAAGGAGATCTCCTCCTGTGTCCCTAGTTAGGAGAGACTTCCTGTGTCACTGGTTATGGTGAATTACCGGAGAAAAAGCCAGACTTTGGAGTATGAGGTCAGGGCCTGTCTCAGTTGTAGATGGAGGTACAAACCTGAGGGCAGTGGGCCCCCAGAGAAGTGATGTCCCACTGGGCTCAGTTGGGGTCCCAAACTGGCATGGGTATTGGGACAGGGGTATCATCTCTGTCCTGGACCCTCCCCTCTTCGCTAGCCAGCCATCACTTCACCAGGGCACCTCACTGGCTCAGCAAGAGTTGTGATCGTGGGAAACAGATCTGTTCTTTTCCCATCACTAGCCGGCAACTTCCAGCTCAGCAAAGAGCTGTAACACTTCTTCCCTCTCCACTGTGGAGGTACAATCGAATGCAGTTGCAGAGACAGTAGCAGACTCTCCCTGCTTTCACTCCATCCCTCGGGACCACCCGTAGGCAAAGGCAGTGGAATAGGCACACCATCCCTCCTGGACCAAGTGAGGGCAGAGGCAGCAGCAAAGTCAGCAGCAGATTCTCCCTGCTGGCACTCCAGCTCAGACCACTTGCAAGCAGAGGCAGCAGCAGAGGCAGCTGTTCACACCCTGTCTTCAGCCAAGCCGGAGATTCTCATGGGACCCCATCAGGAGCTGGTTCCAATATTTGGACAGGGGTCTCATCTCTGTCCCTGGTTATGACAGACCACTTGGGATACAGGCAGGGTGTTTCTCTGGTTACAGCAGACCTGTGAGACAGGCAAGCTTTTGGGTGCTGCCTTCTTTTCTTATTTAGTTCTTATTACAGAAGAGCATACCATTTGCCCACTGATGCTGACTGTGTGGTCAATTCTTACCATGAAGTTCTTGCTCAGCTTACCCAGAAAACGGCTGTCCTAGAGCCTGTCAATTTACTGCCTGCTACTCTGTCCTAATAGTTTATCCCCTTCAGCTCTTCATAACTTGATACACTTTGAGCCTTCACTGACTCTTGACAGGCAGCTCTCATTGACATTATATCACATTCTGAGGACGCTTTAATTCAAATTTATCAGCATTATTTTCTAATCATTTCATACTTTGTATCAGGTACACAATCCCAACAGCAAGTACTGTGTTTTTTAGTGAAAGTCCTTCTGGAACAGCTGATGTTATACTTGAAGAAGATATTCATCATAGTTTGTATGTTTCAGTTAAGTCTCCTTAGAGCATAGACTTTTTTGCATTCCGTCAACCTCTAAACATTTACTGTGATAGTGTACATGCCATGTACGTTGCTCTTATACTTTCTGGGAGATTATAAAATTTACTGAGAATGGAGAGATGCTTCCCTTGTTTGAGCATGTGCAACACTAGCTTCAGAACCAGGAGACTCTCTTTATTTTCTCCAACAGCTTCAAACACTAGTCTTTCTGGTTTCTTGAACAAAGGAAGTCAAGCTGCAAGTCCGGCTACCTATTATTCTGCTCAGATGCTTGCTGAGTCTGCTCAGTTTAAGCAAGCTACAGACTCATTCAATTCTCCATCATACCTCTGCTATGCTTCAGCCTCAATTTCAGTTATCTAGTCTTGCATGTAGTTTTATGCTACCACATTAACTCTAGGACCAGCTGAGCTACCACCCTCACCTTATTTCCCTTTTGTTTTACCAGCCTTTACCTCTAGGAGGTGATCAGTCTACCAGCCCCTACCTGTCTTCCCTTGAATCTATCATCAAAAGACACACACACACAATTGTTTTACAATTTACCTTCTAGGTACAATTGCTGACACTGATATTTCTCACCTGGAAAAGCATGCCCTTATCAATTTATTATCTCTGCCTCTCCATCTGCCCTAAACTTCAGTGACTAGATGCAACCAGCCCCTGTCAAACATCTCTGGCTACACACCTATAGTAGTGGCCACAGACCGAAGTTCCCCTCAAGACCTCAAAAGTTGCTGCATTCTTCTTCCAAAGCATGGCAGAAAATCTTCTCTCCTTCCTTGCATCTGCATTTTCCTCCTGGGACCCAAAAGTCCAGCCTGTACCTTCTGTCCAGCAATTGGCTGCTGGTTTTCTTTACTCGCAAATCAAGAACTGATTGAGAAACAGGACCAGCGTAATCTCCACTTCAATCTAGAGATCAAGTAGGGCAAATTGTCCTGTTCATACATCTTATCTGCCTACTGCTTGTTAAGGTAAAAATCTCCAAGGCTTACTATCTTATAATAGATAGATGATACAGACATTTCATTTCTTGACAGCCACAAATGTGATATATATGCTAGTTTCTCCTCTTGTTTATCCAACGAACTAGAAAAGCTAGTAGGCATTGGCTTACAAACTGAATAGAATCTTTTCTATAGCTGGCTATTGGAAATGTTAAAAACAATTAACATTCCTGCATACACTTTTGATGCCTTTAACAAAAATTGTACCACCTTAGGTATTGTACATAAAATTGGCCTTTCTTATATTCCTCAAAGACCATAAATTGTAAATGGGTCCTTTTAAGTTTTTCTTGAAAAAAAGTAAGTATATGTATAACTTCCTACTTCTACAAATCTTCTTAACTGTATTTCATTTGAATAATATTTTGAGTTTAGATCAATAACAATTAACTGCTACAGAGATTTTATGGCAGACATGCTCCAGATAGAGAGGGGTTTGTAGAAAGATCCTGCTCTATGGAGATGGTGTGGTCCTGACTCTGTGCTTATGTAGGGAAGAAATGTTTGCATCTCTCCACAGAAGCATTTGGAGCACCTTGAGTCTCAAAGCACCTTTTTAGACATTCCTATGCTATGAAAGCATCTGTTGTGCTACAGAAGCTGAGGATGCAGATGATGATGAGTTTGAAGTTTGGGAGGTCACACTCCCAACTTGACAATGGCAGAAAAATTTTGAGTGGTAAATGAGAAAAGGCAACCTGTTTCTTCTACTCAATTTATTTTTTAGAAATTCTGGCATTACTTTATGTCACTTACATGGAAGGTGCTGGAGACTACTGGGTCTCTGAAGCTGACATCAACTTTGGCCCATGTAGTCACCTGGGAAGACCTACTTACTACTGAGATGATGTTTATCCTGCAATTATGATGTTTCACATGTGGCGTCTGGCAGTGCTCTCTTTATCTGCACTGGGATATCATAAATTATTTGCACTTTCATTGCTATGTCAGTATGTATGTTCTCATTTGAGTGACTGAGTAACTGGTAAGGACTGTCATTTTAGGGTCCATATGGGATCAAGGGTACAGCTTATCAAAGATCACCAACTGAATCATCACTTGAGTTTTCTAGTTTCTGATCAATTCAAATATCCATGGGATTGACATTGCCCAGAATGTGATGAGGTTTCTGTGCTTTTTTTCAGAATGAAATTCCCCTTAAGTGTCATGCTCCATGGTTCTAAAGTATTCCTTGCCTCTTAATAAATGATCCTAGAAGTGCCCACCTCATCTGGATAAAGATAACTTCCTAGAACCTCCTCGTTATATAGTATACAGTATACAGTATACGGTATATAACTTCCTGTTATACTATATTCAGGGTAAAGGGTGAAAAGGACCTTAGATTATTAACCATATACCTGGATAATAGGCTGACCTATGAGTGTTTTTTAAAACGATGACCAAACATGTCATAGACATCATTTTATATTTTACCTCATAGGTTCTGTTAACTCTCCATATATTTAAGTGAGTGAGAGTTCCTATATCCAAGAGAGTGAGGGACACTTCAAAATTATTTGGGTCAATTGTATTCTTTCCCTGTAAACTCCTCTGCTAATTAGAACCTTCTTTTACTTCAAAAGCTTTCTTTTCCTATGGTTCCTATCAACTTTACTGCTATATTAATTATGGTGATTTTGATTAACACGTTCTCTGTGTACTACATCAGGCTTTTTCTAAATGTATTTCTAGATCACATTTTAACTGTAACTTTTTCAGTACTTACAGCAATCAAACCAGAGGCTACTTTCATGGTGGCCCTTGTTCCAAATATTGTAAACTGCCCATTTCGTTAATCAACTTTCTTATAATAGCTCTGAAGGTTGGGTATCACAAGAACATATGTTTTAAAAGCCCAGAAGTTAAATGTTTTAAATGTTCTGATGTTTTACATAGGAGATACAAGGATTACAATATCAGTTACAATTACTGTTATGATGACTTTAGATACATCTATGTTTCTCCCTTAAGTAATGAGGAGGTGAGTGAGAGTGGAAATGGGTAGAATAAAATATCATATGCAGGGAATGTGGCATCATGATAATGTTAATTTAGGCTTCCTAACCATCAATCAAATAGTTAATGTCCTAGGCCAAGTTTGTTGCGCATTCAATTTTTCTTTAGAGGTTTTTAAAGACTATTACACAATCTGCAAACATGTAACCTCTAACATCCTTAAATATTTGTCTAGTGTTATCCTCAAATTACTTTTGTTGGAATGCTTTTGACATTATTAGGAGGCCTTCTCTGGTTTAAAGGACATCTGGGGCTTTTAAACATTTAGATACAAATAACTCATCTGGCTGTAAAAACTAAAAAGTGTGGTACTATTTGATCTACACTGATACAAAGTTCTTACAGGCAATATAATGAAAGTACAAACAGAATATTAGTTCTGTTTACTTCCAGGCACAGATCTAACAAGGTCCTAAAACTTTGTCCATGTTTATCCATTTTAAGACAGCTGTGTCTGAGGTATCCTGTGTTCTCTTTACCAGAATTTTCTTATTGGCTTTCAACTGACCAAGGTCATTATCTCAGCCTGAAAATAGTATAGAAGAAGCTATGTTGCTTAACAGACTTACATAGAATAAGCCATCAATTTAGGCAACCCATCCAGTCCCAGCTATTTGTTTTATTTATTTGTCAACCTTGGTCTTACTCCAAACCCTACCTTTGGGGACCCTTAGTTTTGCAGATTAGGGTCAGCAGAGCATAGGCCCAACCCTCAGATTGATACCCTGTCACCTATAAATAATATATCTTGATATATCTTGTATACCCAGTTGAGTAAGAAGATCAGAGGATCTATGTTCATCATTTTGTCAGTATGTTTTAGAACAGTCCTTCTACAGGAAACACTAATTGTTATAAAAACATAAAACTCATTAAGTATATTTCAAAGAATATTTTTAAAAAGAGGTCATCCAAATATGATGGGGGAAGTTATTGCATTTAAAATGAGGGCAGAAAGTGTGGAATTATTAGGACATTAAGCCCTTGGTTTGGAAGAATTATGATGTAATGAATAAATTTTAAACAATTGGAAAAGCAAATTTTTCTAAAAATTCAATCTCCATATAAGAAAAGATGTTGGTCTGCTATTAGGAATGATAGGCTAAAAGTCCACCTTTAGATAGCATACAGAAAGGCTCTGTATAAATTAACAGTTCAAAATTATGTATGTATGTCTATGTATACAGGCATTTATATGTCTGTATATATATATATATGCATTTATATGTATTGTATTGCACATACTACAACTAAGTATTTTGAGATTTGTCACATCATGCTTTTATTAATAATTTTGTATAAATACACCTCTATTTCAAGAAACAAAACTCACTACATTGCTAAACATCTGAGTTTTATTGGAATTATCTAATCTTCCATATTCCCATTCCTTAGAGTCATATTCAGGGTTCTATTTTGAAGTGAAAATGAGTAAATCCAAATCTTCACATATGTGGCAATGGCTTGGCTGTAGTCTTGGAAGTAAGGGTTAAACAGATCAGTTGAAGATTCAAGTATGTCAATAGTCATACTTAACAAAATAATAGTCAAAAGTAACAATATGACTCTTGATAGCCATGTGCCAAAGCTAATCAACAAGGACAGTAAATATTGCTATTGAACTCTAATTCAAATTGGTGTGGTGTCACTCAGTAGACTTACATATGATTTATTTAATACTGATTAAGAATAGCTATACTTTTCTGGAAACTGCACTGAAAAATAAACCTAAATCTTTGATGTTCCCACAGTTTACATATCAGTGTTTTGGCATCAGGTCTTGCTGTGTCAACATCCAGAGTTCTAAAATGTCCTGACAAAAACCTGATGTCACAAACTCACGTCAATAAACCCCAGTGATAACCTGGCAATGATATTGGTGTGGAACAAACAATTATAAAACCTGAATACTTTAGCATTTAAACCCAATGGTTAGCTGCATTGGTGAAGTGACACAGAGTTTCTTGATACTCACAAAAATTACAGTCACAGAAGCAAAGTAGGGAAATCAACATCACTCACCTTCCTGTAGAAAAGCATTGTTCCAACAAAAGGCAGAGGCTTAGGGCCAGGAATCCCTAGCTTCTTAAAAAGTCCATGAGTAGAAGTTCCATAACTAAAACATGAAGGAGAAAACGAGGTCATGAATATATATGTACATGAATACACACATTCATATGTACATATACAGGTATCGATACATGTACATGTACACAGGTACTGAATTATTTACACTATTGATTCAATATATGTGAGTATACACATGTGTATATATGTTATCTGACTATATATCCTTGAATACAAATATTGACAATTACTAGAATTTATGCAGTGAGGAAACAGGTGAGCAGAATTTAACATAAACACTTAGAGTAATAATACCCTTCACATTCAAATTTATTATAAACTTTTACATTAATACCGATGTTTCTAATCCTAGAGTTAATATGTAATACAACTTTATGAGCTTGATTTAGAATGTTACTGAGGGGCTCAAAGACTTAGGAAGTAAGCACAGATAACCAGTATGCATATCCTGAAATGCAAGATCCACAAGATGCCTCGTGAATGTTATATAAGCAGTGAACAGTAAGTTTTTTCAGCAGAAGAGAATAGCTAACCAGTTGAGCTTCCTGATAAGACTCTCCTAAGCAAGCATTGAAACATTGTGGCTGAGAAGCTCAAAGACATAAATGATCTCCTTTCTCACAGATTATAAACTGTTGAGAGCTTCCAACATGCAACTGTTATGATGGAAAAAAGGTTCAGCAGTTAAGAACTTTTGCTGCTTTTGTAGAGGTACCAGGTTCAGTTCCCCACACCCACATGCAAATTCACAACAGCCTATAATTCTAGTTCCGGGGAATCCAATGCCTTATTCTGAATTTCATGTTTATCATACATGTAGGCAAAACAGTAACATGCACAAAAACTCTTTTTTTAAAGATACAGCATTTGCGAGTCATCATTTATTCAAGTGTGGTGTTTTGATGTTGTAGATGCCTTTGAGCCATTCATACTCCTGGAAATAATATTTTTTAAAAAATTACTGGCATAATGTTATAAACTTTTCTTTCTGCAAAGTAGCACTGGTAACATACTAAAGTCATAGGATGTTTTCTTCAATTTTTCCAAGAATAGTTGAACAGCACCATGAGTAACCCAAATGATATCACGTAGTGACAAACTACATAAAGCATCATATCTCTGTCCTGTCTCTTCCAAGGCTTTCTGTACTGAGTTAATCAGCTACACAAACTTATTTAAAACTGACTTGATAACCCAACAATCTTTCTGGACAAACAGGCTGGAAGCAGAATAATCTTTAACATCTCAAGTGTAGTCCTGTGAGTTCTAGATCCTTCAAACCTTGCTATCCTAATGTGACAAATAACAGACTAATAACAGAAAACAAATCAAGAGAAACACTTCAGTAACAATTTTAAGTCTGGTCTTTAGTCTCACAATACTTGCTCCTAAACAAGCATTGAAACATTGTGGCTGAGAAGCTCAAAGACATAAATGATTTAGTTTACAGCAGATTTTTAAAATCACCTTTGGCAGTATGAATTTTCATTGGATAATACCTTTTGTTTTCCAACATGGAACAAGGGCCTAAGAATTATCCCAACTACTGGGTTAGAAAGAAGTTAAGTTCAACCCATTACTCACAGGTAGAGAAGCACCAGGATAGTAGATAACAGTGCCCATGTTTCCATGGAAAAGTTTGGAATCAGGTCCATTGCTATTTTCTTTCAATAAATCTATTCTCTGATTTTTTGTAGTAGGTGAAGACTTGAGTTCCCCTTCTTAAGTCCTGTTGTGTATCTATGATGCCAATCTGCAGTATTTATGTGCTAGGACGGAAAGTGGAACAGTCAATATTGCCAGTAGAACGATGAACTCTGTATCCTAAGTACTAAAGAATGTGTTTCCCCTTCATTTGACAGTTAACAATTCTTCATATTAACTCATATTTTGACTTTTTCATTTTTATTTTCTATTGGAAACTATGCTTTAGGTAAGACCAGAGGTCACGATTTTTTTAATAAAACTACAGTAAAGTGATTGATGCTAAATTTTTATTGGATGTTTATGTGAAAGCCTGCATTGCAAAGCTCATTAAATATTTGGACAGAAGCTCTATTTGTAAATGTTTATACATGTAAACATTCTAGGTCTCTGGAATACTTTGAATACCTTAGAAAGTGAAATATCACATTTCATAACAAAGTTTGGCAAAAACAACAAACATAAATCAATTTATCCTCAGAGAAACTAAAATTTCTCATGCATTTCTTTTATTGTCTTTTTTTTGTACAATTCATGTTTCCTACACATATTCATCTTTTTTTGTTTGTTTGTTTTTTCGAGACAGGGTTTCTCTGTGTAGCCCTGGCTGTCCTGGAACTCACTCTGTAGACCAGGCTGGCCTTGTACTCAGAAATCTGCCTGCCTCTGCCTCTGCCTCCCAAGTGCTGGGATTAAAGGCATGTGCCACCACTGCCCGGCAATATTCATCTTATACTATGTTATTATTAATGGAAAAGTTTTGACATTGCTCACTATTTCCTTCCCAGTTTCAGTTTTCTGGTGCACAGGCATTAGGCAACAATAAACATAATATAAAATTAAACCTTTTTTTAAAAAATTAAAATATGATGTTTGTGAACAATTTTTTCACCATTTTTATAATGTTGTGTTCTTTCGTTTCCATAGTAATCCACATTCTGTGCATCATATGTAGCTGAAGTAATGTGGCATCCTCTAGTTTGAATTACTGAAAAAAAGTCACATATGCACTCTTATTGTACATCCCGTGAATTCATAGCCTATATGATATTTAACATAATCAGCATTATCATTAATCCCAGAGATTACCAAAAACCACTCACCAACTCTTCCCATTTTTACCTGCATGCCTCCAGTAATTCCTGAATACTGGCTAGAATAAGGAGTGTCTGTTCATGGTTCAACATAGTAACTTCTCAGTCAGCTTGCTGGCTTTCTTCTTCCAATTTGTTGTTGTTGTATTAGTAGTGGTAATGGTTTTGTTTTGCTTGTTGCTATTAGCATTACATCTAAAATTTCTAGCATCATATTTTGTTCATTGAAAAAAGTTTTCCTATGAGATTCATTTGATAAAGCTCATAGATTTCCTTCTAAATTTCCATAGAACATGGATCTAAGCATTGATTCAAGGCAAGTGAAGTAATGTCTTCTGAGTTAATAATGTATAATGTGCATTTTGATTTTCAAATGTTCCTTGCTCAGATTTTGCCTCAGATAAAGAGAAAAACAAATGTATTTTTAATGAGTTCTTATTACAAAAACATGCCAAAGACATGTGAAGAATAATGAATTCCTGCAAAAATGTAAAAGGAAACTAGTGGCAGATAACTATCCTCCCACCAAAGAACAATTGGGAACGTTGGAAACAGTCTGCAAGAAGAGTAGGATTGTTACCCTAGGAAATCTTACTGTGTACCTATTTTCCAGGTCTCTGGAATGTCCTAGAGATGACCCCCATCTCTAATTTCCCATCTCTTTCCCCATGCTCTACCTACACTTTATCCCCTGTCCCTACTCCCCTTTCCTGCTGCTGCCAGGGTCAACCAGGTGAGTTCCCCATGCTCCAAAGTTCTGCTTGCTATATTTGCATCCAGTTCTGCCTTCAAGAGGTCTGCTCTAAACCCTTTGCATGTCACATTGAAGTTCTACCTGGTTACCACAAGCCCAGACACATGCAGCCATTGCTGACCACCAGGTGAGACCCCTTACCCCCAGTTACCTGTCTGGAAGGTTTTCTGTGAAAATCCACTAGCACTAAGAATCACCCTATACCCTCTGGACTTCATTTCCCTGGCCACAGCTCTGCCTGAATCCCTGGAGGCCTGTTTCCATCTGGGACAAACAGAGGCCTGCAACCATGAGGGATCACTAGCTCTAACTCCATCCCTGGAGGCCTGCTCCCACCCAGGACAACTACCAGGCTGAAGCCATCAGAGTCTACCAGTTTTGCCTGCATCCCTGGAAGCCTTGTGTGACTAGGGACAATCAGTTGTACCTGCAATTCTAGAGGCCTGCTGACTTCAGGGACTCCCAGCTCTACCTACAAGCCTACTCTCTGTTGAGGTTTTGTCTTTTACTGTCTAATGTAGTGCTACCTGGGCCCCCAAGGCCTTAAGTCTGCTTATAGCCCATGTGACCCTGTCCCCAAGTTAAAGATGAGACAGCCAATAGCTTAGCAAAAGAGACATAGGTAGGGTTTAGGTTGCACAAGCTTGGGGGAGAGCAGGATGAAGATAAAGAAGAAGTGCAGGAGAGAAGGAAGGAGAAACTGTCATGGGCTAAAGGTCAAGAAACTATGACTCCAAAGGATGCCCAATTGGAGTTCAGAGCAGCCCAGATATGACATAGTAAATAGTAAGCAATAGCTTACTATTATAGATAGAAAAGTAGATTCTAATAGCATGGAGAGTAGGCAGCTGCAGAGCTATTGTGAAGATTAAGGCTTATTGTAAATATAAAGGCTGTACATGTGTCTTCTATTCAGGAACTCAATGATCATGGTGAGGTAGAAGCCCCTGTCTGAGATTTAAATATGTTCTACAATTCCCATCAGGAACTACTAGGCCTGCCAACACTAGGGATAACCAAATGGTAAAAGGCCAGCATAAGAAGACAAACAACAAAACCAGGGAAATATGCCACCACTTGAACCCAGCTATCCTACTATAGCAAGCCCTGAACATCATAACACACCTAAATCGAAAGAAAATGACATTAAATCTAATCTTATGAAGATGATAGAGGTCTTTAAAGTGGAAATATCATTAAATGTAAAGAAATATGAGAGAATAACGATCAAACAGGTGAAAGAAATGAGTGAAACTGTTCACGACTTGAAAATGTAAATAGAAGAAAAACCAAACCAAAACAAAACAAGTAAAACCTTCAGGAGGCCTTCCTGTATCATATCTGATCAATATTACTTTGGGAAAGTCCAATGCTCTTTTTCTTTTTTTTCAACAGAAATACAGAGACTCTCAAAATAGCATGCACTTGGTCCTACAATCTGAAGTCATCAAAGGTATAGATTGACTCAATTTAGCAGCCTCTTTTTTCTTTAGGCCTGCTCTGTTTTGATCTCTCTCAGAAAGGTTTTGTAATATCATTATAACCACTGAACTTATAGCCACCTTCATTTTGATAATCAAAACTATTCAAAATATTTAAATCAATTTAAAACAATTATTATTATTTTCTGAGATAGGATTTCTCTGTGTAGCCTGAGCTGACCCAGATTTGTTTAAAAATTAGGTTGGCTTCAGACTCACAAGAAGTCAGTGTCCGTTCCTTTGTTTCCTACACATTGAGTTCAAAGGTCTGGATTTATTTATTCATCCACGCATATTTAAAGCAGTTACCATTATTTTCTCCATTCTATGGAGCTTAATATCTCTGAGGCATATATATATATATATATATTATATGGCAGTAGGCTATGAGAAAAGCCAGAAAGCTTGGGAAAAAGCCTTGAAGCTCCGGAAACCTTGGTCTGAAGAGGACCAGTAGGATGAACTTCCCAAGCCATAAATGGGTCACTTAGCTTCCGCTTCCCACAACCCCTCCCAGAAAGAGGTCCATGGCCTTTATCAGGTAGGAATAACACCTCCATGCAAATAAGGCATCCCCAAGCCCTCAAACCAAACCAATATAGGTTACCTGTTCTCCCCCCAAAACTGTATATATATCCCCAGAGCTCAAATAAAAAGTGCTGCGTGGTGTGAGACCTCCTGCTCTCGGAGTGCTTTCGCGATTCTTCACCAGTCGCGGCTATCCTACACATTTCAAAGGACAACAACTCTCCTCTACTCTCTGCGGGCAGAGAGAACTGAGAGAGCCATAACACTTTTCTTCCCTGGGCTCTCAGGAGCTGCCCTGGAAGAGGGAACTGAAAGAGCAAGTAACAGTCTCCCGCATTTGGAGGCTGGGACAGAGGTCCTGCACCAGGCGACTGAAAAGTGTGCTGTGCCCCAGTTCACAGCTGCGCTCTACCTCTTTGCTGCTACCGCCACCCTGCCTCTGGTGTTAGCGAGCCGACTGGAGGCCGCAGCAGAGCACAAGCCCCATCGTCCTGCTGGCTGCCAAAGGCCCCGGGCCAGCTCGGCCGGCGCCTTCCACGCCCCCGACCCCAGAGTCCATCCGCCAGCCCCAGCGGGCCTGGCCTGAAGCAGACGCCCTGCCGCCGCCGCTGCCACTGCCACCGCCGCTGTGCTCCTCCTCCTGCCAGGGCGGCCTGTGGCCTCCGTTTCCCGTGCCTGCCGCCCCAAGCCCCAGGCTGTGCCGCCACCACCACTGCCCTCGGTGCCCTGCGGCAGTCCAGCCATCCACTTTCCCGGGACGTCTCTGCCTGGTCTTTCTGCGCTTCTGCTCGTAACAGCACAGCCGCCTGCGACCGCTAGGCGAGAGCAGTGCCTGGCATATATATGTATATATACATATATATATGTGTGTATATATATATGTATATGTATATGTATATGTATATGTATATATATATACATATATATATTTATAGTGTGTCTGTGTGTGTGTACGTGTGTATGTGTGCGTGTGTGTGTGTGCTTGTTGTGTGTACGTATGTATATTTCTTCTTTGTCTTTATATAAATTGAATTGATATCCTTTCCTATTTATCTTTAATTAAATTCCATTCCATTTACTGTATCAGCCTACTACTCTCAGACCACATCATGTGTCACATTCCATGCTAAGCATTCCCAGAATTCCCATTGAGCCCACTTTCAAAGAATCCAGTTGATTCTGATAGCATTGACTTCTCACATTTCCTTTTATTCTCTATTCTTTTTTGATTATTGGAGGCATGCTTCCTTGATCTTTGCTCTCTGAGCTGCCTGCTTCATTTAATTTGAAAAGACCCCAGGCTTGAGCCTGAGCTCACTGCCCAGTGTGCTTCCCGGCTTGGCATGGGAGGAAGAGCTGTGTCCTAGCTCCTCCATCAACCCATCAATTATGTGGGCAAATTTAGCATGTATTTTGTCCTAGCCCTGAAGCAGCAGGGTATGACTCTGCTGGGAAACCAATTCTATCTGCCTCTGAATCTTAAGGAGATGACATGCATTTTTTCATTTAGTAATTTTAATTTTTGAAAGTGAGATTTTCCAGATGTTAAGGCATCCTATATTGCATTAAACACTTGAATACTGGTCCAGAGTTTCTACCCTCCCTTTGGTTATTGAGTTCATGGATGAAAGACACATTCATAGCCTTTATGTATTATGATAACCCTTAAACAATACAAGAGCTCTCAGGAGGACACAAGTCTATTGTCACTTATAATTCTCCAACAGATAAAGAAGTGAAGATCATTCATATGATGAATAAATGTTTCATTTGTTTTCATCTTGAGTTGTCTCTATACACAACGAATTCATGGTTCAGGAATACTACAATGCTCAGATTAGGAGAGCCATTATATACTTATTTTGGTGACAGGTTAGGTAAACACATGGTAGGAAGGCTTTCAACCATATCACTGAATCTTGTGAGGTTAGGGGTGAGCAGTTAGGCATACATATTCATGTGAAAATCTTTAAACCTTTAGTTTACAGTCATAGCACATTGCCCTCTTCAGGTTAACTTTATTTAAAAAATAGTGAACCACAACAAGGTGTGTGGGTCTTATGATTTTCTGTGTTTTGGGGGATTTCATAAAGTCTTCATGCACAAAATAAAGCATAAATACAGCTCTTTCTGTTGATGTAGGGAAGAATCAGAGTTTTATGTTGAATGAATGAAATAGCACTGAAGAAAACACAAAATAATACAGTAGATCAGAGTTTATAATGTAAATGAAAAAACAATAAAAACATTGATATTAAACTCTTGATTTGGAATTAAAAATTCAGCCTAAGAGTTTCTCAGAAATGACACAGAAATTGTTTTGAAGTGTAGGGGGACATGGATGAAACATTAGCATGCAGACCAGTACATCTTTAGAAGTGTTGTCTTGTTCTGGTAATGATAAAACAAAGCACCAAAAATGAGTGTTTTAAAACTTGAAAACTATGTTCTTCCTCACTTCTTGAATAAAATACAATGAATTCATGAAATTCTTAGACAAATGGAGGGAACTAGATATTATCACCCTGAGTGAATTAACCCAATCACAAAACAACACACATGGTATTCACTCACTGATGAGTGGATATTAGCCCAAAGCTCGGAACACCCAAGATACACAGAACAGACAACAGAAGCTCAAGAAGAAGGAAGACCAAAGTGTGAGTGCTTTGATACCTCTCGAAAGGGGGAACAAAATACTCATGGGAGAAAATGCGGAGAAAAAGTGTGGAGCAGAGACTGAAGGAAAGGCCATCCAGAGACCACCCCACCTGGGAATCCATCCCATATACAGTCAACAAAGGCAGATACTATTGTGGATGTCAAGAAGTGCATACTGACAGGAGAATGACATTGCTGTCTCCTGAGGGGCTCTACTAGAGCCTGACAAATACAGAAGTGGATGCTCACAGATAATCATTGGAGTGAGCATGGGTTCCCAATGAGGAGTCTGAGAAAGGACCGAAGGAACTGAAGGGTTTTGCAACCCCTTAGGAAGAACAACAACATCAACCAACCAGACCCTCCCAGGAACTAATCTACCAACCAAGGTGAACACATGGAGGAACTCATGGCTCCAGCCCCATATGTAGCAGAGGATGGCCTTGTCAAACATCAGTGAGAGAAGAGGCTCTTGGCCCTGTGAAGGCTCAATGCAACAGTGTAGAGGAAGGCATGGGCAGGGAGCAGGGAGTGGGGCACTGGTTAGATGCAGGGGGAAGGGGATGGAATAGCAGATTTCTGGGTGAAGGACTGGGAAAGGGTATAACATTTGAAATGTAAATAAAGAAAATAACCATTAAAAAATAAGAAAAGAAGAAACTGAGCACTGTTTTAGCAATCACTTGTATCTGTCTTTTGTTACATTTAATACAGAAGGGACTATTATCTCCTCAGATCATTTAAAATTTTGTCCTATCAATGCTTCCAAACTTTATGTATAATCAAACTTTATGTATGGCCATATATGATAATTTCAAATAAATACAATAGGGATTGTTTTCTTCCTATGTTGTATATAATACTTTCAAGTACACATGTGTGGCCTCTCTCTGGAATTGTAACCATGTGTGTTCAATTTTTGCGTCTCTAATTATCATGATATGTTATTATGGTTTCTCAAATTAAAAAATGTAGTATATAATAAGGCTGATATTCAGATCCTGGGTTTGGTATTGTCACAAAGTATTTTAGTTTTTCATAATTATCCTACATTTCTTATATTTTTGGTTTTGAGCCTAGTTTTAATGGCTGAGCCATCTCTCGAGCCCTATTCTACTTTTCTTAAGACTGCATTGAGCAAGCTGAAGTACTTCAGTTATTAAAACACTTTGTAAATGCTAAGATCCATCATCATTTTGAGTTATTCTTGGGTAGTGCAACAACTTAGTACTCCACAGATAAAAATTAGTTTACTTAATTTATGAAAATCTCTGTTTATCATTGCAGGCAACTTCCACTTATTATACTCTGCTACAGGTGGAGTATCTGGATATGGTGGTGAATGAAACTCTAAGATCATATCCAATTGCTGGAATACTTAAGAAGGTCTGGAAGACAGATGTTGAAATCAATGGGACGTTTATTCCCAAAAGTTGATGGTACAAACCTTTACTCTTCACAAAGACCCAAAGTACTAGCCAGAGCCTGAGGAATTCTGCCCTGAAAGGTACAATGATGCAAAAAAGAAACCAACTAAACTCATCCTGTCTTGATGTGTTGTATCCTGATGTTGAAGACACATAAGTAGCAATAACAGTCTGTCCGTGTTTCTGTTATTATCTATCTATCCATCCATCTACCTATTCAAACTTTTGAGACAAGAGTATCATCTATCCCAATAGTCTCAGTACTATTTTATTTTATGTATTAGGCTTTGCATTCCTAGATTTTCTTTGCTCTTGCTTCAGCTGCTTGTATTATAGAGAAATTTTCCTTTTTCTTTTACTAGGCTGCCTCTTGGGTCCTCCAGTGTGGCTATAATGAGATCACCTAAGGGCCTGGTTTGAGAAGCTCTGAGGACAGAGTTCCTTCCAATTTTGCCTCTGGACAACTATCTTGCCCTGTCCAACTTTTCCAAAGCCATGTAACTTGCTTTCTAAAAATCTGAAACATCTTTCTTCAGAGATATTTCAAGAAGGCTCCTTCTGGAAAGCTGGAGCTAAGATCAAGCTTAAGTCACAGTTTTACATTCTAGTTGTTTTATTGTCAAGAAGAAAGAAAGGGAGGAAAGAGAAGGGTACAGAAAAGGAATATGGGAAGTTGGAAGGAGCAGAATGAGAGATGGAAAGAATGGGGAGAAATGGAAGGTAAGCACCATGGAGTAGAAATAAGTGGAAGAAAGTAGAGAACACAATAACACAGAAAAAGAAGAGTAACAGAGAAAATAGAAAGAAAAACAGTTTCAGTATAGGCACTGAATCCTCTGACTTTATCCTCTGACTTCTGTGAGTATTAGCTCAGCCAATCACATACTTTTCCTCAATTGGCCTCATTTCTTATGTCTCATAAAATAGTCATATCACACTACGTGCAATGATCAGGTTTTAAGATAAATGTTCTTTTGAACAGCACTCATATCTCAACATGACTGAAAAGCCCCTTCATGGTAAAACAAGAGGAAGACTTGTAATGTGTAATTCCTATGGCATATCACCCTCTCTGAGCCCCTAGGAACTCATGGATGAAAGAATGGAAAAAAAACTGTGGGTGCTAAAGAATTGGGGAGGTATGCTAATAATACCTCCTTGCTAGAATGTGGCCATCACCATCATTAACACACAGAATTTGTGACCACCTGTGAAAGACTCATACAAAATAGACATGAAAATGAGTGAGGGACATGTTGGAAAGAAGAGAACGTTGATGATGACATACAAGAAGTTAATATGAGAGGGGAAATTGATCACATTGCATTGTATACAAGCAAGAAAATATAGAAGTCCTACCAGAATTTTCACAACCAGTCCATGCAAATGTCCTGTCTTCTACTGCTTGTGGGTATCTAAGAGATACTACACAAGTGGCTGTTGTGGGTTTTATATCTCATTAACACTTCATTAATGTGCTTTCTTCTACTCCTGTGGGGAAAAGTTCAGCAAGAAGAATCAGAACAGCATCAATCCTTATGCATACCTGCCATTTGAGAAAGGACCCACGGACTGCATTGGCATGAAAGTTGCTCTCTTCAGAGTCCTGCAGAATGTCTTCTTCAAACCTTCTAATGAAACTCAGGTCTACGTGAATTTTCAGTAAGTTATATTTTTACAGGTATTTTGCTTTTTAAAATGGTGTATTGATTTGCAGAAAAGCATTTTGATTTAAAGAACATTTTTTGGAACATCTATTGGAGAGTTTAAGTATTTCAATTTTAGAATTGTATATGTTGTTTTAAAAAGACCATGTAGAAGAATGAAAATTGATCCATTCTTATCTCCTTGTACAAAGCTCAAGTCTAAGTGGATAAAGAACCTCCACATAAAACCAGATACACTGAAACTAATAGAAGAGAAGTTGGGGAAGACCCTCGAATACTTGGGCACAGGGGAAAAGTTCCTGAACAGAACTCCAATGGCATATGCTCTAGGATCAAGAATTGACAAATGGGACTCCATAAAATTGCAAAGTTTCTGTAAGGCAAAGGACACTGTCAATAGGACAAAATGACAACCAACAAATTGGGAAAAGATCTTTACCAATCCTACATCTGATAGAGGGCTAATATCCAATATATACAAAGAACTCAAGAAAGTAGACTCCAGACAACCAAATTACCCTATTAAAAAATGGGGTATAGAGCTTAACAAAGAATTTTCAATGGAAGAAACTCAAATGGCCGAGAAGCACCTAAAGAAATGTTCAGTGTCCTTAGTCATCAGGGAAATGCAAATCAAAACAACTCTGAGATTCCATCCCACACCAGTCAGAATGGCTAAGATTAAGAACTCAGGTGATAGTAGATGCTGGCGAGGATGTGGAGAAAGAGGAACACTCCTCCATTGTTGGTGGGACTCCAAGATGGTGCAACCACTTTGGAAATCAGTCTGGCGGTTCCTCAGAAAATTGGACATAACATTACCTGAGGATCCAGCTATACCACTCCTAGGCATATACCCAGAAGATGCTCGAACATATAACAAGGACGTATGCTCAACTATGTTCATAGCAGCCTTATTTATAATAGCCAGGAGCTGGAAAGAACCCAGATGTCCTTCAACTGAGGAATGGATTCAAAAAATGTGGTATATTTACACAATGGAGTATTACTCAGCTATTAAAAACAATGAATTCGAGAGGTTCCTAGGTAAATGGATGGAACTAGAAATTATCATCCTGAGTGAAGTAAGCCAATCACAAAAGAACACACATGGTATTCACTCACTGATTATCAGATATTAGCCCAGAACCTTTAAATGCCCAAGATGCAACTCACAGGCTACATGAAGCTCATAAAAAAGGAAGACCAAGTGGGGGTGATTCAGTTCTTCTTAGAAGGAGCAACAAAATACTCAAGGGAGCAAATATGGAGACAAAGTGAGGGACAGAAACTGAAGGAGGGGCCATTTGAAGACCTTTCCACCTGAGTATCCATCCCATGTGCAGTCACCAAAGGTAGATGCTGATGTGGAAGTCAGGAAGTGCATGCTGATAAGGGCCTGATATGGATGTCTCCTCAGAGGCCTTTAAGAGTCTGACATATTCAGAGGCAGATGCTCACAACTAGCCATTGAACTGATCATGAGGTTCTCAATGGAGGAGTTAGAGTGAGGACTGAAGGAGCTGAAAGGGTTTGTGGCACCATAAGGAGAGCAACAATACCAACCAACCACAGCTCCCAGGGTCCTAACCACCAGCCTGGGAGCACTTATGGAGGGATCCAGGGCTTCAGCTGAATATGTAAGAGTGGAGGGCCCTGCCGGGCACAGGTGGAAGATGAGAACCTTGACCTCATGAAGGCTGGACGCCCCAGGGGGTGGGAATTTTGAGGGTGGGGAAGTGGGAGTTGGGGGGTAGATGGGGGTTAGATCCACAGAGAAGAAGGAGGAGGGGTAAGGGGATGGGGGGTTCCCTTGTGGGTGGGGGATGGGGTAAGTGGATAACATATGAAATGTAAATAAAATATCCAATAAAAAAGACCTATGTATAAAAATTGTCTAAATATGTACCCAGGGGGCCACACCCTTTCATAGAAGAAGAGGAGAAACAGGAGGAGGGACTCTGTGAAATGGGGACAGGAAGAGGTGGGCTGTTATTGGGATGTAAATTGACGGAATAAAAAAAGTAATGGAAAAAATGTCTAAACTAAGGGGCTTTAGTGGACAGGTCAGTCACTAATGTTCTTGCCTTGAAAGCATGTGGAGTTGAATTTAATCACCATAACCAATGGAAGCCAAAGCAAGAAATCAACAAACCAACACACCCAATCCACAAATAAATCCAGCTACCAAATGATTAAGCAATACACTTAATACTAATTAGGTGTGTTGGCATGCACTGGTATTCTCAGCTCCCAAAACCGAAAAGGCAAAGATCAACAGATTCCTGGGGCTCACTAGGCAACCAGCCTAGTATAGTTTCTGGGGTCCAGGCCAGTGAGAAACCCTGTCTGCAAAAAGGTAGATAGCACCTAAGGAAGGACTCTGGCAGGAAAAGTAGTGTTTGTGCACTTTTAAAGCACTTTCAACATTTGCTCATCTCTTCTTTGCATTTGTGGTTGTTGTCACTTCATTGATTGCTTCTTGTACTTGCTTAACTGCTGCAGACCTCTTTAAAGTTAAGCAAACAAGGACTTCTTCAACCACAAAACCCAATCCTTTTAAAAGTTGTGTTTAGAGATGAGTCCATAAGTGGAGCATGATGTAAAATAATCTCTTAGGTTGTATCCTGTGGACTAGAAAGCAATTTATATGGTGAAGGAATCCAGAGGTGAAATTGCAGTAATTTTGTGCACTCTTGCAGGATACTGAGTGTTCTTTGAGGTTGCTCAGCCCCTGTGCAGGTTATCTTCTGTGGAACATAAGGATGTAAAGACACAAATCCAAGAGTAATATATTCAGATCCCTGGTTCTTGTAGGACTTCCTATGTTCACTTCATTATTACCATCAAATACCCTGATTTCTGATGAAAAGTTAAACACCAATTACTAGTTTTATCAACAATTATTACTGATAAATGAGCATTTTTATACTCATGTAAATGACCAAATTTTTACCAAACCTTTTTATTTGCAGCACACTACAATGAAGTACTAAGCTGAGGAAGTCAATAAACATGGTGCTATTGACTTTTCCTAGAGAGTTGTGGAAGGATAACTATTTACTTCAGATGTGACACTAATGAGAGACCAAAGGAATGATTCTAACCAAGTCTAGCTTAGTGAACCAGTGCCTTCCCAGGGGTACTTACAGAATTATAGGTGAGGAGTGCTTACATATGCATGGGTGATCTAACCTGAGGTTCTTAGAAATTGTTACTGTTTATGTAACCTGGGAGTTGGGAGCTTATGACTCTTGTAAGTTTCAGCAACTTCCTGAGACTTGTGAACTTTGTTTTACATCCTGAGTTTGGTTAAAATTTATTTACTTCTGAATTTTTTTATATTTCTCTCTTATATTACAGTCTGAAGTTTCCCTCTCTCTACTCTTTTCTGTTACCCCTCCCTACTTCTTTATCCACTCCTCTTCTGCTTTCCTCTAGAAAAAAGCAGAGCTCCTAGGAATATCAACCAAAGACAGCATAACAAGTTACAAAAGACTAGGCACAAATTGTCATATCAAGGCTAGTTGAGGCAGCCCAGAAGGAGGAAAGTGGTCCAAAGAGTAGGCCAAAGAGTCAGTGACATCCCAACTCTTACTCTTTGTATTTTCACAAGAAATTCAGGCTAAACAACCATAACATTTATGCAGAGGACCTAGTACAGTCCCCTGAAGACTCTATGATTGTCAGTTTACACCTATTGTAGGTGTGTGATCCCCACTTAGTTGATTGTGTGGGCCATATTCTCATGGTTACTTCTGAACCTTAATGAGTTTCCTCCTAGAAGATATTCTCACTTTTAGAAAGAAGTATCTATACAACAGGGTGGATTAATAAACAGAAACTATTATTTTTGTTGTTTAATTATTGCATTGTTCAGTTATTTTATTTATGCATTTATTAGCACATATTAATCATACATAATAATGAGTTACATTATGTTACCTTATGTACATGTATAACATATTTTGTTTATATATACCTTCATTACCCTCCTTTGTCATTTTCCCACTAATCCTTTCTTAACCAGCCCCTATGTCTTTTTGTGTGTGTGAATTTAACTAATACTGTTTATAGGTAGTGTAGGTAATGGGTCATTCACAGCAACATGGGATACTTACCAGTGGGCTATACCACTGAAAAAACATCTTTCCCTGAGCTATTTTTAGCTCCATGTAGCTTATAAGGAGTGGAACCTCATGTCTTTCTCAGCTTTTCTTTCCTTCTCTGACATGGTTTTTTCACACATGTTCTCCTGAGAGTCCTCTCAAGAGTCTATCTTGAGTCCTCACCAGAGTCCTCATTTCAGGCTGTAATGGTTTGAATGAAGCCTGTCCCCCATGGACTTGGACATTTGAACATATGGATGCCAGTGGCTGGTGCACTTTGAGAAACTGCAAGTGTTAGAGCCTTCCTGGAGGAAGTATGTCACTACAGGTGAACTGTAAGAGAATAAGCTTTACCTCCTTCTAAGTTCCCTCACTGTGCTTCATGCTTGCTCCTACAGCTTGCTGCCCTGCTTCCCTGCCACATGCTCTCTAGTCCACCTGGTAACAGAAACCCAAATAAGCTTTTCTATAAGTATACTTAACCATAGTGTTTTTCACAGGAACAGAAAACTACTACATCCTTGTTTTAAAGATTTTAACCTGTCTTCATGTGCTTGTAAAATATTTTTTGGTCAAGATTTTGTTGTAGCTACAAGGCAAATAACTGAAAGTTATGAATATAACTGATGTGTAGGAATGTAAGAGCTGATAAATACCATTTTGGTATTTAGCCTCATATGGTTCTAGAAAAAGAGCTCCTAGAACAAGCGTTTCTTTTAATTTGCTATTATATAGAAAAGAAATTAACATAGGAGCTGTTCTTTAAATAGTTTAGTCCCAACTTTCATATAAACTCCCTTGTTCTGTTCATATACTGTAACAAAACAGTATCACACAGCAATTGAGAACATGAGCTCTGCGACTAGAGCTCCTTAAGATAAATAAATGCATACATACATACATACATACATACATACATACATACATACATACAAAAATATATAAATACATAGATAAATACATAAATAAATAAATCAGGAAAATGGTGGTGGAATTTTATTTATTTTGTGTACATCTTGAACGTGATGTAGTGTCCCTGTCTTTCTGTCTCTCTGTCTGTCTGTCTTCCTGACATTTTTCCTACTCTCTATAGGTATATGTGCTTATATGGGCACCCTTCTGTCACAATGAACATGCAAAGGTCAGTGAAGAACTTGTTGTAGCCAGATTCAACTTTTACCACTTGTGTCCTGGGGATCAAATCAATTCCTCTGGCTTGGTGTCAAGCTTCTTTACCCATAGAGTCATCTCACTGAACTTAGGGAAGATTTACTACATCACTGATATTTTAGTATGACCATGATAAAATATAAACTTTTCTAAGTCTTACATTTTAATTTCTCTGGTGGACACACAATGTCCTAATATGTGCCCAGCATTTTTCCTGCACTGTTTTTTGTAGAATCTATACTAACAAGTGTGTTTAGATCTTGTTCATTCTTTCTAAACTGTTTTGTTTCCTAGACTATTCAAAAAGACTGTTGAACAGGGAAATTAAGCATGGCTTTCATGTAAAGAAGTTCCCAGCATATTCATGAGACAGTTCACAGTTGTGTGTAATTACAGTTCCATGATCTAATGTCCTCTCCTGGTCTTTGTGAGCAAAGTAAAAAGTAAAAGAAGAATTTGGCACAACTTTGGACTCTTGATGAATCAGATCACTTCTTTTACGCTTGATGCTTAATGTGCTGAATGGTAAACTATTTTTTCATTCAATATGAACTGCATTAATACATATGTGAGTTGAAAATGAAATATTAATAGGGATATGAAAACATGTTTCTTGCCTTCTGCAACTATAAAAGGAGCTAGAGATAGAAAGAACTGGTATCAGCCCAAGACACACCAAGAACAAGTTCTCAGAACAGATGTTTATTTGCCCCAAAGGAACAAAGGGCATGAAATAAGACAAAAATACAGGAGATAGAGGATATGGGAGAAGGCAAAGGAAACAAGGCAAAGGCCTAGGGTATCTTCCCAGATGGACAAAGTACTGCCTCTGGATAGAGAGGAGACATATGTGCCAAATATAAAAATGGCAATTATAAAGGTACATGAGAAAAACCCATGTTAGGATGAGATGTTTCATTAATTAATTAACTAATGAATTAACATCCCAAAGCCCTCCTCATTGTTCCCCTCTCATAAAGTCACTCACTCATCCTCCCTACTCTTCTCTGAGAGGGTGGGACTCTCCAAGATATCTGTAAACCCTGACACATCAAGTCTCTGCAAGATTAGGTGCTCCTCTCCATTGAGATAAGACAAGGCAGTCCTGTTGAGAAACAGATACCACAGTCAGCCTATGGCTGTATTGGAGAGCCTCTGCTCCAGTTGTTGGGGGACTCACATGGAGACTGATTTACACATATGCTATGTGTGTACCTTGGTCTTGGTCTAACCTGTGTATTTCTTTGGTTAGTGATTCAGTTTCTGAGAGCTCCCAAGGGTCCAGGTTAGTTGACATTGATGGTCTTCCTGTGAGGTTCCTGTCCTCTTCAGGGCCTTCAATACTTCCCCCAACTCTTCTAAGAGTCTCTGGCCTCCATCCAGTGTTTGGCTGTGGGTATCTACATCTATTTCTGTCATCTGCTGGATAGAGCCTCTCAGAGGACAGTTATGCTAGGTTTCTGTTTGCAAGCTTAATGGAATATCATTAATAGTGTCAGGAATTGGTGTTTGCCCGTGGGGTAGGTTTCAAGTTGGAATGGCTATAGCTTGACCATTCTTTCAGTCTCTGCTTCGTGTTTCTACCTGACTTTCTTGTATACAGGGTAAATTTTGAATCAAAAGTTTTGTGGATAGATTAGTGTCACTATCCCTTCATTGAAGGTCTTGCCTGACTACATTGTTCCATGTACACACTATTAAGCATCCTGGCTGAGGTCAATCCTCTAAGCCTACCCCCTCCCAGATCTCTGGGACTTTCTAGAAATTCCTGCCACCTTCTATCCCCAGCAGCTGTAGATTTTCATTCATTCTTCTGGCCATCCAGGACTCTTTCCTGTCTCTCCCCACACCTGATCCTGACCTTCCATTCCTCTACCCCTCCCCTCTTCCATCCAACTCCCTCCCTCCTTCTGCCTTCCATGATTGTTTTGCTCCCCTTTCAAAGTAAGATTCAAGCATCCTTACTTGGGCCTTTCTTCTTGTTTAACTTCCCCAGGCTTGAGTGTTGTATCATGGATATTCTGTTCTTCATGGCTAATACCAACTTATCAGTGTGAACATACCATGAATGTCCTTCACAGCTGTGTGTAACTCTAGTTCCATGATCTAATGTCCTCCCCTGTGGGGAAAAATATAGGGGGCCGCAGCTGTGGGGTCCCCAGGGGTTTCCACAATGCAGCTGGTCCCACATGCAGGAGGAATGTCTATGGTTCCAGCAGCCTGGAGGCTTGGCTGCAGCAGGCCCCAATGACATGAGGAAGTCCTTGGTACCAAAAGGGTTTACTGTCATGCCTGATGGTGGATGGATCTAGGCGTATCCCCGTAAAACTCAGGGCAGTCCCAAGATATATAGGGAGGGAGAAAGGGGGAGGATCTGGGGAGGCATGCTTAATTTGCTCTGCCCTCTGGCCTGCATTAGTATGTAAATCCCTAGGTCCTGAGGCCTCTAGTCATGCCCTCTACCCATGCACTTTGGGACGGGCTGTCTGGTCTTCATTAGTATGTAAATCCCTAGGGACTGAGGCCTATAGTCTGGCCTATGTGACAGAAAAGGTAATTCTATGGAGACTGGACTGCTTTTCAGGACCCTGGGTTCTTGGGGTATGCCGAACTCCTGCCAGTTCTCACTCAGAGTCTCGAGGTTCTAGGCAACTGCTCAGCCATGACACAGGATAACCTTACACAGTCCCACACTCTCCTGTCCTCTGTTAGCACATGCATGTGGTTGGTCTAGGTTATCTTATTTAGGATATTTTCTAGTTCCACACATTTACCTGCAAAATTCATGATGCCCTTGCTTTTAATATCTGAATATTATTTCATTGTGTAAAGGGACGACATTTTCTGTATCCATTCTTTGAATGGGAAATGTTTGTTTGTTTGCTTGTTTGTTTTTTCCACTTTCTAACTATTATGAATAAAGCTGCTATGAACATGGTGGAGCACAAGCCCTTGTACTATGGTAGAGAATATTTTGGGTATATGCCCATGAGCAGTATAGCTGGTTCTTGAAGTAGAACTATTTTTGTTTTTCTTTTTTGTCAGAGAAACTGTCATATTGATTTCTAGTTTGGTTGTACTAGTTTGCATTCACACCAGCAGTGAGGGAGTGTTCCCATTTTTTGGCATCCTTGCCATCATGTCCTGGTGCTTGAGTTTTTGCATCTTAGTCACTTTGATTGTTGCAAATTAGAATCTCATTGTCAATTTGATTTGCATTTCTCTGGAGATTAAAAACTTTGAACATTTACTTAAGTGCTTCTCAGCCTTTCAATATTCCTCTGTTGCACATTCTGTTTATCTCTGTATCTCCTTTTTTAGTTGGGTTATTTGGTTTGTTGGATTCTGACTTCTTGAGTTCTTATATATTTTGCATATTAGTCATCTGTTGGATGTAGGATTAATAAAGATCTTTTCTCAATATGTAGGCTGCTATTTAGTCCACTTTCAAAGTGTCCTTTTCCTTACAGAAGATTTTCAGTTCATGAGATCCCATTTATCAACTGTTGATCTTAGAGCCTGAGCCACTGGTATTCTGTTCAGAAAACTGTTTCCTGCACCAGTGTGTCCAAGGCTCTACTACTAGATTTAGTGTATCTGGTTTTATATTGAGGTCCTTGATCCATCTGGACTTGAGTACTCTGCAGAGCAAAAAAGTATGCATGTATTTGCATTCTTCTACATGTATCTATCCAATTAGACCAGCATCGTTTGTTGCAGATGATTTTTTCCTTTGTATGCATTTGGCTTCATTGTCAAAAATCAAGTGTCCATAGGTATGTGGCTTTATTTCTGTGACTTTGTGTCTATTCCATTGATCAACTTGTCTGTTTCTGTACCTTGAATTTTTATCACTATTTCTCTGTAGTACAACTTGAAGTCAGGGATGCTGATTCCTCCAGAAGTTCTTTTAGTATTCATGGTTGTTTTGGCTATTCAGTTTTTTTGTTTTTTTTGTTTTCATATGAATTTGAGAATTGCTTTTTCGAGGTCTGTAAACATTGTGTTGGAATTTTGATGGGAATTACTTTGGATCTGTAGATGCTTTTGGTAGGATGTCCTTTTCTCTACATTAATGATACCAATCCATGGGCATGGGGGATCTCTCTATCTTCTGATAACTCTTTCTTCAGGACTTGAAGTTCTTGTCATGCAGATCGTTGACTCGTTTGTTTAGAATTAATTACACCAAGATATTTTATATTATTTGTGGCTCTTGTGAAGAGTGTCCTTTCCTTAATTTCTTTCTCAGCATATTTATCATTTGTCTAAAGGAAGGCTAGTTATTTATTTGAGTTAATTTTATTTCCATCTGCTTTGTTTAAGATGTTTATCAGCTGTAGGAATTCTCTGGTAGAATTTTGGGAATCACTTATATAAACTATCCTATCTGTGAATAGTGATACTTTGACTTCTTCTTTTCTAATTTGTATCACTTTGGTATCACTTGTTGTCTTTTTGGTCTAGCTAGAACTTCCAGCATTTTATTGCATAGATAGTGAGAGTGTTAGAGTTGCTTAGTAGACTTGGATTCTTCAAAATTTACTTTAATTAGGGTTCTTAAATGCTTTATCCTTCCTTCTACACTACCACCACAAGAGATAGCAGGGAATGAAGGTTAATTGGAAAGGGGAATTTTGAATTGGTTTAGAAGTAGTAGTTTTTGGTGATTTCAATCTTTATTGTCAGGCTGTCAGCAGTCCAGTCCAGTAGCAAACACCTAATACAAATCAGTAAAGGAGTCCAGTACGATAGCAAACACCAAACAAAAATCAATAGCAGTGGCTCAATACAGCAGAAAATACAAGGTTCGACTCAGTCAGCTGAAGAGGCAAGAATCCATCAGAATCTTATCAGAAGTTCTTTAATGAGGTTCCTTCCATGAATTGAAGACCAGAGAAGACCAGTGAAGCGTGTTTTGTCTAGCAAAGGTCAGCAATGCACTGTAAGACACTACAATGCAAGTGTCCTCTCACTCTCTGTTGGGTTATATTTGAATTCTTTCTAAATATCACAATCCTATCAAATTTCTACTCCAGCAAAACTCCCTCTCACAAGACCTATTCCAGAAAAAAGAATCATATGATATATCTGAGTTTCCAAAGACATCAGAAATTTCCACTTTAGAGCCTCACCTTGTCCCTGATTTTAGTGGGATTGCTTCAAGTTTCTCTCCATTTAATTTCTTGATGCTGGCGGTTGGCTATTGGCTTCATGTGTATTACTTTTATTATGTTTATGGATGTGCCTTTAATTTCTGATCTCTCTATGACTTTTAACATGAAGGGGTGAAGGGTTTCTCCACATCTAATGAGATGATCATGTAATTTTTTTCTTTCAGTTTGCTTATATAGTGGATTGTGTTGATGGATTTTCATATATTGGACAATCCCTGAATCCTGGGATGAAGCCTGCTTCATTGGGGTGAATTAGGTTTTGATGTGTTCTTAGATTTGGTTTGTGTGAATTTTATTGAATATTTCTCTTTGCTGTTCAGAAGCAAAATTGGTCTGAAGTTCTCTTTATTTGTTGAGTCTTTGTGTGGTTTAGGTATCACGGTAACTGTGGCCTCAGAAGGAATTGAGCAGTGTTTCTTCCACTTTTATTTTGTGCAATTATTTAGAGTTTATTAGCATTAGCTCTTCTTTCAAAGTCCTGGTCTTTTTTGCTTAGGAAACTTTTAATGACTGTTTTTATTCCCTTATGGGTTGTCTAACTGTTCAGAGAGTTTACATGATCTTGCTTTAAATTTGGTAGGTGTTATCTGTCTAGAAAATTATCTGTTTTGTTTAGATTTTTCAGTTTTCTGTAGTACTGGTTTTAGAAGTAAGACCTAATTATTTTTTTTTAATTTTCTCATTTTCTGTTTCTCAGTCTCCCTTTTCATTTCTGATTTTGTTAATTTGAATACTGTCTCTGTCTCTTTTAGTTAGTTTGGCTAAGGGCTCGTCTATCTTGTTGATTTTCTCAAAGAAGCAGCTCTTGGTTTAGTTGATTCTTTGAACTGTTCTCTTAGTTTCAGGTGAGCTGTTAAGTTGCTAGTTAGAGATCTCTCCAATTCCTGTATGAAGGCAATTAGTGTTATGAATTTTCCTCTTAGCACTGGTTTCATTGTGTCCCACTAGTTTAGATATATCATGCCTTAATTTTAGTGGAATTCTACAAAATATTTTTTTTTCTTTCTTTCTATCTTTCTTTCTTTCTTTCATTCATTTCTTTATTTCATTTCTTTATTTCTTTCCTTCTTGCTTACTTGCTTTCCTGCCTCCCTTCATCCTTCCCTCCCTCCTTCCCTCCCTCCCTCCTTGCCTCCCTCCCTCCCTCCCTCCCTCTCCCTCCCTTCTTTCTTTCTTTCTTTCTTTCTTTCTTTCTTTCTTTCTTTCTTTCTTTCCTTCCTTCCTTCCTTCCTTCCTTCTTTCTTTCTTTCTTTCTTTCTTTCTTTCTTTCTTTCTTTTTCTTTCCTTCCTAAAAAAGTGATCATTCAGTAGAGAGTTGTTCAGTTTCCATGAGTATCATGGCTTTCTATTGATTCTGTTTATGCTGAAGTCCAACTGTATTCTTCAGTGATCTGATAGAATGCAAGGGGGTTTTTCAAGGGGGTTCTTCCTGTATCTGTTGAGGATTGCTTTGTGCCAAATTATATTACCAGTTTTGGAGAAGGTTCCATCAGATGATGAGAAAAAGGTATATTATTTTGTTTTGGTGTGAATGGTTCTGCAGGTATTTGTTAAATCCATGTGGGTCATAACATCTGTTAGTTTCATTGTTTCTCTGGTAAGTTTCTGTTTCAATGATCTGTCTATTGGTGAGAGTGGGGTGTTGAAATTCTCCACTATTATTTTATGAGGTTCGATGTGTGATTTGAGGTAGTAAAGTTACTTTTATGAATGTGGGTGTCCTTGCATTTGGATATAGATGTTCAGAATTAAGACTTCATGAGTAGGAGGTGTCCATCCCCATCTCTTTTGATTACTTTCAGTTAAAAGTTTATTTTATTAGGTATTAGAATGAGTACTCCAGCTTGTTTCTTGGGTTCATTTGCTTGGAAAATCTTTTTTCAAAACTCAGCTAACATTTATCTTTGTTGCCTATAAACTAGTGTCTATCTTCGTTGCTGTGTTTGCGTGTGTTGTGTGTGTGCATTAAAATGATAGAAAATGTTTACATATCCAGTTGATGACTCTGTCTTTTTATTGCTGAATTGTATCCATTGATATAGAGTGGTGTTAATGACCAATAGCTGTTATTTCCTGGGTTTTTGTTTTTTTTTTTTGATGGTGGAGGTGGTACTTTGTATGTGTTAGTAGCATTTTAGATTTGGTATTTTCTTTGACCACTGTAGCAATTTCATCTACAGTGTACTCTACACTTGAAATTCTCTCTTCCATTTCTCACACTCTGTTAGTGATGACTATTTCTGTAGTTCTTGTTCTCTTTCCCAGGTTTCCTATCTCCAAGCTTGCCACAGTAGTGCCTTTTTAAAAATTACTTCTATTTAATTTTTAGGCCTTGGATGTATTTATTTCTTTCACATGTTTGATTATATTTTCTTATATTTCTTTAAGTTCTGTTTGACTGTGTTTTCCTATCTTTCTTTGAGGGAATTATTTTTAACCATTGAAAAGCTTCTATCATCTTTATGAAATGGGATTTAATGTTACAATCTTTCTCTTCAGCTGTCTTAGGATATATAGGGCTTGCTGTAGCAGGAGAGCGGGGTCCTGAAGCCGTATTGCATTGGCCTCTGTTGATTATGTTCTTGTGCTTACCTTTTGCCATCTGGTTGTTTCTGGCATTGGCTGGCCTGAGTGTCCCTGGCTGGAGTAGCCCTCCTGGAAAGCAGGTGTAACGATGTGTTCCTGGCTAGACCAGGTCTCCTAGGAGGCAGGTGGAACTGAGAAATGGGCTCAGTGTGCTGATCTGAGAATGGTGAAAGTGAGTTTTTAATACAATTCTGCATCATGGACTGGTGAGATTATTTAGTGATTAGGAACACTGGCTAGTCCTTCAAAAGGCCTGAATTTGATTCCATTTTCCCAAATTGGGGCTTACAACCTTGTAATATCATAAGATGATTGGAATCATTTATGAGCTTAATTGCTCCCTTTACTGATATTTAAAAGTGAATTTTAACTATTTAGGGAATCTGAAAATGATAAGCACTTGAGTTTACTATCTGGCCCTTAACTTGCACTGCGTGATCATCTAAAACAGTTTGTAAAAGCAAGAATAGAAAGATTGGGTGAAGGCCTTGTCTTCTTAAATGAGTTGCATAGTTTAAATGCCTGTCTAAAAGTAACATTAGCTAGAATAGCAAGTCATTTTAGAGTCCCCAGGAATGAATCTTGGCAGAGTTGTACACTCTGTAATATATGAATCATACAACTAATTTTTTACTACTATTAAGATATTTGTATGGAGTATGTAAGGTGAGGATGAATTTTTTGTTCCTTGTTTGAGCAGGTAAAGAAAGCTTTTTCTTCTTTCCTATTAACATAAATACAGACCCTCTCTCACAATAGCATGTCCTTGGTCCAGTAGTCTGAAATTTAAAAGTATAAATTGAGTCAATTTAGTAGCTTGACCTCTCTTCCAGAGGATTTTTAACCACATGCATTTTGACAATTAAAACAATTCAAAGCCATTAAAGCAACCTAAACAAATAATATTATTTGTTGAGTCAGTGTTTCTTAACTATCTCCTGCCTTGTTCTTACATGAGATCAAGGCCTAAGTTTCTACTATTTGTGTGAGATAAGGTTATTCTCCCTATCTCCTTCTCTTGACCTACAATTTAAGATCTAAAGCCTCAATTTATTTATTCATCTATGTGTACTTAAATTTTCCCTTCTATGGAGATTAATATCTCTTTTTCATTATATAACTTGAATTAACAACTTTTCCTATGAATTTACCTTTAATTAAATTCCCTTCAATATTTCTTTTATTAGTTATTTTCTTTAATTACATTTCAAATGTTGTACCCTTTCCCTATTTTTCCCCAGATACCTCCTATTCCATCCCCTCTCTCCCTGCTTCTATGAGGGTATTACCCACCCACCCACCCACCCACTCCCACCTCCCCACCCTCCCATTCCCCTACACTGCAGCATTGAGCTTTCACAAGACAAACGGCCTCTCCTCAAATTGATGCCTGACTAGGCCATCCTCTGCTACATATGCAGCTGGAGCCTTCCTCCTTGCTCAGTCCCTTCCTGAGAATCCTAAAATTCCTTCCTCTGTCTCTTTGCCCTGTCATTGGCCATCAGTAACTTTATTGACCTATCAAAAACCAACCAGGACAGGCTTCCTTTAATCCTATGTGAGGGACACTGCAATCAGGGTTTCTTTTTTTATGTAACATAATTAGCATAAGAACACAAGCTGTTACAGTCATCAGGACAAACCTCCAGAGTGTCTTCATCCATGCCTGAAGCTCAATTTGTACATTTAAAAAGATATTAGGTAATAGAACAAATTTCACAAAAAGCATGCCTTCTTAAAAGACCCTTGGTAGACAAAGACCTTTGGCTTTTGATTGTCCATGATCCTAGCTAGGATTTAGTCTCAAGAAATGACAAGTCTCTTTCACCCAGATAGACTAGAGGCTCCTGGTGAGTAGGACAAGTCAGAGTCATATTACACCTCATTACAGGAGGCATAATCAACCAAATTAAGCTTTTCAAAGTAAAATGTGTTAGTTCGAGAAAGAAACTATTATATTTTGTTAAGTGTATGCTTGTATGTTAATCACATGCAAGCGTGTGTGTGTGTGTGTGTGTGTGTGTGTGTGTTTTCACAGGCACAAATTGTTGTTCTTGACTTTTTATATGGGTCCTTTTGATACAAATTCATATCATCATGCTTACATGATGGTCTGTTTACCAATTGAGACATTTACTTAGCCTTTTCCCCATGTATCTCACTGAGATGTACTCTAATTTGCTATGTAACCTGTGGTGACCTTTAACTTCTAATCCTTCTGTTCTTACTCATCAGGTGTCCAGTATATTTCAACTATTTAAAGCTCCTGCTTCAATGCACCCTACCAGGGAATGCTAGGTTACCTCTGTTCAGAGATTCATGGAACATTTGCGACACCTCACACATTTATTGCTGGTAATAGGGAAAGTATTTCTTAGGTCAAAATTATATCTTAGGTACCAAATAGCATACTTGTTTACTCAAAGAGAGTAGGTATAGAGAGGATAACCTGAATGTCAGTTTTCTCTCTGAATGGCATTGATGAGGAAAAGCAGAAATGTGCAGAAAGCATCACTGGCCATTTTGTAAGTTGAGAGTTCGGGTATAATGTATACTTTCACATATTCATAAAATAACACTCACTGGTTTCTTATCATCTATTAAGCTTACACAGAATCTTATAAACTTGTGCAAAAAATATAAAATTCAGACACACAGCCTCATCCGTTCATTGTTAGTCACAGAGTCATATGGTATTAAAGCAGTTGCTTTATAGAAATCATTTCAAATACCTCAACAACAGATAGTTAAACAAAGCTTGATAAGATAATTTCTAAATAGCCAAAAGCCTTGGAAGACCAGTGCAAACCTTAAATGATTGTTGTTGGTTTTTTTTTATGTAACAACATTCCTATTGATTCTTTGTGAATTTCGCAATATATCCTTTTTTCCACACTTTTTTGCTTCCTAGGGTTCATTGCAAGAATTTGTTAATTCTGGCTTCTGACACTCTATCAATACTGGAACCTCATTGGGACTTCTCTAAGACATACTGTCCTTGCCCTGTGTTACAGAGATCTTGTAGTTCTGCATCAGTAAGACTAACCCCTTTATACACTCCAGCAGTTCATTGATGATGTAGATGAGCCAATTTAAAGCCATGTATCTCGGCCTGAGAGGTATCTGAGGTGGTCAGGCTCACGAGTCTGTCATACATTAACCACCAGAGCAAGCTCTGCTGATCAGCACTAGCAGCTCTAGCTAGACATCACCCTGACCTGTTGGTGGTACCAGACACTGCTGCTGCAGTGCCTATCCATGGCCCTTGGTGGTACATAGGCTGGGGTGGGATCATTGGCTGTTCCTCACTAGCCTCAAGTCTCCAGTTCCACCTTTCTTCATTGTGTACACATCCTTCTTGATCCTCTTAATGGTGCTGGGGTCTCTGATGGTAGGGGTCGTCTCAGGAGTGCTCTGACCCATTCATGCATTATGGTGCTGGACACTGGTCATCAGGCATGGAGTATGCCTCTCTCCACCTTCAAGGCAAATTTCCTGTCTGGGCCCCTTGGTGCTGGGCTGGTGGCTGGACTAGTGGTCGTTTCCAGCTTGCTCATTGCTTGGTCGCTCAGGGTGGCCCCATGCAGGGATTACATGTCTCAGACTCGCTCCCACCCTAGGCCTGCCATCCCAGGCAGGGTTTGTCTCCTCTTGGGATGCTCTTTGCCCTGGGAGACCATCCTGCATGACTAGTGGTCATTTGGGACTCACTTTTTTTCAGGGAGTGTTAGACTGCTAATCATTCAGGTATTGACAGGTCAGTACACTGAGGATATACATAGCTTCTCTCCTCTCTGTTACCTCCTGATGCACAGGTGACACAGCAGCCACACCTGCAATGTCTCTATGGGCAGTAGGGTTTTTTAAATTAAATTAAGTTATATATTTATATGTGTGTCTCACAGGCACAATCGTGGGTATGCAGGTACGTGTGCACATATGTGCATGTATAGGCCAAAGGGCAGCAGCCTCAGGTGTCATTCCTCAGGTGCTATTTTGGGACCAAGACCCTTCATTGACCTAAGACTGCTTAAGACTGGACTTTCTGGGTAGTGAGCTCCATGAATCTACCCCTCATGGTTCCCTATCTAGCACAAGTCTAGCTTTTGTCTGTTTGGTTACAGGTGAGTGCTGGATATCAAATGCAGGCCCTCACATTTGCATGGTGAGTGCTTATCCACTGAGCCACCCCTCAACACACAATTATCAGACCAGCCTGGATCATTTTCCATCAGTAAAAGATGCAGAGGGAAGGCTGTACCTTCCTTTGAACCTTCAAAAGGCCAATCAACTAATGAGCTTTAATAACTGCAGACAGGTGGGTCTGGTGGGAGGCCATACCCAAATTATCTTCAGGCATCTGTAGCACCTGTCATAGATACTCATTAATGTCTTCTCTTTCCAATCTAACATTTTTTGACCATTGGGTAACTCTTTGGAAAGTGCATACAGAGCACTAGTTTCCAACAAATCATTAGCTGAGGAAGTTGTCAGCCCTCATCTGAGGCCTAAAGATTCCCTGCTTTGAGTTAACCCTCATTCCAAATGTTTCCATACCTGTATGTGACAGGCACCTCATTTATGACTCTTCATTGTGCTACTGTAAATGCTTCATGAAGGTGTCACCACATTGGAACATGGAATTTGGGAGAACATTGTTGGAGATTGGTTCTAATGCTTTGATTTAATCAGAAATCTTAGTGGGCAAAAGGTGAAGGTCTTTGTCTCCAATTGATTTTTGATCAATCAATAAAAAAGGCAAAAGCCAATGACTGGGTGGAGAGAGAGAGAAGTGGGACTTCTACTTTCCCTAGGCTAGGACCCAAGAGAGAGGAAGAGAGAATTGCCATGATGTGGCAGGAGACAGATCTGATTTAGAGCTACAGGAGATTCAATGAGTGGGCACTGACCACTCCACCAATTGGGCCTGCTGTAGCAGGCTGAAGTTTAGAACTGCCCAAACATTGATCTAAATGGAATGTTAAAAATCAGCTAGTGTGTGTGTGTGTGTGTGTGTGTGTGTGTGTGTGTGTGTCCATCCGTCTGTCTGTCTATCTGTCTGTCTGTGTCTGTCCATGTGTGTGTGTGTGTTTGTGCAAGGAGCTGCTGGCCTGTGGCTGGAGCAGCATGATCCTCCAGAAGCATAAACTGGAGTAGCCAAACTCCATGCTAATGAAAGTTACATTTGTATTCTTCAGCCATGACCACTCATACTTGGTGTTGACAATTCATATCGAATTACATTGTAAGATATTCAGTCTCATAGTATTTACAACAAAATGGAAAAGGACCAATATTGGCACGAGACATTCTAAGATCAAACTCTCAACACAAAGGAGATTTAGTTGCAACATAAGGACTGGGCAGAGATAAGGAACAAAGAAAGAAGATGGAGGATTAAGGAGAGGAGGAAGGCAAACAAGGGAGAGGGGCCAGGGATATTTTCCCCAGAGAGAAAAAGAACTGCCTCTGCATAAAGAGCATAAATAGTGGCCCATATAAAATGGTGGTTTATAAAGGTGAAAGTTGAAACCTCATGTCAGGATGAGGTGTTTAATTTTGATTGGATATGTTAATTAGGGCAGCTAAAGTGAGATTTTCATTCCTGGACTTCCGTACTTTGACAACAGAACATTGGTAGTGAATCTCAGGACGTGGAAGTTGTCAAGTGAGGGAGCAGATCTTGGGGACTAGCTTTAGCAATGCAATCTAGTGGTTTTTAGCAGGGCAGAGTGAATGGGGGAGAAGGCAAGGCTGGAAAGAGCCAGGCGTGCCATCCTGAGGCCTATGATACCCTTTTCAAAATGTAATTTTCATGAGCAATAATCCTAACAGAAAATGTTTCCACTTCGGCATGGACAAAATATATGTGTTCATATGAACCAAAGCCCAGAAATCATGTAAAACTGATGTCTACAGATGAGTTACTTCTAGATTATACTTTTGAATTTTTATTTTAAGTTTGATCGTCAAAAAGAGAGCTTAGGTCTTTTCACCAAGATGGGCCAAAAGTGAAGAAGGAAGCTTCTGCCCATCCCAAAGCCAAAGCCAAAGCCAAAGCCAAAGCCAAAGCCAAGCAAAAGTGAAGGCCTTGAAAGCTAAGAAGGCACTTCTGAAAGGTGTCCACAACCACAAAAAAAAAGAAGATCTGAACATCACCCACCTTCAGATGTCCAAAGACACTGTGGCTCTGGAGGCAGACAAAATATCCTCAAAAGAGTCCACCAAGGAGAAACAAGCTTGACCACTATGATATAATCAAATTCCCACTGACCAGTGAGTCAACCATGAAGAAAATAGAGGAAAACAACACGCTTGTGGTCATTGTGGATGTCAAGGCCAACAAACACCAGATCAAACGGGCTGTGAAGAAACTCTATGACGTTGATGTGTCCAAAGTCAATACTCTGATAAGGTCTGATGGAGAGACGAAGCCATATGTTCAGTTGGCTCCTGATTAGGATGCTCTAGATGTTGCCAATAAGATTTAGATCATCTAAACTGAGTCCAGATGACTAATTCTAAATGTATCCTTTTGTTTTCACCATAAAAAATAAAGTTTAGAAAATTATTTAGCACTTAAAAATATTTTACCAATTTAATCACCCTTTAAATTCACAGTATTAATCATCTTTCCAGCATAGCCCATAACAAGCTAACTTCCAAAGCCTCCGTTTTCAGAATTAATATTTGAATGGGCCAAACCCAAACCATTGGAGCAGGATAGAATCTTGAAACTCACATTTTAAACAGTTAACACTTTAGTGAGATTTGTCTGAGAGAATCTCTTATAACCAATGTTCCTGCGGTATTAATTCTACAGGAAAGACACTTTTTACATCTTAGCTAAACACTCTTTTAAAAGAGAAGAAAAAAACTAGACAAAAGAAACAGTTCTTATATAGGACATAGGTAATCTAAAATCATTCCCACCCACCCACATTCATCACCTTTGGGTGAGGCAGAGGCAAGAAGATTTCTGTGAGTTTAAATCTCACCACACATGGTAAGATGCAGTCTGTAAAACAATACAAAAATGTGCACATCCATACACTTTTAGTGAGGATGCCAACAACAAGAGTCTTGGTGCACAGCAAATTCAGAAAAGAAGTATGTGGCTGAATGGGCCTCAGGTTTGCAATGAAGAAGTCAGGTACCCAGGGAAGATAAGTTTTGCCCCATGCTGCTTTACAAACATCGGAAATCTCATCTAGATTTTTCCCTGGGGATGCTATGGTAGGACAGACAGTAGTCCAATTGTTACAAAAAATTTCAATGCAGGTCACCTCAACACCCTTATTACTGTCTGAAGTCGTTCATCAGAACTCCTAGGACTCTACAGATAACAAAGAAAAAGAAAGTAGAGGTGGCTAAGGCTTTTAGATTTTACTTTGGGAGTGATACAATGAGCTTTTTTTCTTTTAAATGATGTGTGTGTGTGTGTGTGTGTGTGTGTGTGTGTGTGTGTAATTGTGTGTGTGTGTGTGTGCCTGTAAGTGTTTGTGTGAATGTGTGTGTCTCTGTGTGTTAATGTTTGTGCCTGTGTGTATGTGAATGAGTTTGTGAGTGTATGTATGTCTGAGTATGTGTATGTGTCTGTCTTTGAGTATATATCTATGTGTGTATTTGTAAGTATGTGTATGTGTGTGTCTGTGTATTACTATGTGTGCATTTGTGAGAAAGTGTGTGTGTGAGTTTGTGTGTGTGTGTGTGTGTGTGAGTGTGTGTATGTGTGAAAATGTGTATGTGTCTCTCTGTGTGTATCTGTCTCTGTGTGTCTGTGTGGACATGGAAACAAGAACACAGGTGCCCAAGGAGGCCAGTGGTGTCAGTCTCCCTAAAGCTGAACCTATAGGCAGTTGTGAGCTAGACTTATAGGCAATTGGAAGGTTCCTGACATGGGTTCTGGAAACCAAACTCAGATCTTTTGCGAGAGGAGTGTGCACACTTAACCACTAAATTAAAAATAAAGGCAAAAACTATGTTAAAGGGCAAGATATGAATAATTAAACAGTTCTGATCAAGCAGTTGTCTCTTCATGAATCATGGCTTGATTCTGGTTGTTCAAGATATTTCCAGTTGCTCAAGGGCAGATTTTGAATGTAAGAGGTGAGGGCTCTTGCTCTGGGCACCACTCTGCCTGTCTGATAATTGCCCTCCTCTAGGATTTTACCCTGTATTCTAAATAGTAAAAAGTCAACTGTCTTATCTCTGTGTTTTTAGATACATTTATTGTAGCTTGCTTTCTGATGCTGTAATAAGCACCCTTAAGGACTTGAAGCATCCTTGAGAGGAAAGGATGTGTTTGGATTATGAGTCCAGATCACAATTCAGCATCAAAGGAAGTAAGGATAGACTAAGACAGGATCCTGAAGGAAAGAACTGAAGTAGACACCATGGGGATAAAGCTTTTACTGGCTTACTCCCATGTTCAGGGTCAGCTATATTTCTATATAGTCCAGGCTCAACAGCCTAGCGATGGTATCTCTTATAGTTTTTCATGGCTAGCCCTAAAAATAAAAGTTTGCTGTGTAGTAGTAGAGTGGGAACTTGGATGACACCTGCCCCCATCCCCTTACCACCATCAATAGTCAGGATAGCTAGCACTGCAGCTATGAGAGTGGAAGTGCTAGCCATGCCTTTCACTGGATGTAGTGCCTGGGAAAACAAGCCCTGCATCTTGCCTGGGCAACACAATGGAGCTGCCTCTTGAGGCATTGGTGAAGGTGAGCTGGCTCCAAGACATGAGAGCTGGAGAGCTGACCCAGCCTCCTGGAGATGGCAGCATTGGGTACCCTAGCCAGAGCAGTGCTCAAGGGCTCACTCTGGTGGTGACCAGCTCAACTGCCACCCTGACCTAGATTCAGGGCTTTGAGTTAGCCCACCCCAAATCTATATCATCTGTAAACTGTTGGGGTATGTGAAAGGGCTGGTCCTGCCAGTCCAAAACTGCAGGATCTCCAGGATACAGGGCAACAACAGGATAACCAGGAGAAGTCCCAGGGAGGGTCTAATACTGATGGTGTGACAGAAATCAGTAGTTGAGCCAGATCAATGACTCACTGTAACAAGCAAAGGCAAGTGAAGATGTGTGGACAGAAACAAGGTATACTGTGGGACACACTGTGCCACACTGCAGTTTCTACAATGAGATGTTTTCTATGTTTGGTTTTATTCATTTGTGTGTGTGTGTGTGTGTGTGTGTGTGTATGTGTGTGTGTGTTTAATTTTAGGGAGATATCACTAGAGTGGAGGAGAGATATGGGGCATGGAGAAATGAGTGGAACTAGGTGCATGATGTGAGACTCACAAAGAGTCAATAAAAGTTAAAAAAATGTGGTTTTATTTTATGTGTATGGGTGTTTTTTCCTGCATGTATGTTGATACATCACATGTGTGCAGTGCCCTCAGAGGTCATGAGAGTACATTGAATCTCCTGGAATTGGAGTTACAGGTTGTTATGAGCCATAAGGTTTGTGCTGAACTGAACCCAAGTTGTAGGTAAATAGCCACTGCTCTTAACCACTGAGCCTTCTCTCCAGCCCCTAGATTACCCTCTTTTCTTTAACTTGCCTACCAGATGATATTTACACCAATATACATGAAAAGTACCTTTATTTCTATCTTTTCTTGTTTAGGTACTATGAAAACTTCAAAGTTTTACCACATTACCTCTGCTGATCCAAAGAACTGAGTCAGCTATGCTGGCATAGATGACAGCTTTCCTGAGCTCAGTAGGGGACATGGAAAAACACTGAACCAGTATAACTACAGAAGAAATTAAAGACATGATATACCAGTCTTCAAAGGCAGTTTATGTTTGCTTTCTGTTTTCAGAGACAACAGGAAGCTCACTCTCTCATTCCATCCTTTACTGAGGACCTCCTTTCTCTTCAGGAGCCTGGGCCTAGTACAGAGGCTTTGGGTGCATGACTCAGAAGGTCTAGGTGTATCAAGCACTGGGCTCCAGGTTCTTCAGAGAGCCAGTTATCCTGTGTAAAGACTGTAGTAAAGACATGCAGTAGAGGCATGCAGAGCATGCTCAGTACTCAAAAGCAGCCATCCAACGAAGCCCACATTCATGTCCTTTTCCTGGCCTATGCTTAACTTCTCCTGCTCCATCATGAAATGCTACCCACACCATGTGGTTTGTAACTAGCCAAGTCCCAGGAAACAATGTGGCTTCATGGCTTTATGTAGTTTTCTTAGAGGACATAGGAAGACTGTCCTTCGGTGAAGATTGATGAGGTAAAAATACCTCATATGATTGAGTGTCACAGATTATCTATGACTTTTATGGGGACTTAATGCAGCTGAGAATATTACTGTCCTGGTCTCTCTATCTAATGATTGTGGCATCTCTATTTTCAGAGAGATATCGACCTACATACACACAGACTGACACACACAACACACATGCACACACACACACACACACACACACAGAATGCTTCCCCATGGTATTCATTGAATTCACTGATAACCTGTGATGACATAAAAATTCAATGCAGATCATATTAGGATCTTCCACTGTCTCCTGAGGAAACTGTAAGTAAAGATCCTATATGTGTCCCAGCTTCTCTCCCACAGTTTTATTAGGAGAGGCAATCCTGCTCCATCTTGAGACCAGACTGCATATAAAAAGAAGATCTCATCTGAGGCTGAGTTTTCTCCTGTCCTCTTTAACTACAAAAAGGTGTGTAGTGGATCTAGATTGTAATCTCATCAACTTTCAGTGTGGTGAGTGAGGTCAAGATGATAATATAGGGACCTTTTTTGGCAGGAACCATAATGAGACAAGTAAATAGCTAGCAGGTGATCTTCCTGAGATGGCCTTCTTTGGAATATTATGTAATCTGTGAGAGGTTCATTCTTATTTAGGAAGGCTGTTAGGGATTAATTTTAGGAAAGATTCCTCCTATTAGTATGCTTTTTCTGTTATTATTAAAAATATATAACAATCACAAAGTAATAGCACACCCCTTTGGAGCAGATCTCTGCAGATCCATGATGTACCATCTAGTAGTGATGCTATATAGACAAATAGATGGCTTCTTAAGTCTTAATGATGATACTATAAGAAATCCTAAAATTATATCAGTGATTATTAAACTATTTTATATTGAGATTGCAATTAAGTCCCTTTCTGCTAGTCAAAACTGCAGTGAGAACTCTGGCAGATTTCCAATTGTCACTAATTACTTGCTCTTAGTAACCAGGCTTTCTCCTACTCAGAGCACATTCCAAGAGGTTGTAAAACAATGAATCAAAGGTCAAAAAAGGGAACTAATCATTTATTATAGATGCTAGGATGGAAGATAAAATATTGACTGGGTTTATTTATACAAAACTTCACTAATAACTTAGTTATGGTTTTCAACTTACAATAAACCTATGGAGCTGAGACAGGTGATGGATGATTATCCAGCTAATTACTTTAAATGGATATACCTGTAAACATTCTCTTTTTGTAAACTTCTATTTCAATTTATGATTTGGTTTTTTGTGTGCACTTGTGATGAGTTTTGTAACATGTGATAATGTATTCTGAAAGATGTATAAGTATTGAGGACAAAAAGATGAAAGACAGAATAGAAATTTTTTCCCTTCTCTCCCCTTAGAAGAATGTTTTCCCTTTCCCCATTTAGGATCTTTCTGCTTTTTCCCTTAGATAGCTTTCATAGGAAACTTTTTGCAACTTAGTAATAAAGGCTATAACCACTTTTCTCTAAGTGTCCTCTTTTTCTTCCTGTGGACTTCTGACTAGCAGATTGAAAGTGAGAGCCCTGCATCAGTTCCTGCTGAAATAGTACAAAGGCTATTTACTTAATCTTTGCTGTTGGAGGAAGAGATGCTAAGTGATATTTCTGGACTCAGTTGATAAGAGAAGGCAAGTCAGCTACAGTAGCATAGTAACTTAGATAAGTAAACTTTTTATTATTACAGCAACCCTAAATATCTGGTAGGACAAAGTTTTACCCAGGAATCTCATAAGGTCAAGTCTTACCCCCACTGACACTCTTCCTCCTTCACTGCTTCAAGAAGAACCAACAAGAAAGAAGACTCCCCACCCTGGGGTTGGCCCAACATATCCTCTTTAATGAGACTTCACTCCCTGGCTGGAGGGGGCACCTGTTTTTTAGAGAACAAAAAATTTATGGCCAAAGATGCAATTTTGGGTTTTTTTCTCTGAAATCTGTCTCCCAGTAGGCTCTTTACCTCTGAACCCATTATCAGGTATTGTTTTTTATTGTTTGTTGATTTTTGTTTTTTTTTTAAGCTGGCAGGCTTTACAATTCTTGACAGTTTCATTTATCTCTGAGTTAGCATTTCTAATCTGCAATCTCCAGATGCCCATGTGGGAAGAGCAGTGCATCTTCTGAAGTCTTATATATTTAGTCTTATATATAGTCTTATATTTTCTGACACAGTGAGTTTGTAATCTGCTGTTCTCTACATTCCAGCATCACATTGGGACATGGGCAAATTCTTAGTACACGTTATGTCATCTTTGAAATATTTAGGGTGATCAGGAGGTGTAGGAAGCCCCAGATCCAGGGAAGTCAGTGGCAATAGAGTTCTGATTTTCAAGTCGGTGTGTCAGATTGCTTCATCTGTTGTATTGTAACTGGGTCTTTTCCTTTCTGATTTCCTGAGCAGTAAATAATGGCCAGCTTTTTAAGGCTCTCAGAGATCCCTGAGTAAGGAGAGAATTTTTTTTGAGTGTTATTTTTTTACCCCATTGTCAGAAGGCTTTCTCTGTATAATTGTCCCATGGATATGAGTGGTGGCAAAGGCATTTACCAACTATCTGTGTTTCTTGTTCTGTTCTGTTCTGTTCTGTTCTGTTCTGTTCTGTTCTGTTCTGTTCTGTTCTGTTCTG
>NW_021604739.1:402349-437092 GCF_004785775.1 Grammomys surdaster | reverse complement strand
TGTTCTGTTCTGTTCTGTTCTGTTCTGTTCTGTTCTGTTCTGTTCTGGTTCTAGCACCTTGGTTAGAGTTATCAGTTCAGCTTTCTGCACTGATGTTCTTGCCAGGAGTGGCTCTGCCCATAGATCTCTGTGTTTGAGACCACCTCAGCCCCAGCATACTTCTGCCCTTCCTGAATGAAGCTATTGTCATTGGTGAACCATGTTACTTCTGCATCAATCAAGTGTACCAGTATCTTGAAGATCTCTGGTCCCATGATGTGAACCAAAATGTCTGAGCAGTCATGTAGATGCCCATTGAAGTCAGGGTCAGGAAGCAGGATAGCTGGGCTTAGGGAAGATGGGGCCTGAAAGAGTATCTAAGGGGGAGTTAAGAGGAGAGAGTGGTAGTGAGTCATTCTGGCGTTGGTGATGGTCAGGCTTTGGCCCAGTGACAATTTGTCAGCCTCTTTAACCAGGAGGGCAGATGACTCACTAATGTACAAACAGGGAATGGGGTAGTTTCTGGTAACTGGGTCTAATTTCTTTGACAGGTAGGCAGCCATTGGCTAGCCCCAGAGCCCAGATATTTCATCCATGGAGAGATGGAAGGGCATAGTCACATCTGGCAACCCCAACGCTGGGGTGAAAATTTCTTTCTGACCTCGGAAAGCCACCTCTGATTTTTTTCTTGATGAGTATTTCCCAGTTATAGAAAGGTCACTTGTGGTTAGCAGAGTAGGGCCTTCCTAGCATAGCCTAGAAAATCTAAATTTTTAGGGACTCCAGGAGTTCTTGTGTCCTCACTAGGCATTTTTGTTTGGTTTCTGTTGTCACCAAGATCTCATTCATAAATTGTTGAAATGTCAGGGTATGATGTTGGTTCTGTTCTTACTCAGGTCTTGGATTTGGGTGTCAAGGGTAAGATAAATAAAGTATCTTTTAACTCTAGCACCATATACTACTGGCACTCAGGAGGAACAACACTCAAGAGGGTGTAGGAATTAGGGGCTGTTGGGTGGATAATGAGTGGGTTACTCTGCCCACTCCTAAATTCATTGTCCTTTGAACACTCTTTCAGTGTTGTTTCATTCCTCTTGTCTATTTTACCCAGCATGTTTTTTTAAAGAGAATTTATCTTTGGTTTTAGGAAAACAGAATGTTCAGCTCAATCATCTACAAGAAAGTTGGTGGATTTTTTGTTTTGTGAGTCTGCTGGTATTTCATCTGTTGGCTTACAACAGTCATTCTAATAGATGCTTGCCAGGCTGGACACCCTGTCACTTTTCCTATAAAACCCTGTCCAAATAAGGATTCAGGCTGCTGCAACAAACCATCCTGTGAGTTAGCAGTGAATAGGCCCAAATTCGAGTTTATCATAAAAAGACTCTAATGTAATTACATCGAAGTAGGCTCCTTGGTGGTCTTTTGGTCTTCATAAGTGCTTCCGGGCACAACAGTAATAAATGAGCAGAGCCATGTAGGGTTACACGTGTAATTGTATTTAGATGATACTTGTGATCTATAGCAAGATATACAAACAGATTAAAAACTGAATAACAGGGAACTACGGCTGGGTGGAACTCAGCAGATAATTATCTCAAAAATATTTCAACCTCAGGCAGTGGGGAAACAAACTCTGATGCACATAACTGCACAACAACAGATAGAAATAGTTGCCTAGCATCTATTACATCTGCAGCCACATCTTCATCCATATCAGCAACCACATCTGAAGCCACATCTGCACCCACATCTGCAATCACATTTGCAGTCACAGCTCCAGCCACATCTGCAGCCTCATAGGTAGCCACATTGGTAACCTCATCTAGAGGTGACTGTGAATCAGAGCTTGATCTACAGTCAGAAGCTGCACAGGTCCAGCTTCTGGCACAAAGGGTTCCAGCAGTGCCAGTCCCATGAGCTCAGTGTCATCTCAGGGTTGCAGGTATCCCTGTGGCTCTGCCACAAAAGCAGGCCTCAGAGCCAGAGTCTCTTTCATCCCAGATGCTGTACTGGGGGTTCTGGACTTGTTGCAAAACCTAAGGGCAGAATGAGATGGACTTTTAGTGGAGGCAGCCTAGAAGCTTCCAGGTTGGAGTGATCTTCCTCAAGATGGCCTTTATGGTCGCACACGCCTTTTCATGCCAAAGAGTACAAAGTCTGTGTGCTGATGGACATTGTGGTCAGTAATGTGAGGCTATGTGTGGAGGACTCCAGACACTTTCTGTCCCTTGGAGGACAAATGGGGATAACTGAGCTGGGTTGTAGTTGGGGTGGATTCTCCCAGGGCTCTTCAGCTTCCATTTTTCCTCTCCTCCTCAGAACCAAGGAGCCCATTGGAGACCTCCATTTTTCTCCACCTGCAGGTAAAATCTCAGGTAGTATCCCTCTAGTGGGAATCCCCAAGGGAGGACACCTGGCAATAGTTTAGTCCTCAGCCCTAGCCCCCAACCTACTCTACAGACAGGCTCTTACCTTCCTCTTCCCCCTCCCATCCCTCTGCACAGATAGGCTCGTACCTCACTCTTCCCGCTCCATCCTACTGCACAGATGGTCTCTTACCTGCCCCTTCCCCCTCCCATCACACTGCACAGATGGGCTCTTACCTCCCTCTTCCCCCCAAATCAACTGCATAGATGGGCTCGTACCTCACTCTTCACTTGAAGCCCACTCATTTCTTAGTTATCTGATCCTCCACAGAGTCCGGCCGGTCAGAAGAATCCATACCTGTGGCATTCCATGAAGGTGTCGCCCCTAATGCCTTGTTTCCCCAACCTACTAATAGATCTAGGGGGAACTACTTGAGTCTGAAGAATCTAGAGAGGGAGCACAGAACCTGGGGGCTCTCTGCACTATTCTGACATTCATGCTGAAGTCATAGGTCTTCATAGATCTTCACACAATAGGTGGAAGCCTAAATGTTCCCTGCCAGGGCTCTTGGTTGGTTTCACACTTCTTAAATGGCCCCCACAGGGAACCTTGTATGTTTCCATTAATCCAATATAGGCCAGATAGGGACTAGAAGTTTTAATACAAATGGGAAAAGAGCTCTGCCCAAGGCACAAGAAAGGGTAGTGTTTGACTTTCCTTGGAAACAGCAAAAGACACAAACTAGAGTCCCCCAAACCATATTTGGCCATGTCATTTTCCAGGTTCAGATCTGGGACCAACACTGCCAGGGTACAATCATACTTGCTCTATAGAGCACAGAGTCCTGGAGAAGAGCAGAGCCATCCTAAACCTATGTTGGATGTAACCACTCATGTTTTCATTATCTAGTCCAGCACCTCCCAGTTGGTAGCATATCTATGGTAGACAGTCAAAAAATGCCAATGGGGATGTGGTCCTGGTTCCGAATAGCAGTTCGTAAATAGTAGACTTTTTGTCAGTGTATTGTGTGCTGCAGTTGTTGAACCTGGGAAGCTGTTGGAGAGAGCAGGGATTTGGTTTATTCTGAGGACAGACCTAGGAAGGTTTAAATGTGGAAACTCAGAGAGACCTCAGCAATCCATTACCATAGACTGAGGAATGAGCATAAAGAATGTTCCTCAGTGTCTCACAGGAACACATACACTGAGGGAACAACCTCAGAGGATAAGGGGACCAACCAGAAAGTTCACTGCTACAAGTTGGTCCGTGTTACCTCGGGATCCCTGTGGGAAACCTGACAGAATTGTGTCAGGGAGTATATCCAAAGTCTCCAAAGGTGGCCAAGCCGACCAATCTTGGATTTTTTTGTGGCCTACGTCACTGGAAGTCTGGATACTAGAGAACATCCTGCTCTCTTAAGCACCTCCAGACAAGTAAGTTAGGTAAGGCTACTTACTGTTGGCCTCTGGTTACCTGGTAACCAGGATTATGACTTCCATTTGGACTATTATTAAGAAAGTGACATCATTTCCTGAGGTCCTCCAGTGTGAGCCCCTCGTCATAGACTTTTTCTAGGCGTTATCAGTACTGTCAATTGCTGTCCTGCTGTCTTCCAAGTGTATAATGAGACACAGTGGCATCCATAAACTCATACCACTACACTGACCTGGGAAGCCTGGCTTCAGGAAGACCCTCAGATTAGATTAGACAGACAGAAGTTTCCAATCCATCCCCCCTGTACCACAAGCATCCCAGGAAAAAGCAACTTCCACTTAGGGTCTTCTCACTGTCCTGACCTCCTTCCTAAAGATCATTCATACATGATTGTCCTACTATATCATCAGGTGTGTATGATTACTGATGCCCTATTGTATAACATAATGGTTTTACCAGAGGTGAAGGCACACATAGGTACTTGTGCCCATGCACACACATATGCATGGTAAAGCATATGCCAACACAAACACAGAGACATATATATACACAGGCCCAGGCCAAAGGGCACACTAGGCATCCATTTACAAATGGCCAGGAGCATGTCAGTATAGAAAGCCCCCTCCTAAGTGAGCAATAGGTACAATTGGTTGAGGTTAGTGTTGGGGTCACCAACTTTAGCAAAGTGTATGTCTTTACACTTTACTAAAAATCTTTAATTGTGGCTTTCTCTTAGGGAAGTAGTGAGGCTCCTCTCCTTTCCTATGCATTTTAGTGGTTGTCTTCTTTGAACATTTATAGGCAACAGTGTGCTGCTTCTGTGTTCCCCAGACAATGGCTGTCTGGGTTCTGGTTTGCAGGGTGTCCCACACTGCTCACAATGACATTCCCTACCCTGTAGAAGAAGTAGGCACTAACATTAAGACTTTGGAAGAGTTTCCAGATACTAATTCCTTTATGAGTAGTTTAAAATACATTCATAGGTCACTTTCAGGTTGTTGAAGGAAAAATGAGAAATGTAATACTTTTGTTCAAAAACAGACAGAGAAGGAAGGAAAATGAGAGGCGCTTGTGTTTCCTTGATTTTATAGAAATATCAAAAACTCATATTGGTATACACACCATGAAAGCCTCTTGGGAGGTAAACGGGATATATGGAGTGAAATGTGGATAGAAGGATTTATGGGAGGAGATCTGCCCAGTGCAAATATGTACTCAAATGACAATAGCCTCCTGTTCCACATTACCATGTAAAATGAACTTTTATATAGTAAAAAGAGTTTTTTTCCTTTGAAAAAATCTTACTATTTTACATGTACGAGTGCATGTGTTTCTATGACTGCATGTGTGCAGTGCCCATGGAAGCCAGAAGAGTGTGTTGGATCTCCTGTACTGTACCCAGGTTCTGCATAGTTGTGAGCCACCTTGTGAATGCATGGAATTGAACCCAGGTTCTCTGCAAGAGCATCCAGTGCCCTTAACAGCTGAGCCCTATCTCAGGATTGATTTGGGTTTTTTACTGATCATTTTTCTCCCATTGTAGAAACCACAATTAGTGTCCATTGTTATCCAGAAGAAAGTTTACAGATAGCTTATCAGATACAACCTGGTAGTGAGTGTCATTAATTTCTGTCCCCTTAATTAAATTATTATATCACAAATATTAAATATTAGCAAACTTGGGTGATGGCCATATTTATTTTGGCTACAGCTGTAAAACTTCTCTGGCAGTTCCTTGTGGATTGGGGAACTGTATCCCAGGATACAGGTGGGCTGCCCACAAGAGGAGGTCTCAAGGGCCTGAAGTCTTCCTAACTCAGGCCTGCCAAGGTTTGCTATGCTGTCTGGCAGCTGGAAGAGCTGTGGTCTGGCTTCCCCACAGCAGGGTGATAGAGACCCAGTAGAAGACCTCTTAGAGTCTGGCCTTAGAGACCAGTCATCCAACATGGCAGTAACAAAAGCCCAACAGCCCCAAGGGGAGAGAAGCACAGTCCACCTGTTCATAGGCAGTAGAAAGTTCTAGAAGTAATGCTCTTGTCCATCCTAGTCTGGTTATACTTATAGAATCTGACATAGTTTGGACAGTATATATTTTTATTTTTAACTTAGGTTTGCTAAATTGTTTCCCAAAACATTGCACAAATGCACTGCCAGCAGCAACATGAGGAGAAATATAAATCTTTAACCAAAGGTTAATTGACCTAAATGGGTTGAGTAACTGGGAGCCTATTCCCAAGGATATGATGCTGTATCATGAGGCCACTAGAGTGTGGTGGTTCTCTATGGACACACAAGGAGGCCCTCCTTGATCTGTGTGCTGGCATCTCAGTGACATTTCGGAAAGGGATGAGTGATGTGGTGGCTACTACAATTAGCTCAACAGAACAGAATTAGGGACAGGAGTTTCATTCCTATCTTGGATGCCCTTGATAGGCTATGTAAATAAAATCACATAGTGTAGCTTTCAGTTATCTGAATCTCTGCAGAGCAAGGGGCTCTGCCTCTGTGAAAGGTGTCTTTTTCCACCTCCTCCAGAAGCATTGTCCAAACGAGGACTGACAGTTCCTTCTCTGTGGCCAAGGATGGTAGAGAGTAATTAATGGAAGTTCTTCAGAGGCTCATTTCCAGACAGACTTAGCTTTACCTAGGAATGCTGGGACTTGTCCCATGTTCAAGAACATCCAAGGCCTGTATATTCTGGGTGGCTCTGAATGACAGCTCCTTTCCAAGCTGTGTTCAGGAAGAGACCATGCTCACTTAAACAGGGTGGGGCTGAGACATCAGCTCTATCTTGTCTGGTATCCCTTCAATTTTCAGGGGAACCTGGGTGAGCATCCCAGGAACACTATTGAGGCTTCTCTGTCCGAGGATGCCACCAGCCAAATTTGCTTATCTCATGACACCTCAGCTCCTCAAAATTCTACCTCTGTCCCCCCTGACATCCACCTGAGGACATATAGGCAAGGAAGCTCCAGAGGTGGTTAGGGTCAGAGCTGGGTCCTGAAATCCCTAACAACCTAGACTGTGGCCACTCATTTTCCATGGGCCTGTTAGACAAAAGTCAGAAGCAGAAAAAAACTGGGTATGCTGATGAGAATCTGTTTCCCAGTGCTTGGGAAGCAGAGGCAGGTAAATGCCTGTGAGTTCTACATCATGAGTTCTGGAAGAGTCAGGCTACATAACTGACTCTGTCAACATCAAAACAACATAAACAAACAAAAAAACAAACAAAAAGGAAAATGAACTACTTTTAATATTAATCTAAGTAATAAATTAATCTGGCAGCTGTATTTCTAAAGAAATACATTAGTTCCCAACAATCACACAGAGAAGTAAGATATATTAAAATAGCCTTGAGCCAAATATTGAGCAAATATTACTCCATTCTAAACCTGCAAGCTGGTCAGAATTCCTCCCAGACAATACCTCTACATTGCTTGCATTTTTTGTCCTTTCTTTTTCCAACTCTCTTCTCCTGATGCCTCCTGGGCCACTCCTCATGGCTCCATTCCTTCACTTTCTATCTTTTTCCCTACCCCTCCTAGAAAAGGAAGTCCTACATTATTGTCTCTAAAGCTCTTTATTGGCTCACTGACTTTTATTGATGAGACAGATAATGAATGAGGAGCAATGACTACATAAATTTTAGATGAGTTTCTAAGAATAAACATAACAGAGCTATGTCTGGATTGAACCCAGATAGTAGGATAGAGAAACCAGCAATAGAAATAACACATGGGCTGCTCCCGTGAAGACACCATATCCTACACCATTCAAGAAGAACCACATTTTCAGAGCAGTGGAATACCACTCCCCTTCTTTCCCTCACTTGGTCATTTTGGCTAGGGCAGATAACTAGCTTGTCTGCTCCTGTGAAGACATCATATCCTGAACCATCCTAGAGGAACCACTGCACTCAGAGCAGTGTGTAATAAACCTCCCCCACAACCTGACACCCCAGAGCTGCAACTGGGAGCCTGGTGCTCCTTATCTTCTACCATACTAAAGTCCTAATCAGGGGAAACCTTCTGTCAGTGACAGCCTGGTCAATCAATAGTGGTCCCGTTTCTTTCCTGCTTCCTGCAATATCTTTTCTCCCTTTTTGGTTGTGAAGAGCACTCTCATGAGGTGTTGGATATCATCCCAGGATAGCTGATAATTAAATAAAACATCCTCAAACAGATTAACCAGGCCCTTGGTTTTATCTGAGAGGGGAGGTGTTGGGCCTTCCTGTTGTGAAAGTCAGCCAAAAATAAAGGCCAATATTGCATAGCCTGATTGCCCTTATCTAGAGATGAGAGAGCCACCATGGTATCAGGGAAGGTGGCTCTCAGACTTCAGGTCACCATGGCAGGACCGGGAAGCTGGGTCTCTCTGCTCCTCCTTCCAGTAAAGGTGGGTACAAGTGGCTTGACTCCATATTGGCTGAGGATTCAGGGCTGGTGGTGGCACTGGTGGGGCCATGGGGACAAGGGTAGGGGGATATGTAGGAGGAGTGTCTTGAAGTAACAGGTCCACTGTTGAAGGGTCTTGGAGGATAGAGTTTTTCTCAGGTCTGGAAACCCCTCCTTATGTTTTCTATTTCCTGATGGCCAGAACCTGAAAGGTGTGTCTTGGGGAAAGAAAGATGTTTATTCATGAGTCTGTGTGTGGCTATATAGGGCACTTGGTCTGGCTGCTCAAGGAATCCTGGACTAAAGATTCTTTCCTCTACTGCTTAGATCACCTGCAAGCCAAAGGACCCTGCGGGTAGCCACCCTATTTAGAAGATGGGCCATTCTGAGGAATAGAGAGTAACTAACTTGCCCTTCTTTGTTACTATGGACAAGTTTTCTCCTCTTTCCATAACTTCCCTCCTGTGGTTAACTAGGATATTTATTGGGGTAGATTCAGTCCAAAAATAACATGAGTCCAAGTTCTAGAACACAGAGAAAGATAATCAACACACAGAAAGTTTGCACCTGCCACGGGCACAGAAACCAGGTTACACAGACAGTTCTCCCCTACCATGGGTACAGAAACCATGTTATTGCAAGACTCAGTTGGCTCCTATAGATATTGTGTCTTGCCATTTCCAAAAGGAACAAAGTCCTCCCGACTCCCTCTATGGGGACTGAAACATCCTCCAGACTACCCATGGTTACTGCATTTAAAGCATGTCTGTTCACTGCAATTGACTGCACCAGACCAGAGGCTTTCTGGCCAACATCAAGCTTGAGAGCCGAAAGTGAAAGCAAAAGTCAGACAGACAAATATAAACAAACACTTACAAGTAGGGGCCTGTTGTGGAGCTCAGATTTTTTCCTCCTATCAGTGTAGTCAGTGGTCACGTTGGGGAGGTCTCCTCAAATCCTGGACAAGCCTCCAAAGGTAAGACACACCACTCCACCCTTGGTCAGTGGTACTTACTTCAAGATGACCTCAGTGGTACACCAAGATGCAGATCTATGCAAACACAAGAGGTTTATTTTCAGGCCTGTCGGGGTAGAACTTCATTCAATTAGTCCCTCAAGGCGAGTGATGAGAATGTGACCTAATTTCTTTGTCTCTTTCCTGACCAAGTTATCACTTAGCAGAGAGTTTTTCTCTTTCTATGTATATGTGGGCTTTTTGTTGTTTTTGTTGTTATTGAAGACAAGACTTAGGCCATGATGATCTGATAGGATGCACGGGATTATTTCCATCCTCTTGAACTGACTGAGACTTGTTTTGTGACCAGTTTTATATGGTCAGTTCTGGTGAAAGTACCATGAAGTGCTGAGAAGGTGTATTCTTTTGTTTTAGGGTGAAATGTTCTATAGCTATCTTTTAAATCCATTTGGTTCATAACCTCTATTAGTTTCACTGTGTCTCTGCTTATTTTCTGTTTCAATGACCTGTCCATTAGTGAGAGTGGGGTGTTGATGTCTCCCACTCTTATTATGTGAGGTTTAATGTGTGTTTTAAGCTTTACTAATTTTTCTTATACAAATTTGGGTACTCTTGCACTTGGGGCACAGATGTACAGAATTGAAACTTCATCTTGGTGTATTTTTTTCATTTGATGGAAAAAAATTAAGGGTTCTCCCCCATTGCTTTTAATTTATTTTGGTTGAAAGTTTGTTTGTTTGTTTGTTTAATATGATAGTGGCTACTTTGACTTCTTTTTTCGAAAACTATTTTCCAACCCTTTATTCTGAGGTAATGTCTGTGTTTGTTGTCCAGGTGTGTTTCTTGTAATGAAGCTGTTTACATATCCTGTCTGATGGCCTCTATCTCTTTATTGGGGAAATAAGTCTACTGATGTTGAGAGATACTATTGGCAAATGATTCCTAATTCCTGTTATTTTTGTTGTGGAATGTGCTAGTGTGTGTGTATGCGCGTGTGTGTGTGTGTTTCTATTCTGTTGGGTTTGTTGTGAGATGATGAATTTCTTGTGTTCTCTTAGGTGTAGTTACCCTCTTGTGTTAGAGTTTTCCTTCTAGTAACCTGTGTGTTGCTGGATTAGTAGAAAGATATTGTTTAAATTTGGTTTTGTCATGGATTATATTGGTTTCCCCATCTATGTTCATTGAGACTTTTTCTGGGTATAGTAGTCTGTGCTGTTATCTAGAGTCTCCTCAGTCTCTTGTGACATCTATCCAGTATCCTCTGGCTTTTAGAGTCTCTGTTGAGGATTTAATTCTGATAGAACTCCCTTTATATGTTACCTGGGCTTTTCCCATTACAACTTTTAATAGTCATTATTTGTTCTGTGCATTTATGTTTTGATTATTGTGTGATAGGACGATTCATTTTATGGTCTAATCTATTTGGTGTTCTGTAGGCTTTTTGTATGTTTATAGCTGTGATTGTTTATATATGCTTGTGCCAGGGATGAGCATTATTAGGGGGTGTGGCCTTGTTGGAGTAGGTGTGTCACTGTGGATATGGGGTTTAATACCCTGGTCCTAGATGCCTGGAAGTCACTCTTCTCTTAGAGGCCTACAGATAAAAATGTAGACCTCTCAGTTCATTCTGTGCCATGTTTGCCTGGATGCTGCAGGCTCCCACCTTGATGATACTGAACTGAATCTCTGAAGCAGTAAGCCAGCTCCAATAAAATGCTGTCCTTATAAGAGCTGTCTTTGTTTCTCTTCACAGAAATAAAACCCTAACTAAGACAGTAAATATCTCTTTTGCTAGGTTAGGGTAATTTTCTTCTATGATTTTTTTGGAATACATTTTCTGGCCTTTTGAACTGGAAATTCTTAGCCTCTTCTATTCTTCCTATTGTTAGGTTTGGTCTTTTCATTGTGTCTCAAAATTCCTGAATACTTTGGGTTAGGAAATTTTTACATTTTGCATATTCTTTGACCAATGTATTAACATCTTCTATGTTATCTTCTGTGCCTGAGATTTTCTCTCCAATCTCTTGTGTTCTGTTGGTGATGCTTGCATTAATTCTCTTTCCTAGCTTCTCCATCTCCATAGTTGCCTCCATTTGTGATTTCACTATTGTTTCTATGTCTTTTTTAGGTCTTGGTCTATTTTGTTCAATTACGTCACTAGTTGTATTGTGTTTTCCTGTATTTCTTTAATGGATTTATTTATATCCTCTTTAAGAGATTATACCTGGTTTTGCCAGTGTTTTCCTGTATATATTTAAGGGTATTATTTATATCTTCCTTAAAGGCCTCTATCATCTTAATAAGATAAAACTTTAGGTTTGAATCTTGTTCTTCAGGTGTGTTAGGGTAACTAGAGCTTGCTGTGGAAGGAGAACTAGATTCTGATAGTGTCAAATAACAATGGCTTCTGTTGCTCATACTGTTGTGCTTGCATTTTCCCACCTAGTTATCTCTGGTGCTAACTGGCCAGTGTGTCTTGTATTAGAGCAGGCCTCATCATGGGAAGGTAGAGCTATGTGACCTGTTAGAGCAGGCCTCCTTGGAGACAGGTAAGTTGCTCTCTGGTTTGAGCAGGCCTCCTGTAGCCCTGGTTAGAATAGCCCTCTTGTGTACCTGGTTATGGTATGCCTTCTAGGACACAGGCATGCTGTTGGGTAGGTATGGGGGAAAAGGCTCACAAATTGCTATGGGTGCTGTTGGAGGTACAGACCAGAAAGTTGATGTTAAACATGTTTTACAATTTTGAGGATATCCAATCCCATGGAATGGAAAAATCTACTTTTCTTGGTGTAGCCTCAACTTCCAAGCAGATATATGAACAAAGGTATCACAAGATGTGAGAATGAAGAATGGAAAGGAATTTGAGCATTGCTGATGCTGACCCTCACTAGTGGAAAGCTGAAGGAGGTAAGAAAATCAAGGTATTTTCATTGTAGATGTAAAAAAGTTGTATCTGTGTACAGATAGAAGTAATATATTCTTCAAAGATTCCTTGGAGAATTACATTGTTAAGAATGGTTTTTATTCACTTTAGGTCTCATACACTCCACTTTAAATGTGACTATTTATTCATACTTGTCAATGTCTAGTTATGTTGGAATTCAGACATTCACATTCACAACAGAGTAAGTTGGGTTTTGTGCCTAAATGCCCCTCATTATCCAAAAGTATGGCGATGTGCTCATTAAAAATAAGAGCCGGAGAATAGAGAAAGGGAAGTCTGTTACAAAGAAAAATTGAGCAATGCATGCATACATTTTGGGGGCACTGTGAGATCTCCTCCTGCCTACCAGGTAACTCATGCTCACAGTGTTAAATGTTTCCAGAGCCAGAAAAAAGGTTGAGTGTCATATTACCCTCCTGTGAACTCTTTGAAACTGGGCAACTCCTAGACTACCTTGATAGAAGGATACTTACCTATTGTCAAAATGAGAAAATTTGGGTTGACCATGTCATCTTGTATATTATAGGATACATACTATACATCATTGAAAGGAGATATTCATAATGCAACTGTAGTTGTGGAGATTGGGAACTGTAGGAGGAGGTATAGATGGAAAATACTAAGGAAGTTGGTTTGACGATGTGTTACTACTGGGAGCACTAAAATATCTAAAATTTTTGCTGAGGTACTTTAAAAATATCAAAAAAGCAAAACAAAACAAAATTCTCCCACATCTCCATCAAACCGAAAAGCAAGAAGGTTCTGGAAATGAGGTGGTTAGTTAGGCATATTTTCTGTCTCTCTCTTCAGACACACCAAAAGAGGGCATTGGATCACATTACAGATGGTTGTAAGCCACCATATGGTTGCTGGGAATGGAACTCAGGACCTCTGGAAGAGCAGCCAGTGCTTTTAAACACTGAGCCATTTCTCCAGCCCTAAGTTATATTTTCTTACAATGACACAAGAATGGGGAGCTCAGGGAGTTGTGAGCATACTGAGTACAAATTGTCACATAGTTCTAGTATACGTAAAACAAGATGAACATATATTTATATCTTAATCAAAAACATTCTAAGTTCTTACACTGCACAGAGATGATTTCCCTCAGTGCAACACAGTTTCTGAGAGTTTGGGAACTTTGCAAGCTTCAAGAGTTCAAGGCAGGGTTGTACTGGGCACACATTATCTACCATGTCTTTTTATTCAGCATCTTTGGGGACCACAGCATAGATGTGATCACTATTCCCATATTAAGAATGAAGGGGGCTTCCCTCAACAACCCAGAGGTTCCCTTTCTAAAAATTTCAAGGAAGCTTTTAACATTGGATTTTTCAGTCCATTATTTTTCTCTATTGGTATGGAGGGTATTTATTGATATTATTTTTATTTATTAATTTTGTTTGTTTATATTTCAAATGTTATCATCCTTCTCTGTCCCCCTCCTAAAACTTCCCCATCCCATCCCTCCCCTTTGACTCTAAGAGCATGCTTCACCACCCAAACACCCACCCCCATCTCACCCCTCTACCATACCCCTTCTTTAAGGCACAAGACCAAGCCCCTCTTCTTTCACTGATGCCAGATAAGGCAGTCCTCTGCTACATATGTAGCAGGAGTCATGAACCAGCCCATGTCTTTGGTTAGGGATTTAGTCTCTGGAAACTCTGAGGAGTCTGGTTGACTGATACTGTTGTTCTTCCTGTGGGGTTGCAATATCCTTCGGCTCCTTCAGTCCTTTCTTTAACCATTCCACTGTGGACTCTGGGCTGAGTCCAATGGTTGACTGTATCTGCATCTGTCTTAGTCAGGTTCTGACAGAGCCTTTCAGCAGACAGCCATACCTGGATTCTGTCTATAAACACATCTTGACATCAGCAATAGTATTGAGGTTTGGTGTCTGAAAATGGAATTGCAAGGTGGGATGTTCTCTGGATGGTCTTTTTCTCAACCTCTGCTCCATTTTTTCCCCATACATTTTTTAGACAGGGAGAATTCTGGATTAAAAGGTTTTAGATGGGTTTTTAATTAGCACAGAAGGTAAAAATGTATGTATGCTATATCCATACACTTATTTCTCCCTGTCTCTATTCAATGTTCTTATCCAATGTCCTTCTTTGAACATGCACAGTATATGTGCTTTTAACAGTTTTTTGTGCATGTTTGTTGGTGAGTTGTTAAATATTATATGATCTGTTGTATGATTTCTGTCCTAGAGTCTATTTATGTCAAAATTTTCATTAATACTTACATATATATTGAACCATTCCTCCATCATTGGAATGAAGTTGAAATGAATGTTTTCTAATTTTTGTCACTTTATTAATTTGCTACTGTCTGATATTTTCTTAGTTCTCTGATCCTTAACAGCTATCATAGCATCCTTTATTTTTCCTCTGGCTTCTTGGATGTATTTATTTTTTTCTTCAGTCTGAAATATTCTGTCTAGTATGTCCTATAACAAGGTTAAAATACTTTAGCCTGGCTTATCATGGATAGATTTTCTTTCTTTAATTATGATTGATATGTTTTGGTTATCTTAATCATGTTCTACATCTTTTGATTTTCAGACCATAAAAATATATCTTTCTTAGCCCTCTGGGCTTTCATGATTTCCATTGAAAGCACAGCTATTATGCTGACAGAAACATCCTGATATATTGTCCTGATATACTACTTGGTGCTTTCACCTTATATCTTTCACTATAGTTTCTTTGTCTCTGTGTTGTGTGTTTTAAATTTAATATGACATAGGAAGTCTCTTTTCTGATTTTTTTCTATGAGATATTCTCCTTGTATTTTTCTCTTTGTAAGAACATCTCTTCCTAAGGTTTGGGACATTTGCTTTTGTTTTTATTGAGAACATCTTATGATTTTGACATGAATAAAATTCTTCTTGTTGCTGTATACTGAAACTCAAAGACTTTGTTCCTGATCTCCCAAAAACCTTTACAAGTCATGTCCACTTTCTTTATCAAATTGATAACTAACCATAACTAAATCATTCTAATTTTCTGTCTTTTCTTCCTTCCTTCATTGTCTGTTTCCTACATGATCCATTCTGTGAGGATTTCCACTTAACTTTATATATACCTTACCTTAATGAAATTTTCATTTCTGTCATTATTCACTTCTGATTCTCTTCTGTATCTCTATCATTTAAATCAAATTCAACTTTATTTATTTATTTTTATTTTTAAACTATATTTTAATAGCTTGAATCAATTTCCTTACTTCTTTCAGCATTTGGTATTTTCTTGGGATTAATTTAGAAGATATTTTTGTAGAAATTATTTAATACTGACCTGGGAGTTTCTATCCTGCATTAGAGTAGTTAGTTCCCAGATTTAAAAAAAAAAAAACCTTTATTTTTACAATAAGCCTCAAATACTACAAGATCTGGGGAGTTGCCTAACCTCTATGCTGTTAGAATCTACTTTCTTATCAAAACCCCTGAGTTATTATTTACTATTTATTATGTTTCTTCTTGGCTGCTCTTTACTCCAATCAGACAGCCTTCAGCATAGCCTTCTGAACATATAGTGCCTTTTCCTCTCTTCTCCTGCAACTTCTTCCCTCATGGTTCTCCTCTAACCCCAATCTTAACCCCATGAAATCTAAACTACACTGATGTCTCTTCTCCCCAGCTATTGGCTGTTGGCATCCTTATTTACCAATTAGGAATAACTTCCAAATGGCATCACTTAGCATTTATGTCTATATCTCTGGGGCAACCAATCTTGAGAAGCCAACATTAACATTAAAATACAAGCAGCATCAGGTCAACCACTACAAGATGTGCTTGTGTTATATGAATTCTTTCAACATATTTACAGTTTTATTTTTATTTCTTAACTTGAGTTATGTTTGTTCCTGTTATTAGGGGTTATAATGAGCTTAAAATTATTGAAGGAGAATTGATTTGGTTTTTCATGGTTTCTTGTGTTTTAGCAATGGGATTTGTTCATCTGTGCTTACATCTGTGGTGATTTTTTTTTTTGCTTTAATTCAGTTAACTTTTTTCCCTTCTTTGTCGGACTGTGCAAGGGTATCCTGGTTCATCGCTGGGCATGGGACTGAAACCCCAAGACTCTAAGTGAGAAAAGGCAGGTGTTTGGCCATGTCCCCAAAACCCAGAGTCCTGATGCGCAGTCTCGTCTCCATAAACCTACTTTGTTCAGTCACGTAGGCCATTACAGCCCCTCCCAAGTGCACAGGTAGAGGATGTGACCATAGGCCTCAGGCCGTAGGGATTTACATACTAATGAAGGCCAGAGGGCCGAGCAAATTAAGCATTCTCCAAGAACCTCCCCCTTTTTCCCTCCTTATTTAACTCAGGTCTACCCTGAGTTTCAGGGGGATACTTCCAGGTCCATCCAACATCCTCCATTACAATAAACCCTTTTGGAACCAAGGATTTCCTCGTGTCATTGGGGCCTGCCATTACCAACGCCTCCAGCCTTTGGAACTTTCGCCTGTATGTGGGAACTGCCAGCGTGGAAACCCACTGGGACACCACCACCACTGCAGCCAATATCCCACATCTGGCACCCACACGTGACATAGACACCCAGAGACTTCAACAACCAGGCCACCCCAGTCTGCTAAAGCACAGCTCTGTGTGCTCCCAACTATCTCTCTTCTGCTGAGCACTGCCCCAGCCATATCTGGGGCCACAGACAGAGATCACTATCTCCCCACTGGAGAGAGCCCTGCTCCTGCCCCCACAGAACCCCAGACTGGCTTTGCTCCTTGGCTGGGTGATAAGAACGCAGTTGAGCTCCCTGGCGTGCTTGTCTTGTGCTGTGAGGAATTGTCTCAGTGAAGATTCTGTGCTTCTTTCATGCTGACTGAAGCTCCAGCTGCTTAATCTCTCACCTGGAGGACCTTTCTGCATCCCAGCCACGAGGACCCACACATCTTCAAACAAAGTGGCTGGGCCACCAAGTCAGCTAAGCAAGTACAGTAACCAAATCTCTCCCACAGGTGCTTCCAGGGCCTCTTTTTTCTCCCCACCTCATCATTTTTCTTGGCTGTGGGTTGGCCGGTCATGCAACCACATGCCCCCATCTCAGTCCTTCGGTAGCCTCTCAGTGGTCTGAGAGCCCAAGGGCTTGAGACCAGTTGATTAATGGCCACCTCCAGGCCCAGGGATCCCCAATTCCTCTCCCCTCTCATTTTTCTTGGCTGTGGGTCAGCCAGTCGCATGCCCACATGCCCGAAGTCTCGGTCCTTCCATGGCCTCTCAACTGTCTGAAAGCACAAGGGCTTGAGACCAGTCAGTCTCCAGCCAACATCTGGCCCAGGGATCCTCAATCCAAGAGCACTGTAACCCCGTGAAACCAGACTGAGTGAAAATTCCCCATGATGGGCGGGGCCCCACCGCGCTTGCCCGGTGTTGCAGGAAATAAACTCAACCAAGATCCCATGTGCTCCTGCCATGCTGAGCTACAATCCCAGCCTACCAAGTCACGGCAGACACACAGACGCACAACGCAACAGAGACTCACACCCCTGTGTGCCCATCCACGGGCCTACATCATTCCCTATAGGTGGTAGAGGATGTGAGCAAAGCCAGCTCTAAGAGTACCCCCTGCTGGTATCTGCCAAGAACCTCTCCGTGGAACTGTGAGTAACTCCAGCCTAGTTCACAAGACTAGGCAGTCTCTCTCTGTCCCTCCTCTCTCTTTGTCTCTCCATGTGTTTCAGGCCAGCATTTTCTCTATGACTCTTAGCTACCACTAGCTCCTGCCTAGCTCAAAAAACTAAGTCTGTCTCTCTCTGTCTCTCCCTCTCCTCCATGTGTTCAAGGGCAAGATGGCGGCTCCCTAGCCTCCATCTTGTCTATCCCTCAGGTCCACAGAGAGGGCTCCTTCACAGAGAACAACTGTCTTTCAGGCCACAGCACCTGCTGTGACTCTCGTTCTGACTCTTTTCCTTGGTTGAGAGATTCCCCTTTCATTTTGGGCTCTCAAGAATGCCTACTTCAGTCTTTCATGTGCTGCCTGCTATCGTAGTTTTCTTTCTCTCTTTCTCCCCATGTGTTCTCCAACTCAACAAGATGGCAACGACTCCAAAATCTCTGCTTTCTGCCCCTCCCCCAGGGGTCAGCCTTTTGTGCTCTGCCTGCTAGCTTCTCAGTAGCAATGGCTCTAAACTCTAGTCCCCAGTGATTTTCCCCCATGGGATCAGTCTTTCACAGGCTGCCTGCTAGCCTAGTGTAGACTTCCCCCACGCCTCCACCATTTGCGACTGGTTACATCCCAGCCAGTTTGCCTGAAGCAACAGGGCCAGCTCCCTGCTTGCTCCCTTACCCCTTCAACACATAGGTCATTTTCGGCCAGCTATAGCCCAGCTGACTTGCCTGAAGCAGCGGATCTGAGAACCTGTCTGCTCTCTTTACCACTGTGTTCCTCACAGTTTCTTTCTCATGGCTAAAAACTCCAGGCTGAGCCTAGAGAAACTGCTTGCCTCCTGCGAGCTTCTTCCAGGAGCTGCCAGCTATACTCCAGCTTCCACATGTCTCCCCTCCATGGCTCAGTTTTACACAGACTTATACTCCTTCTGAATCTCCTATCAAAACACCTGTGTTTCTTGCTTTGAGCTTTTCTTCAAGGTTGGCCTTTTTCTTCTCTGTATTTAGGATTCCTAAGAAAAACAAATGGGAAATACCCTGGCCTTTCTGCTAGAGCACCTAGCCACCATGAGGCAGCCCAGCCACCACATGGAAGAGCAGGCACCTCCCCCACTGCTTCTAAACCTGCCATTACGACCTGAAACAATAGTGTTCATGCTTCTCAACCCAAAATTTTCTTGCTTTTTGTTTAAATGTTTCCTTTTCTCCCTAACAGAAACTCCTAAAAAAACAGTATTCATGCTTTTCAACCCAACATTTTTTCACCTTTTAGGTTAAATGTCTCCTTTTCTCTCTTACTTGTGATATATGTCCAACTTTATTTTTTCCAATTTTTGAGACTTCTTCAAGGTTCAAAGGTCATTTAATCTACTTCCACTGGTCAAATCAACGATGCTGATTACTATTTTTAATTAACACCTTGTTTCCTTTTACAGATAAACTGTTGCTGCCTATGAAAGATACATAATTAACATGATGTTTTTCTTCCTCAGCAATCCAAAAGAAACTCAAAGGTGCCTTCAAAGACAAAAATTTCCTCAAACACCTTTGCCTTTCTAGGATCTCAACACCACACCATGACATGCTTGCTCCCAAGTAGCCTAAGGCTTACTACACAGCCTTTGCAGACATTCTGCTGCCGCGGTCCTGGTTCCCTGTTGTGATTAACCTACAGGTGCTCCCACAAGTCCAGCGGAGACAACACCACATCCTAGAACCTGCCTAGGATGCCACACTGTCTTCTTCCAGCCACCCAGCCTGACTGATGACTCCAGAGACAACACTGAGATGCTGAGACACATGCCAAACTCCAGAAGTGCTCGCTAAGACACAGAAACACACACTGAGATGGAAGACAGATCCAGACCTTCCAGCCACAGATGAACTCTTGCCAAAGTTAAATAGCTAAAGTTACATGTTAGTGAGGAAAACTTAATATCTACCTAGATTAGTCAGAAGTTATTACCCTCAAACTGTACTAACTGTAATTAATTGATTCAACGATCCCTTGCCTTCACAACCCCCCTCAACTCCTCTTATCCTGTGACTTAATTCTGCTAACCCCTCTGGCCTACATAGTGCTTTCTTTTGGCTTCCTCACCAAAAATTTTCACCACAGATGACACAGTGACCCCCCCTTTTTTTAAAAAGTAAAGGGGAGGAGATGTGGGACTGTGTAAGGGTATCCTGGTTCATGGCTGGGTATGGGACTGGAACCCCAAGACTCTAAGTGAGAAATGGCAGGCATTCGGCCATGTCCCCAAAACCCAGAGTCCTGATACGCAGTCTTGTCTCCATAGACCTACGTTGTTCAGTCATGTAGACCATTAGAGCCCAAAGTGCACAGGTAGAGGGTGTGACCATAGGCCTCAGGCCCTAGGGATTTACATACTAATGAAGGCCAGAGGGCCGAGCAAATTAAGCATTCTCCAAGAACCTCCCCCTTTCTCCCTCCTTATTTAACTCAGGTCTGCCCTGAGTTTCGGGGGGTATTTCCAGATCCATCCACCATCCACCATGACAGGAAACCTTTTTGGAACCAAGGACTTCCTCGTGTCATTGGGGCCTGCTGTCGCCAATGCCTCCAGCCTCTGGAACCTTAGACTTTCTCCTGTATGTGGGACCCACCAGTATGAAAAACCTCCGTGTCTCCTCCACCACTGCAGCCTATTTTCCCACACTTCTTTGGGAATATTTTCAGTGTGAAAGAAAGTCCAGGTTTTAGTGGAGTAGATTCCATTGTCAGGCATGTATGCAGAGGACTGAGCTCTCTCCTCAGCCATCTTTGGAGATTTAATCAGTATTTTCAACATCAGTTACTATCCATCAGTAAGATCCTATTACAATACAGTAGTTGTTGACTATGAAACAGTCATTAGACATTCGTTGTGTACCAATTGTATTAGAGAGTAAGGCATACTCAATCCTCTTTATACTTATATGTAGGCATTTTGGGTGGGTATATGTAGGAAAAAATAAAGGGGAAATAAGATACAAAAAACTGAGGGACTAGTGATTATTACAATGTTTCTTGTAGAAAATAGATGAGGGGGATTACATAGAGAGGACATAGTGGAGACAAGGTAGGGGAAGAGGTTAAAGTTTTGGTTAAAAGTAGAGTAAAATCACAAAAGTAAAGTTGTACAGTCATATTGTATAAAACGGTCCCTTCTCTCAGAAAGTCTAGTCAGAGTGATACTATAATCCAGGCCTGTCTATGTTCCAAGAAAGAATAGAGGTTATGAAGAAAGGTTTATAAAACAAAGTAATCAAAAAGCATGTAAAAAAATAAAACCAAGGAGCTGTATTGATATTGGATATTATATAAAAAGGAATATGAGGAAATGAGACTGTGATGGAGATATTAGATTAAAAAAAAAAAACACCTGGCCATTATATTGGGCTTTCTCGCCACTCGAGGATTCTATACATTATTTTATGCAAAAAGACATGCTCCAGAATATACTTCTCATAGAGTTTCATCAAATTCTTCTCTGGGTCAGTCCAGTTACTGTGTTGGGGCCATACATGACATTGGGCAGTGATGGGAATATGGAATATGATTATTAATTTTTTAAGTTTATTTTCTTTTTTAAAAAATTTACTTATACACTTTACAGTCTTCTCACTGGCCTCATTCTAGTCAACCTTCCAATAATCCCTCCCCTCATTCTGTCTTCCTCTTCTCAGGTGAATAGGTGATCACCCTCCCTGTTTCCCCCAAACCCAGCACCCCAAGTCTTCACGTCTAGGCATATCCCCTTACAAGTGTGTCTAGACAAAAAAGCCCAGATGAGAGAACATATCGCAGGTACCAGAAACAGCTTTTGGAATACCACTCACTCCCATTGTTCCAGATCCATATGAAGAACAATCTACACATCTGCTATGTATGTGCGGGGAGTCCTAGGTCCAGACCATGTGTGTACCTTGGTTAGAGGTTCAGACTCAAGGCTCCAGGTTAATTGACTCTTTTGGTCTTATTGCAGAGTTCCTATCTTCATTGATGCCTGCAATGCTGCCTCCTATTCTTTCACAGGAGACCCGAAGCTCCGTTCACTGTTTGGCTATGGGTTTCTGTATCTGTCTGAGCCAGCTGCTGGCTGTATCCTCTCAGAGGACTACATGCTCTTATCTGAAAGCATAACAAAGTATCATTAATAGTATTAGGAATTGATGCTTGCCTATGGGGTGGGTTTTTTGTAGGGTAGTGGAGCATGCTTTGTGTATATGCCCAGGAGTAATATAGTTGAATACTGAGATAGAACTATTCTCTGTTTTCTGTGAAACCAGCAAATAGATTTTCTAAGTGGTTGTACAAGTTTGAACTCTCCAAGAATGGAGGAGTGTCCACCTTGCTCTTCATACTTGCTAGCATGTGCTATCTCTTGAGTTTTTGATCTTTGCCATTCTGATGGGTGCAAGATGTAAATCTCAAAGTTGTTTTGATTTGCTATTCCCTGGTAACTAAAACCTTTGAACATTTATTTAAGTTCTTCGCGGCCATTTGAGATTCCACTGTTTCGAATTCTCATTTTAGTTCTGTACCCCATTTTTAAATTGGGTTATTTGGCTTATTGGTGTGTAGTCTCTTGAATTGAGTTCATAAATTTTGGATATTAACCCAAATTCAAGCCTATTCTCTACTTTCTCTTTTATCAGTTTCAGGGTGCTGGACTTATGTTAAGGTCCTCCACTTTGAGTGGAGTTTTTACAGAGTATTAAATATGGACCTGTTTACATAATTTTATAAGTAGTGAATCAGTTTGATCAGTACCACATATCACAAAGCTCTCTTTCCTTAGTATGAATTATTTGCTTTCAGTCAGGAATCAGGTGATCATAGAAGGATGGTTTGAAGTCTAATTCTTTAGTTCTGGTCCATTAATCAGTGTGTCTTTTTATGTTAATATCATGCTGTTTTCAGGCCTATGGTCCAAATAGTACAGATTGAAGTCTGAAATGGTGATACCCCCAATAGTTTTTATTATTCATGATTATTTGACCTGTTTTGTTTGTGTGTATCTGTGTCTATGTATCTTATATATATGTCTGTGCTTCCATATGAAGTTAAACAATTTTTAAATTTTGTGAAAAATTGTGTTTGATATGTTTTGATGACTATTACAGTTAGCCTGTAGATACTTTTTTGTAGAAGGGTAATTTTGTAATCATAATTCTACCAATCCAAAACCTCGAGAGAACATCTTATCTTCCGGTGTAATCATCAATATATATTTTAGTGTCTTAAATACGTTTAATTTTTCAAAAATATAAGTCACTCACTTACTGCGTAGAGTTAACAAAAGATAATTAATAAAAAGGAAATGTTCTATCTTTGTAGTAATTTCAGAAGGAGTATTAAAATATATTATATATTCAACTTCCATTTACAATGCAAAGGATTCTGAAGTGATTTAGAAGGGCATTTCTTGAATCAAACTAGACTTTTAAGTAGCATAAAAACGTTAGAAACCTAGCTAATCTCTATCCTCTTCCATCATTTTAATGCTTTAATATCTTTGCATTTCACTTTTTCATGAATAATACTTTTTAATAAATAAAACTTCATCAGATCTCCTATTTTGACTTCTATAAATCAGTCTATCCTTGGTTATTTGATTGGAGAAAAATAGCTATGGAGTTGCAGAGATGGTTCGTTGGGTAACTGCATCTGACATCCAGTCTGACAAGCTGATGTTGATCTGTGCAACTCATGCAATGGAAGGAGATAACTGACTCCAGAAATCTATCCCCTAACCTACATACACAGGCAGTGACATGAGATGGAGGACACATATGGACATAGAATAAAAGTTTTACATACAACCCCAATTTAAAAGCAAAGAAAGGGATTTCAAATATCAGAACAAACAAACAAAAGACTTTGAGGAAGACTGCCCATAATTATTCTTGAGTTCATGAGGCTGTTTAATCTGAAGCCACAGGGTTCAGTCACAAAAATCACCTCAGTTCACGAGATGTCATCTTTGACCATTATTTGAACAATGAATATGCTATCCATAAAGAAAACAGATATTCATAACTTTTCAGGCATTTGGAAAGGGCTGTCTGCAGAGACATTACCAGTATGATACCACCAACTGCAATGATTTTCCTTGATCTCTGTTCAACTCATTTTACAAAATCATTATTTCAAGAACATAGTGGTCTATATTTATTAATCACATGCATATTCATAGACTGGTGGACCATTTTCAAGTGTTTGAATTAGGACTTAACTGTTCTTACATCTATGATGAATTGATAGGGACATAACAGTAAGGCAAGTATACAGAAAAAATACTAAGCGAGAGCAGACTGGGCACCCAAAGAGGTATTTTGATGCAAAATGTCTGTAGAAGCAGGACAAACTCAGTGAAAGCAGAACTATGGAGATACAGAATTACATGGAGGTAATGGTTTGAATGAAAATGTCCCCGTTAGGCACAAAGGCTTGATTATTCATTCTTCATTTGGTTGAACTCTTTCAGAAAGAAAAGGAGGTGGCAGGAGAATGGAGGTGTCCCTGGTATATTCAGGCTGTCCAGGGAAGCTTTGCTTGTGAGAGGTCTCAGAGAGCAGGGAAAATGGGTGAAGAAAGGGAATCTAACCTGTGTGGGTCAGGAATCTAATGAAGGTAGATGAGAGGTGGTGGTAGAATGGAGGTCCCCCTGGGATAGCAGATTGCTTAGGGCAGCTTGGCTTGGTCCAGAGTGCTTAGCAAGGAAGGAAGATGCTAGGGGAAGGAAAGATAACCTTCATAATTCAAGAGTCTCAGGTCTATTAGAGCTGAGGGAAAGGCAGCAGAAGAATGCAGGTCCTCTGGGACATTGAGCTGCTCAGGGAAGTTTGACTGGGATAAGAGGTCTCAGATGGCAGGAAAGATAAGTAGAGAAAGGGAACCTTATCTGTATAGTTTAAGAGTCTGATAAAAGTGGAGGAGAGGTAACAAGAGAGTGGAGGTCTCCCTGGCAAAGTAAGCTCCTCAGTGTAGTATTAATATTTAATTATTAAATCCCAGTGTGGGTTTTGCTACCCATTTCAATAATTTATGTTCCTGAATGAAGGACAAACACACTGTTTTTATATTTTAATATTTCTTATGTACCACAATAGCTGGGCAGCTGCTTAGCTTCCAAGCGTCTAAACTTAGAAGAAAATTTCAAGGTACTATTTATTAAATTCTATGTTGCATCCTCTCGTTGAGCAGCCCTCTGGGCTGCAATCCTCCTGCTCCTTTGTAGGCTGTGCCTCTCTGTCATGCACTTTTCTCAAGTATAGCGACTGAGTCTAGAGCAGTCATATTAATACTACAGGTGATGTCCCAACCATCGAGCAAGGTCTCACTTTTAAAAATTAATTGGAGGTCCCCAAATGGAAAACACAACACATACTGTTCCTTGAAAATTAGGAGGGGTGAGGGGAGAATTGGTTTCTCAGCCAAGCAAAGCTGTGCAGGTTTGGAACTAGGATAGGAGTTTGTACTACTTTGGCATGCATGGTTCTCGAGTTTGTTGCTTATGGCTAGAATACACACTGAGGCGTTGGTGACAAGGTAGCTAGTCAGCTGGAAGCTATCTCAGGATCTGGGTTGTTGTGGAGAGCTTAGATCAGGATGCTGAGACCTCCGTCTGGGACAGGGTAGGAAACAGAGAACAAGCTTAAATAAGATAGGAATGGAGGAATTCACAGAAATTAAGGAGTCAGTGCTATGCAAGCAACCAGATTCTTTGAATTCCTGGGAAACTGAGAATAGCTTATAGTGGTGTTTATTCATAAATAATCCTGAAAACAGGCTCATTTAGAAAATAGAAGTGAATTTAATTGAAATTTTATGAAATTACATGAATTCAAGTTATATAAAGAGAAATTATATATCCACGGATACAAACCTCCATAGAATGGATGAAAAAAAAGGAAATTGCACTGTTTTAAGGATAGAAAAGAGAAATAGTGGTAATTATTTAAGTGTTTTTAAGTATATTTGGAAGAATAAAGAAATTCAACCATTTGACCTCAAATGTAGAAAACAAAGGTATGGAGATAGAGATAACCCCTATTTCAACAAATGATAAAATTGTTTATAATTGTTTGAATTGTTTTAAGTTGTTTTAATTATTAAAATGAAGGTGGTTAAAAGTTTGGCGGTATTAATGACATTACTAATTCTCTGGGAGAGAGTTCAGCGTAGATAAGGACATAAGAAAAAGAGGCTGCAAAATTGAACAAATAGATTTTGAATTGCTGGACCAAGTACATGCTATTTTGGGAAAGAGGCTCTGTACTTCTGTTAACAGGAAAAGAGAAATGGCCATTGACCCCTTCCAAAGTAATATGGATTTGATATACAAGGGGAAGACCCACTGAACATCTTGGCTTCAGACAGAAAGAAAAATACAAGAAGACCAAACAGGAACAGGTAATTGCTTATCCCTTCACATGGAAACAGCCCTGAATCTACCTTAGACATAAAAATGTCTCTAGCCAAAACTTCAGCTAAAATTAGCCAATAAAACTTGGTGGTACTGAACCCATACAATTTAGCATGCTATCCTTCATATGACATAAATGAAGATTTATTACGGTTGGTTATTGATCAACCTCACTCATAAAAAGACAGTTGTCTTTCATCTGCTCAAAGAAGGAACAAAAATTCATCTTTATCTGATGTGTACATCTTGCACAATCCATACATACACCTATAGAACTAAGAATTAGTTGTAAGATTCATATATTGCAAAATGAAACACCAAGATGCAGCTCTGACAGGGTTCATCCTTAGAAATGTTGAAATGACCTGCTATACCAGATCCCTGCCTCACTTGATGCTATTTCTGGAGAACAGCTGCAGGAATACTTGCTGAGTCCTGATAAGTTCAGTTCATCCAGCCTTACAGACAGATCAAGTCAGGACTTCAGTAAAGCCCCAAGCTTTTTAAACATACAAAGAGTAGATGACAACTTCTTAAGATAGCTTTCTTAAGTCTAACCATTTTTTCTAATTTTCTACCCCTCCCCACTCCTTTTAAAACTATCATTCAAATTGATCAGGAAGAAGTTACAGAGAGTTTTCAACCTGATCTCTTGGGTTTGAGTGTCTGGTTATGGTTATTTTATAAATTATAATTCATAATTATAATTATATAGGTAGGCTGTCATTTTAAGGGATAAGTTGGAAAAGGTCATAATTTTGGACAGGGAGGAAACTAAATAGACAACTTAGATACCGGGATTTGTATGTTTCCTTTCGATTTTTCTATTCTTTCTTTCTTAGGTAAAGGGAAGAGAATCAAAAAGAAAAAGGAGGATAAAATAATATTATTAGAAATTAGATACATGGGTACAAATTACTAAATTCACTCTTAAACAAAACAATATATAGCCATAATCTTACATTGGCAGAAATCTTAATATTTTGATGTAGAATTGAAATTATATTTTTTTACATTGATACAAAATTTATATGTTGTTATAGGTTTAAGATATTTACTAGCATAAGTCTTTGTATATTGATACAAAACTTAAAATTAAATAGATTACTCTTAGATAGGCATCATGCCTATGCAACTTACTGAAAATACAAGGCTTAGACCCAGTTGTTTTAAAGGCCACTATTATAAACTGTTTAGGATGATTAATTAACGCAATTTAAAGATCAAATAGAAAACTCATGGTAATGTTAGATCATGATTTAATTGAAATAAAGTGTTTTCAAGATTATTCAAATAGTAAACAGCTAAGAGTAATCAACTTTTAACAACTCGGTTATACTATATATAGATAGTTGGTATTCAAAGGCATCAGAGATCCACAGAATATGACATTGAAATTCATTTCATTACTAATATAACTTTGGACTACAAGACATGTCTGCTCCTAACAGTACCCCCACTACACTTCAGAGGAGTACATCATTACCTCCAATTTGAGTCCCTTCAATTGTGGCAAGACAGCCACTGTTAAGAAATACCTGAATTTCATCTACAGACCAAATACTGTCTGAAAAGGACAAATGGATGCAGGATATCTCTGCCAACACAGTGCAAGGTAGTCCTTCATAATTCCTGCTTCACTTAAGGTTTGTGAGATGATTTGGGCCAGAAGGCTGAAGACAGATGCTTCAACATTATAAGAAACTTTGGAGACTGTCCAGGCAGTCAGCTGTTTCTAAAAATTGTATAAGTTTTAGGACCTATGTCTTTGAGCTTCCAACATGTTAAGGTAACATTGAATTCCTTCACAGATCTCTGAGGGGGTTGAGGACTGTGGGGCAGTGGGCTGTGAGAAGCAGCTAGGCACCTGGTCGAGGACAGGCCTCGAACCCCAGACCCTAATCAGAGGGCAGGTGTTTGGCCCTGCTATAAGGCCCTGGTTCTTATCATTTAGTTTCAGCCCTCAATAGCCCCTCCCACAGAGAGGTCTATGGCCATCAGTCATGAGAAACAGTGCCTCAGGCTCTCCAACATGTAGATGAGGTATCTCCAAGCTCTCAGACCAAGCCAATAGGCGTTATCTGCTGTCCGAACCTGACCCACCCCAAAATAGAGCTTTATATAAAAGAGCTCTATTCAGGAGAAGTAAAGGTGTGTGACTATCATCCTTGTGTCTGAGACATTCTGTTGCAAGAGCTGTAACAATTCGCAAGAAATCTGATCTCCTGAAGTGACTTCAGGACCCTCCCTTCCTTGCTAGATAGCCAGTTTCTTACTGGCCCAGCCTGGGCTGGCTCAGCATGGAGACACAGGTGCAGCATCTGGGAGTGCCTGGGCACTGACAGAGGCAGCAGTGGAGTCAGGCAATCTCCACTGCCAGCTTTCACTCTGTCCCCTATTCTAGGATGACTGCTCCAGGCTGGTCTGGAGATAATTATGGGATGCCTTCCAGAACAGGGACACACAGAGGACTAGTTACAGTCTCATAATTGATCTTAAATTGTCTAACATTGAGGAAGATGATCTACATTTGAAAGGATGGCTTTCAGATGGTAATGCAAGTTAACAATCAAACATGATTGAGGTACAAAATTATACAAAATTATAAATTATACAAATTTATTAATTTTATTTTATTAATTTATTAATTAATTAATTTATTTATTTATTAATAAATTTAAAAATATACAAAATTATAAATTGACAATATCATTCTGAATGAGGTAACCCAGTCCCAAACAGATATACATAGTATACAGTCACTTATAAGTGTATATTAGCCCTAAAATTATGTTACATTCCACACACCCAAAAAATCTAAACAAGAGGGAAGGTCCAAGTCAAGAAGCTTGAACCAGACTTAGAAGTAGTAATAGAATAGTCATAAGAGGCAAATGGAGTGAGGTATATGGGAGGGAGAGGGAATGTGGATGGAAATGGGGGGTTCATCATCAGATGTGGATGACAGAAGCAATGGTTAGATGGCCATAAAATGAAAGGAAATCTACAACTAACAGGGGTGAAAAGTTGAGCATCTCCAGGATGAGACAGAGACCTGTGATAAGGGAGGCACCCAAGAATCAATAGGGGTGGTTTTAGCTATGACTTACAACATTGGAGATATGGAACTTGAAGAGGCCACCTTCTTTAACCAGGTAGGAATTCCAGTGGAGTGACAGACATGCTAACCCACTCACAGATTTTCGACTCCCAATTTTTCCTATATACAAGAAATGCAGGGATGTGTGATGGGGCAGAGCCTTAGGGAATGGCCAACCATTAATGGGCCCAACTTGAGATCCATACCATGGGCAAGCACCACTCCCTAACACTATTAACGATCCTCTGATATGCTTGCAGACTGAGAGACTCTACCTAGCAGTTGACTCACACAGATACAGACACCCACAGCCCAACAGTGGATGGAGCTCAAGGACTCTTATGAAAGAGTCGGAAGAAGGATTCCCTGCCCAAAAGGGCAAAGGAACTCCACAGGAAGACCAACAAAGGCAACTAACATGGACCCTCAGGGTTCTCAAAGTCTGAACCACCAACCAACGAACATACATGGGCTGGACCTATGTCTTCCCCACACATATCTAGGAGATGTGTAGCTTATTCTTTGTGTGAATCCCAAAAACTGGAATTGGTGCTATCTTAAATGCTGTTGCCAGTGCAAGGGGTATATTCTACTAAATGCACTGTCTTCTCTGGCCTCACTGGGAGAGAAAACACCTAGCCACCCAGAAACTTGAAGTTCCAAAGCTGAGGGATGCCCAGGGATCATCCACTCAGAGAAGGCTGAGGGTGAAGGAATGATTGTGGGAGGAGGCGACCAGGAAGAGATCAGTGAGCAGGGTGTAAAGTTGAATAAGTAAAAAAATTAATTAATTAATTAATTAAAAAGCAGTGAGAGGGAAACTTAATCCACAAGATTAAAAACTTCATAAATGAAAACCTTTATTCAATATTATGGTTTATTGAAAAACACTGAGGTTTTCCCATTAAGAAATGATTTTAAAATATCAATCCTCACATTTTACTATATTTTAATCTGATATCGATCTATTGCATTGAGAAAAAAAACTAAATTAAAATCCACACAGATTTTAGTAGAAATTTTTAAAATTTTTCATATTCAGGTGATATCATAAAGTATGTGGAATATAGAAAGATTATTTAAAAAAAAAATAAAGAAGGTCGTGATTGACCAAACTACTCTAAAACCAGTGTATAACCAATCATTCCCAAAATTCTGAGAACATCATGGAAGATGGGGTGGAAAGATTGCTAGAGCCAAAGGAGTGTCATGCAAGCCTGGACTCTGGGTATGCTATGGATATTGCACCCATCAATTCACAATTGTTATGGTTACCCCCACTAGATCTGTAGAATATCAATCCAACTAAAAATTCATCATGTTCCCCCAACTGAGGATTTAATGATAGTTGTACAAGCAGTTTTTCCTCCATTTACATCTGTCCCACAGGGGTGCAGCAGATGCAGAGCCCAGAAGAGGGAACTGGATTCAATGACATTGAAATTACAGATGGGTTTTAGGTATCATATGACTACTGGGAGTAGAAACCTGGTCTTCAATAATAACAGTCAGTGTTCTTAATTACTGGCTACATACATGGAGTTGTAAATCTCATAAAAGCAAGTCATAGGCCTTAGTGAAGAAACTACAACTCTTCTTACTAAATGGACAAGTGATGCTTATCTAATTGCCCTCTAGGTTTTTACATTAACAGCCATAGATTACTGACATCAGTGGTTGTCGCAGAAGGTTTATTTTACTGTGAGAAAAGTGTAATACGGAAAATTATAATTAAACAAAAATTTTTAACAGTGACTGAAGAATTCTCACTCCTAAAAGTGATAGCTAAATCACCCACTCAAAGACTAAAGGGAAGTCAAAAAGGGAGTGGAGCAGAAGAAATATAAAATCTATATTGGAGGTATGGATTATTAGTGAAGAATTTATACTGCTCCTGAGAAGGACATAAGTTCAGGTTCTAGGCCCTGTCAGGTGGGTCGACTGCATATAATTTTAGATACAGGGACTCCAACACTGACTTCTGACCTTCATAAACACTTTATATATACACTCTGATACTTACACGTAAATTCACATATATTTAAATGATTGTAAATAAAGCCTTTTAAACATTAGAAGGTCTATAAAAAAAGTAGAGACATGTAGAAAGTTGCCTTTGAGGCATGAAAAGGTCATTGCATTCATGAAATTCTTACAGGTGTGTTAAATGACTCAAGGCCTACACAGAATAAGAACTATAAACACTAAACCATGGAGAATGGAAGGGTTGAGGGGTCCTTTTGCTACTGGTAAGTACTGCTATCCAGGGAAGGAAAAGCCACTTTCTTTAGCAAAAAAAAATCAGGCAATACCATTAAATTAAGTGAAAAAGATGAGTGAGACAGCCATCCCCACTCCTTTACTCCTTTTCAATACAGGTGTGTATATATATCTGTGTCTTTATATATATTAGAAGTGCAAATATATATATATTGTACACACATATATGCACATGTAATAATAATAAGTACAAACATACATACACACATACATACATACACACAAATATACATACATTCAAATGGAATGCTATCTAACTCAAAACAAATTGAAACCATGCAGGTAAATAAGTGGAACAAGAAAGTATTGTATTGAATGAGATAACACAGACCCACAAAGACACACACCACATATTTTTTAATATGTGTGGCTCCTAGACAGCAACCTTGAGATGTGAGTATACAATAAAGGATAAGCACTGAAAATAGAAGGATAAAAAAGGACCATGGCATGAGGAATTCCCAAGAGGAAAATAACAGGATATATGGTATACATGTATTATGAAGGATAAATGGGAAAAGTGAAAGGGAATTTTAATTGGACAGGAACAAAAGGAAACTACAGAAAATAGTGAAAAGAATGGATAAATAACATTGAAATGCTTGAATGAGACCCAGGTTTACCATGTGCTTTGGATATGGGATTAAGAGGATTTGAAATGTAACTGGCCCCAAAAGAGTGGATACTAGTTTTCATTTCATCAGAAAGATGATCTAAATGCTTTTGGGGTTGGGGGTAGCAATCAGTAGGCCCACCGAGCTATGATACCTATGAAACACAACAAATACTATCATAACAAACTATTTCTAAAATAAAATAGTGGCATTAATATCTTGGTAGTAACCAATAACTGACTAGTTTGACTCAAGGCTTGCTCAAAGTAGAGAAACGCTTAGTGGTACTGGAAACCAGAGTATCAGGAAGTTTTCTGTGAGATTGTGCCTTCTACCTACACCAGGGAAGCTACACCATGAAATATCAACAACACCATTGCATAATCAAGATATGAACAATTTCACCAAATGGTGATGTGGGAGAAATGTTAGTGGGGAAACTCCTAGATGAAGAGTTGGGGTGGGGGGAGAATTAGTCTTCTCCTGAAACACATCCCCTGATTGGTTGTTAAATACCAAGTATAAACATATAAATATATACCCCTATAAACATACCTATGCTGGCAACATTACCAAGTTGTATTTTTGTATCTGTATTTATGTGTAACTAGATAAAGAGTCATACATCTTTCATTATGATACTTGAAAAGCAATAGCAGACTGATTTACATGAGTCTTAGATAAGCATGATCTACAGAGTGAATTGCAGAATACCTAGGGCATATATTACTACTCTGTTTGAAAAAAGAAATAAAAAGAAAGAAAGAAGAGGAGTGTGTGAATTTGGAAGAGAGTTTAAGTGAGAATATGAGGGGAGTGAGCAGGAGAAAAATAATAATATAATTGTAATTTAATTAAAATTTACAAAAGTATCATGCTAAGTGGTTTATACAAAAAGATATGTATTTGAATAATGCTAACATTTTTTGATAAATTCTTAGCTCTGTCATCAAAGAAAACTGGGAAATCTGGGTTTGAAAACAAGCACTGACACCAATAAAGCTTAAACACACTTCTTATAACCACACACACACACACACACACACACACACGTATGTCCATATATATGTAACCTAGGAAAAACTGAAGGAGATCAGAAAAACACTAACCTTAACTTTCATTATGATTACCAGTTTTTCTTGGGAAATATGAGGTGACATAAAAGTAAGGAGTCAGTAGAGACCTGCCTTTGGTCTGAGACAGCAAAGGTGCTAAAAAGAACTACTGACTTCTGCTTTGTGATCCTACTAGTTTATCTTCTCAGATAAGTGTTACACCTTCACTTCTTCCTGGAGTAGTGTCCACCATTAATACCTGATTAGATAGCAAGTTCAAACCTCTTTAAACAATAGCTCAATGCTATTGCTGCAGCCTAATTAAAAAAGTTTTTCATTAATCTCTGACTATTTTCCTTCAGAAAGGTTGAGCTCTCTTGCTCCCCAACACAGTAGCATGAAGACACATGGCACTTCTGTACATTGTTGGCAAATTATGTTGACCTCATAACAACTTAATAATAAACTAGTTGTTTATTTGCTTGTCTGTTATTTGTTTGTTTATTGGTACTGAACAGTAAACCATGAGCAAGGTTAATCTACTACTGGGCAATATCTCCAGCTTTTCATACTAAAATATTTAAATGAATGCTCACATTTTAATTTTTTTTTTTACTTTCTGAGATCATAATTACATTTCTCTTTTACAAATACTACTACCTTCTCTTTTTTGTATTCATTCATGTTTTTTAATAATTGTTATTTCATGCATAAATACATACATACACATGCATACACACACACACACACACACACACACACACACATATATATATATAACTTGTCCAATAGTATGTTTACATTTTCAAAAACAAAATACCTACTTGCCAATTTGTGAAGATGGCATTACAATCTTTCACTATCACCTTCTTGATTATGTCTGGATCTGTGACTGCCAGGACATGGGTCTTCCCGTTGTGTAACCTGTATTAGGAAAACAGAGATGAGTACACCACTTTGATCCCGAACTGTGAACTGAATCTTGACCTTTGGTAAGAACAATAGTTCCTCACACTGAGCCATCTTTACAGCCCTTAAGGACAAACTAGTAACAATTGACAACCAGATCCAGAGCTTTAAATTGGCATACCCTGACATTGACTTCTATGAACTGGTGGAGTGCATGAAAGGGACAGTCATATAGATTAAAAACAAACAAACAAACAAACAAACCCAACAAACAAACAAAATCCACAGCATCTTCATGATTACTAACAATGACAGAATATCTGAGAGGTGCCCCAGTGATTTTCCAGATTTGATAGTATAGTAGAAGTCAGAGGACTAGGACCAGACAAACAATTCATTACAATGAACATTTTCAACAAAAGAAGTATGGACAAAATGGAATATTTTGGGATACACTGTGACACGTAAATGCTTCCTCAATGAGATTTTCTTATATTTTTCTGTTTGGGGGAGGTTGCAAGTGTTGAAGGTAGGTATGAGAAGGGAGAGTGATGGGTGAATTTAAGGTATATGATGTGATGTGATGTGATGTGATGTGATGTGATGTGATGTGATGTG
>NW_021604739.1:283753-402339 GCF_004785775.1 Grammomys surdaster | reverse complement strand
TGATGTGATGTGATGTGATGTGATGTGATGTGATGTGATGTGATGTGATGTGATGTGATGTGATATGAAATTCACAAGGAACCAAGAAAAAGTTTTAAAAAAATTTTCAGCAAAGACTGCCCTTGGCATTGGAACAAATAGCTCTTATTGACCATGACAACCCAACTGACTTTGTGATTAGTACAGAGATTTCTGATGATGAATAAGATGAGATGAAGAATGAGAACCTCATCTACCTTGCTTGTGCCACACAGAATATTGATGCCACTTCTTGTCAGATTCTAGCCAAATTATCAGCACCTCTCATAGGGAAGTTCTGCTGCTGTTGGCCTCAGATATCACAGAAAATAATTAATAAAACAAGCTTAGAATCCAGTAGCATGATATAACTCATATTAAACCTGTTTTTCAAAGTTGTTAGTATGTATTCAGAAAAAATATTCATATACATTCCTGTTAAACAGTTATTGCCTTGTAGTAAATGTAATTAAAATGGAAGGAAAAGAAATTTCATCAAAGTGTGATGCCACAGACTTCTAAGACAAGTATCTAGGAAGCAGACATGGAAAACAGTGATAAATGCTGCCACATTAACACTATACAGAGTGAGCAGGTTGTGATTATACATACAAATTTACACATACAAAATATATATTTCAAAGGAGAAAAGAGAAGGGAGAAATCAATTATAATCTCTAGCAAAAGTTTATAATAACAATAAGAAAACCACACTGTATAGATACTGCAAATTAAACAAAAATAATAAGTATAAATATGCCCATTTTCAGCAGGTCCTGCACTTTGCCTAGGCATCACAGCAGTGTAGGCATTGTGATTTTATACATTGTTAACCCTTCAGTTATTCAGATACTGATTTTTCTGCTCTCATAACTTGTCTCAATACAGACATGGCACTGTACCAAGAACCTTGCTTATACCAAGAATCTCCTTCTCAAGTGTGTGCAAATAGTTCTTACCATTTATTCTCTGACTTGTCAACAAATGCTAACTACCCAATGGCTGGGCAAAACAGAAAATAGGGCAGGATATCTGTCAGCCATAGAAAGGAGAGAGTGAGAAAGTTTCAGAATAGCTGGCAGGATGGAGGAATTGGAGCCATGAAGAAGTAGTTCAAAGAACTCGATAAATAATAATATGCAAGTATAATGGGGTGTGGCTGGGAGGTAGCCAGATCAGCATAGGAGAAAAAGGTAGATCATTTAACTGCTCAGCTATTTAGGTACAGTTTTGAATGAATGTTATTTGTTCTGTGTAGTTATTGGAGAATAGCATAAGATAAATAAATATAGCAGACTGATTAATTCACCATTTACATGCATACTAAGGATAATTCATTTACACAGTAGGGCTGGCCCAGTTTAAGGGGCATGGGTGAGCCAACTAAGAGCAAGAGAATGAGTAAGCTGGTCCTGACACTCTTACTGTGAAATGGTGCATGAGAGGTGTAGATGCACCCTCCTTAACATCTGCAGCAATCATGAGAACAGGCAGTGGGGTCATGAGAACAGATGAGCTGGCCCTGTTTCTCACTGGGCACAGTGCTCAGGACAGCAGACCTTTGTAAGCATTATCTTTTGTGTACTGTATAAAAGTTATCTTTGTGTTATTCAAATGCCAAGTTCCCTGACCTCATATCTTATTTCAATCTGCAAATTGCTTTGTAATGCCTATGTCAATAATCTCATGTCTCAACTTTGTGTCTTACCAATTATTCTCTGTCTTGTAAAAAGCTGATCACCAATTGATGTGTAGAAAGAGAGAGAGGAAGAGAGATTCCGACTATACCACAAGGAGAAAGGAGGAAGGAGTTCATGAGAATTCAGCAGAAGCATGGAAGGCTCTAAATACAAGTATTAATGCAGATTTTGGCTGGAAGGTGTCCAGATTAGTTTAAGGTATTAAGATAGATCAACTGACTTCCCAGGTATTGAGGTGAAACTTTTAAATAAATTTTGGTCTTTTGGGGTCATTATTGTGGAACTAGCTTGGATAAAGAAAAATACCCACCATATTAATTTACACCTTACATTCATTTATATTAAAATTAAAAATTAGAGGTCTTACATCTCACTTGAGCAGCACAGTAGTACTCGCCACTGTTGAGAGGTGTAGATGAGTCAGCCCTGAGGATGAGAGTGAGCCAGAGATTTCCCTGCCACTCATCTGATGCTAGTTGGTATGAATAATTGGGAAATGCCCTCCTTCCTTTTCTGCTCACCACCTGCGGCAGCTGGAAGATTTGACCCTGTAGTCATAACAGTTGATAAACTAGTTCTATTCCTCATTTGCTCCAGCAGTGGTGAGAATTGGTCCTGCACCTCACCTGGGCAGCATAGTAGATCTGCTTTTAGAGATGTGGGTATAGATGAGCCATCTCATGGCATGAAAGAAGGAAAATTGATCTTGTGTCTTGTTGATGGCATCATTACATGGCAGGGCTACAGCAATGCTGGTAAGCTCACCATGGTGGTGTGGATAAGGGATAGCCAGTGGGCTGACTAGCTCTGCTACTACCAAGGCCCAGATCCAGGGCTCTGAGATGGCCCACCTCAAAATCTACATCATCTGCTAATGATCTGGACACATGAATGGATCAGATCTTCTTTTTCAAAGTTTCAGAATTTCCATGACACTAGGCAACAACAGAATAACTGGGAGGAGTTCCAAATAAGATCCAATAATGATGGTGTCACACAAGCCAGAATCTTCAAACCATACCAATGACTCATTGCAGTGTAAGTAAAAACATGTGGACAAAGGGATATACTGTACAACACACTTGGACATACTATAGCTTCCACAATAAGATGTTTTGTATGATTTGTTTTTTTCTCATTGTTGTTATCATCATCATCATTGTCATCATCGATGGAGGTGGTGGTGGTGGTGGTGGTGGTGGTGGTGTGTGTGTGTGGTTATTTTCTTGGAAGATTGGGTTATTTTCTGAGAGGTGGTTATAGTGGAAGGGAAGATGAGTGGTACTTCCATGGTCTACGTGAAACACAGAAGGAATCAATAAAAAGGTTAAAAAACAGAAAATGAAAAATTTGCTCTTACTTTGAGAATACTGGAAATATTTTTATAAACTGCTTTTGTTTTTAACTAAGTGAAGACAGGAGACATTCTTCTAAATTTATAATCACATATTACTTGTGTCTGAATCAATGCATATCACACAACTTTAAAAAGTTCTAATTAACAGTAAATGGAGCCAAAATCCCTTATATGACAGTGGGTAAAAGTAAGGCTATGTGTCTGGATCAACAAAGATGTAGACAAACTGTGACCTGCAATGTTCTAATTCAGTCTGTGAATTACAAAATTCTTATGAAAGTGTAGGCAGAGCAGTGTTTCAGACAATTTAAAATAGGTAAATGCATCCCAAGATATCTAGGCTGACAAAGTCTTTATGCAGGATGTTTTCACATATTAGCAAAACTACATATTACGCTTGTCTAAATTACTTACCCCACATATCACCATGCTTTTTTCAGAATTCTCTATCACATTTCCACATACCCTGGGAAAAGAAATTAAAAAGTTCATTATTTTTATACACATATTGGCCATTAAATGAGAAACAAATGACTCAGTTCCCAGGACATTAGGCTCATCTTATAACATTCCTAACTAGCAAGTAATGGAAGTCTTGAAGAGTTCTCTGAAACACTGGGGGAAATTAAAGATATTCATGCTTTTGGTTCTGGGTATTGTATATTCCCAAATTCTTCCTTCTCTAATAAAATTACAGTACCAACTGTTTTTTATCTATTGCAGTTTCTTTGGGTATGCATTGACTCTGAAATCCTAAAACACACTTGTCTTTTCCCATCTGGATGCCTGAGGACATCAAGAATCAGGGAGACTGATAGGAATTATCAAAATCTCTTTGCTTCTTGCTGCTTACTACCTTTTTCACCCAATGATTTCTCTAGGATTTAAATATAATAAATTATAGTAAATTGAAGATAATATCGATGCCTATAGCATATTAGATTTACAGTAGCAATGAAGTAGAGGCAAACAGTTTTGCCTTCTAGTGCCTCTGTTCAACATCAAAAGATGAGGAGTTCCTCTCTGACATAAAGGAAAAAAAGTCAAAACCTTGATCTTAACTTTTACCACTGAATCCCGGGTAGTGAGAAGAATCAGTGTAGTCATTAACTGGTTATTGTGATTTTTTTTGAGATAAAATCCCATGTAACTCAGCCTGACTCAGTCTTTGTGTATATAAAGTTGAACTTGAATTCCTGATCCTCCTCACTGCTGGTCTTATAGGTGTGTGGGATCATGTTCTAGTTTATGTGATGCTGTGAGCAAGTGTAGTGCTTTGTCTGCCCTAGGCGAGTAATACACAGAAGGGATTTCCATCTTCAGCCACTGTGAATTTCAACTGCATGAAACTATGTCCCTGGCATATGATAGAGCCCAGCCTGCAGACAACTTCCCAAGTGCTTAGAGATATTCTAAACCAAGGCATGCTCAGGGACTCTAAAGAAAGGATTAAGGGACCATGACTTCTCTGTCCCTCCCCAGAAGCAAACTTGGTAAGTTATAGTCTAGGGCTAGAGCCAGTGTATTACAAAACTGAAAGTTGTAGTTTCTGTAAGCTATCTGACTTTTTCCTGGCCTGTCAGCATGGCAGATGTGTCTGAGGTATCCTGTGTTCTTTGACAGAATATCTGATTTATCTCTTTGGTGACCTTGGTCATTTCCCTCTACATGTAGCTTAATATGCTGCTTAATAAATTTCCAACATAAGTCATGTTCACAGCTATGTTCTTCTTTATTTCTCCTACATGGTTCTTTACCTAAACATCTCACCATCTTGTCTTTTGGGAATCCTCATTCCTTATATTTGATATATGTATTATTCAATGTGGGCCTTGAGATTAGTAGAAATAATATATAAAAAATGTCAGACTTGTGGATCCATAAAACAGAAAGGGTGGTGAAATCACTGAAAAAAAGAATGGGACACAAATTCTGAACAGCAATCTCTTTCCTTCAAATCCTTCATTTGTTTCTATTTTGACATTCTTATAATGTATTTTGATGGTACTTCAATAAATTTCGAATTTTTGTTCAAAAATATGCCACTGGTTCCATAAAGAAGGTTCTGTAAGTTTAAAGACATGAGTATATACAGGTGAAAGTTTAAAGACAGAATATCACCTATGAGGGCCATGAGAGTTTCCTACAAATAGGTTTGTGCTGTAGAATTTTATACAACTTTGTTTACACTTACAGCATGAATATGTTTCACTTGTACTCCAACACCCCTATAGATACAGTCAATCTACTCAGAAACAAACTGGGGAACACTAGATAAAAGCACAAATGTCAAAAATAGACCTAAAAGGCACTGAGGTGTGAAACTAGCATAATTTATTGAATAACATACACTCCATGATACCGCAGAGGATAAGAGAGGGATTTCCTTGTTGCAGATGTAGCTATAAAGCCAACTGAACTGGCTTCTATTTGTTTAACTGAGACAAAAGGCTCTCATTGCAGGAATCTCCCTGTAGTTTTAATCTCCCTAGTTTTCAGAAACCCATGAAAGTTGAATCATGGAAGGTGCTATGACATGGTGTGTCAAATAGCCCCATCTTTTGTCAACAATTTATTGCTCAAAATTTACCCCCTGTAACAAAAAACTGTATCTTTCTTTTATTTACTACATAGTTGATTTACTTTTAGAAGCACCTGGTGAAGATTAAATTACTCAAATGTTTCTCACTATCTAGTTTTACTTATAATGAGTTGGAAACTTCCTCGGGGTGGGGGAGACACAGCTTACTGCTCACATTTCTTTCGTTTTTCCTTTTTTTTTTTAAAGTACACATTTGCACTTCATTTTAACTGCCCCATTTAATACAGTGATCTTTGGAGGAAAGATACTTTATTTTAATGGTACAAAGTTCTGTGGAAAAATATTAAAAATAAGTACTTGAAAAATTTCACCCAATAAATAAAGCTTTATTGGTAATTACTATATGTCAAGCTTATAAAAATGAAATGACACAAAGTCTCTTTGCAAAAGCCTACATTCTGTCCTGGAAAAGTTGCATGCTAACAAGTACTATAGCTGTTCACTCCAAGGAAAGCTGCCTTGGCATTTTTAGAAACAGAAATTGTGGGACTGCGAAAGAATATTCTGGGTCATGGCTGGGCAGTTGCCTAGAACCCCATGACTCTGTGTGAGAATCAACAGGAGTTCAGCATGCCCCTAGAACCCAGGGTCCTGAAAAACCATCTAGTCTCCATGAAACTGAGTCACGTAAGCTGGCCATTACAGCCCCTCCCAAAGTGCACAGGTAGAGGATGTGACTAGAGGCCTCAGTGCCTAGGGATTTACATACTAATGAAGGCCAGAGGGCAGAGCAAATTAAGCATGTCTCCCCAGATCCTCCTCCTTTCTCCCTTCCTATATAACTCGGGACTGCCCTGAGTTTTACGGGGTGTACTTCCAGATTCATCCACCATCCGCCAAGACAATAAACCCTTCTGGAACCAAGGACTTCCTCGTGTTATTGGGGCCTGCCACCGCCAAAGTCCATGGCCTCTGGAACATTAGATGTTCCTCTCCCATGTGGGACCCACCACAGCGTGGAAGCCTCCCCAGACCACTACCGCTGTAGCCTGTAATTTTCCCCACAAGAAATGTTTTCTTGACTCATTTTCCTTTTTAATTTTTATTAATTAATTTTATTTATATTCCAAAAACCTTTGTTTTTGTCCCCCTTCAGTGCTTGTTTGGACTGCTGCTACATATGACACCCTCACAGTTAGATCACCCTAAACCAACACTTCCGTAGGGGTCTAATTTTAGTCACGTGACATCTTTGAGGTCCCCTTCTTTGTCCTTTTGACATCTTTTTCGCCCCCTTCTTTGTCCTCCCTCCTATGCCTCCCTCCTATGCTTCTGAGAGTGTCCTCCCTCACTCCCCCACTTCTACCCACCTCACCGTTTCAGTATCTCAATTTTCTGGGGAATTACGTTTCTATCAGATTAGGTGCATCCTCTGACACTGAGGTCAGACAAACCACTCCTCTGCTACATATGTGTAAGGGGCCACAAACCAGCCCATGTATGCTCTTTGGGTGGTGGCTTACTCTCTGGATGCTCTGAGGGGTCTGTGTTAGTTGATATTATTGGTCTTTCATTGGTTTGGCATTCCCTTCAGATCCTGATCTTTCTAAACTTTCAACATGAAGGTGTAGTAAATTTTGACAGTGGCTTTTCAGGATCTAATGAGATGGTGATGCAATTTTTTTCTTTCTGTTTATTATTATAATGGATTAAGTTCATGGACTTTTGTATATTGAACCGTTCTTGCATCCCTGAATTGAAGCCTACTTGATCTTGCTGAATGATTGTTTTGATATATTTTTCTATTTGGTTTGAAAAATTTTACTGAGTATTTTTCCATCAATATTCATAAGCAAAATTGGTCTGAGGTTCTCTTTCTTTGTTGCAGTCTTTTATCATTTAGCTATCTGAGTGACTGTGGCTTTATAGACTGAATTAGGTAGTGTTTTTTTCTGTTTCTATTTTGTGGAACTTTTTGAGGAGTATTGGTATTGGCTCTTCTTTGAAGGTCTGATAGAATTCTGCCGTGTTCTTTTTTTTTTTTTAATTTGGGATTGTTTTAATTACAGCTTGTATTTCCTTAGTTCCCCATAATTATGGGACTATTTAGATAGTTTACCTGATCTTGATTTAACTTTGGAATGTGGTATCTGTCTACAAAGTCATCAATTACATCTAGATTTTCCAGTTTTGTTGAGTATAAGCTTTTGTAGTAAGATCTGATGATTTTTTGAATTTCCTCAATTTCTATAGTTATACATTTCTTTTCATTTCTGATTTTGTTAATTTGGATACTGTTTCTGCACCCTTTAGTTAGTTTAGCAAAGGTTTCATTGGTCTTGTCTTTTTTTTTTGTCAATGAATTAGCTTTTTGTTTTATTTATTCTTTGTATTGCTTTCTTTGTTTCTAAAGAGTTGATTTCAGCCCTGAGTTTGATTATTTCCTGCCTTCTACTCATCTTGTGTCCATTTTCTTCTTTTTGTTTTAATACATTCAGATATGCTTGTTAAATTGCTAGTATAGGATCTCTCCAATTTCTTTATGAAGGCAATTAGTACTATGAATTTTCCGCTTTTGACATGTCCCATCAATCTGTGTATTCTGTGCTTTCACTGACAATGATTTTAGTAAGTCATTAATTGCTTTTGTTATTTCTTCCCTGCCCAAGTTATCATTCATAATTTAGTTTAGTTTCCAGGAGCATGCGGATTTATCCTCTTTCTGTTGTTGTTGAAGTCCAGTTTTAGTCCGTGATCATATGATTGAGTGTATGGAATAATTTCAGTGCTCTTGTATTTGTTAAGGCTTGTTTTGTGTCTGATTACATGGTCAACTTTGGAGAACGTACCATGAAGTGTTAAGAAGGTATATTCTTTTGCTTAGAGGCGAAATATTCTGTAGCTCTCTGTTAAATCCATTTGCTTCATAACTTCTCTTAGTTTCACTGTGTCTTTATTTAGTTTCTCTTTCAGTGACATGTCCTTTGGTGGAAGTCTGGTATTGAAGTTCCCCACTATTATTGTGTGAGGTCAATATTTGCTTTGAGGTTTAGTAAAGTTTCTTTAATGAATGTGGGTGCCTTTGCATTGTGGAATAGATTTTCAGAATTGAGAGTTCATCCAGATTTTTCCTTTGATGAGTGTGAAGTTCCTTCTCCATCTCTTTTGGTTGAGAGTCTATTTCATTGGATATTAAAATGGAGACTTTAGCATATTTCTTGGAACCATTTCCTTGGAAATTTTTTCTAGCCTTTTACTCTGAAGTAGTGTCTGCATTTGCCAGTTAGGTGAGTTTCTTGTATACAACAAAAGCACGATCCTATTTACGTATCCAGTCTGTTAGCCTAGGTCTTTTTACTGGGGAATTGAGTATATCAAGGTTGAGAGATATTAAAGATTGTTAGTTCTTGTTATTTTTATTTCTGGAGGTGGTATTATGTGTGTGTGGCTCTCATCTTTTAGGTTTGCTATGAAATTATTAATTTCTTCTGTTTTCTTGTATGTACTTACACTTTTATGTATTGAAGTTTTCCTTATTGCATCCTCTGTAGGGCTGAATTAGTAGCCAGATACTATTTAAATTTTGTTTAGTCAAGGAATATCTTGGTTTCTCCATCTATGGTAACAGAGAATTTTGTTGAGTATCGTAGCTTGGCTGGCCTTTGTGTTCTCTTATGATATGTATGACATATGTCCAGGATATTCTGGCTTTTAGCACCTCTGTTGAGAAATCTCATGTTATTCTGATAGGTCTGCCTTGATATGTTACTTTGCTTTTTCCCCATACAGCTTTTAATAATGTTCTTTGCTCTGTGGATTTAGTGTTTTGATTATTGCATGAGGAGAGGAATTTCTTTTCTAGCTCAATCTATTTTGTGTTTTGTAGTCTTTTATGCTTATGGCCTTCTCTTTCTTTAGGTTTGGGAAGTTTTCTTCTATAATTTTGTTGAATATGTTTTCTGCCCTTTGGAACCAGTAATTTTCACCCTCTTCTATTCCTATTGTTCTTAGGTTTGCTCTTTTCATTGTGTTCTGAATTTCCTGGATGTTTGGGGTTTAGTTGTCAAAGATAGTGACAAAGGAGATCTCCTCCTGTGTCCCTGGTTAGGAGAGACTCCCTGTGTCACTGGTTATTGTGAATTACCAGAGAGAAAGCCAGACTTTGGAGTATGAGGTCAGGGCCTGTCTCAGTTGCAGATGGAGGTACAAACCTGAGGGCAGATGGGCCCCCACAGAGGCAATATCCCACTGGGCTCAGTTGGGGGCCCAACTGGCATGGGTATTGGGACAGGGGTATCATCTCTGTCTCTGGTTATGACAGACCTCTTGGGATACAGGCAGGGTGTTTCTCTGGTTACAGCAGACCTCCTGTGAGACAGGGAAGCTTTTGGGTGCTGCCTTCTTTTCTTATTTAGTTCTTATTACAGAAGAGCATACCATATGCCCACTGATCCTGGCTGTGTGGTCAATTCTTACCATGAAGTTCTTGCTCAGCTTTCCCAGAAAACAGATGTCCTGAAGCCTGTCAATTTACTGCCTGTTACCCCTTCAGTTCTTCATAATTTGATACACTTTCAGCCTTCACTGACTCTTAACAGGCAAATCTCAATGACATTATATCATATTCTGCAGATGTTTTAATTCAAATTTATCAGTACTACTTTCTAATCACTTCATACTTTGTATGAGGTACAATCCCAACAGCAAGTACTGTGTTACTTAGTGAGAGTCTTTCTAGAACAGCTGATGTTATACTTGAAGAAGACATTCATCATAGTTTGTATGTTTCAGTTAAGTCTTCTCAGAGCATAGACTTCTGCATTCCCTCAACCTCTAAACATTAACTCTGACAGTGCACATGCCATGTATGTTGCTCATACACTTTTGGGGAGATTATAAAATTTATTGAGGATGGATAGATGCTTCCCTCCTTTCAGCATGTGCAACAATAGCTTCAGAACCAGGAGACTCTCTTTATTTTTCTTCAACAGCTTAAAACACTAGTCTGTCTGGTTTGTTGAACGAAGGAAGTCAAGCTGTATGTCTGGCTACATATTATTCTGCTCAGATGCTTGCTGAGTCTGCTCAGTTTAAGCAAGCTACAGACTCATTCAATTCTCCATCATACCTCTGCTATGCTTCAGCCTCAATTTCAGTTATCTAGTGTTGCATGTAGTTTTATGCTACCACATTAACTCTAGGACCAGCTGAGCTACCACCCTCATCTTATTTCCCTTTTGTTTTACCAGCCTTTTAGCTCTAGGAGGTGATCAGTCTACCAGCCCCTACCTGTCTTCCCTGGAATCCATAAACAAAAGACACACACTCACACAATTATTTCCTTTACAATTTACCTTCTTGGCACAATTGCTGGCGCTGATATTTCTCACCTAGAAAAGCGTGCCCTTATCAATTTATTATCTCTGCCTCTCCATCTGCCCGAAGCTTCAGTGACTAGACTGAACTAGTCCCTGTCAAACATCTCTGGCTACATATACCTTCCTACTTCTACAAATCTTCTCAACTGTACTTTATTTAAATAATATTTTGAGTTTAGATCAACAACGATTATCTGCTACAGAGATTTTATGGCAGACTTGCTTCAGATGGAGAGATGCTTGTAGAAATATCATGCTCTATGGAAATAATGTGGTCATGACTCTGTGCTTAGGTAGGGAAGAAATGTTTGTGTCTCTCCACAGAAGCTTATAGAGCACCTTGGGTCTCAAAACAACTTTTCAGACATTCCTATGCTATGAAATCATCTGTTGTGCTACAGAATCTGAGGATGAAGATGATGATGAGTTTGAAGTTTGGGAGTTCACACTCCCAACTTGACAATAGAATAAAGGGCTAATAGAAGAAAAAAAATGAGTAGTAAATGAGAAAGGGCAACCTGTTTCTTCCACTCAGTTTATTTTTAGAAATTCTGGCCTGACTTTATATCACTTACATGAAAGGTACTGGAGCCTACTGGGTCTCTGAAGCTGACATCAACTTTGGCCCATGTAGTCACCTGGGAAGACCTACTTACTACTGAGATGATGTTTATTCTGCAATTATGATGTTTCACATGTGGTGTCTGGCTGTGCTCTCTTTTTCTGCACTAGGATATCATAAATTATTTGTACTTTCATTGCTATGTCAGTATGTATATTCACATTTGAGTGTCTGAGTGACTGGTAAGGACTGTCATTTTAGGGTCCATATGGGATCAGGTGTATAGCTTATCAAACACCAACAACTGAATCATCACTTGAGTTTTCTAGTTTCTGATCAATTCAAATATCCATGGGATTGACATTGCCAACAATGTGATGAGATTTCTGTACTTTTGTTCAGAATGAAATTACCCTTAAGTGTTATACTCCATTGTTCTAAAGTATTCCTTACCTCTTAATAAATGATCCTGGAAGTGCCCACCTCATCTGGATAAAGATAACTTCCTAGATCCTGCTAACTGGACACTTCCTGTTAAATTCAGAGTAAAGGGTGAAAAGGACCTTCGGCTGTTAGCCATATGCCTGGATAATAGGCTGACCTAAGAGTGTTTTTGAAAAAGATTATGAACCATGTAATAGACATCATTTTGTATTTTTCCTCATAGATTCTGTTTAACCTCCATAAATTTAAGTGAGTGAGAGTCCTTATATCCAAGACAGTGAGGGACACTTCAAAATTACTTGGGTCAATTTTATTTTTTCCGTGTAAACTCCTCTGCTAATTAGAGCCTTCTTTTACTTCAAGAGCTTTCTTTTTCTATGGTTCTTGTAAACTTTACTGATACATTAATTATGGTGATTTTCATTAACACATTCTCTGTGTACTACATTATGCTTTTACTAAAAATATTTCTAGATCACATTTTAACTGTAACTTTTCCAGTACTTACAGCAATCAAACCAGAGGCTGCTTTCATGGTGACCCTTGTTCCAAAGACTGTAAACTGTCCATTTTGTTAATCAGCATCCTTATAATAGCTCTGAAGCTTGCGTATCACAAGAACATATATTTTAAAAGCTTAGAAGTTAAATTTTTAAACGTTGTGATGTTTTACATACGTGATACAAGGATTACATTATCAGTTACAATTACGGTTATGCTGACTTTAGATACATCTATGTTTCTTCTTTAAGCAATGTAGAGGTGAGTGAGAGTGGAAATGGGTAGAATAAAATATCGTTTACAGGGAATGTGGCATCATGATAATGTTAATTTAGGCTTCCTAACCATCAATCAAACAGTTAAGGAACTGGGCCAAGTTTGTTGCACATTCAGTTTCTCTTTAGAGGTTTTTAAAGATCATTACACAATCTGCAAACATGTAACCTCTAACATCCTTAAATATTTGTTTAGTGTTATCCTCAAATTACATTTGTTGGAATGCTTTTGATAATATTGTTTTTCTGGTTTAAAGGGCATCTGGGGCTTTTAAACGTTTAGGTACAAATAACTCATCTGGCTGTAAAAACTGAAAAGGGCGATACTATTTGGTCTATACTGATACAAAGTTATTACAGACAACATAATGAAAGCACAAACAGAATATTAGTTCTGTTTACTTCCAGGAACTGATTTAACAAGGTCCCAAATCTTGGACCATGTTTATCCATTTTAAGACAGCTGTGTTTGAGGTATCCTGTGTTCTCTTTACCAGAATTTTCTTACTTGGCTTTCACCTGATCTTGGTCATTCCCTCAGCCTGCAAATAGTACAGAAGAAGCTATGCTGCTTAACAGATTTACATAAATAGGGAATCAATTTAGCCAAACCTTCTAGTCCCAGCTAGTTGTTTTATTTATTTCTCAATTTTGGTCTTACTCCAAACCCTACCTTTGATCACCATTATTTCTTCAGATTAGGGTCAACAGAGCATAAGCCCAACCCTCAGATTGATACCCAGTGATCTATAAACAACATATCTTATACACGCAGCTGAGTAAGGGGATCAGATGATCTATGTTCATCATTTGATTAGCATGTTTTAGAACAGTCTTTTATACAGGAAACACTACTTGGTATAAAAACATAAAACTCAACAAGTATATTTCAAAGAATACTTTAAAAAGGAGGTCATACAAAATGCTGGGAGAAGTTATTGCTTTTTAAAATGAGGGCAGAAAGTGTGGAATTCTTAGGACCTTAAGCCTTTGGTTTGAAAGAATTATGATGTAATGAGTAAATCTTAAACAACTGGAAAAGCAAATCTTCCAAAAACTCAGTCTCCATATAGGAAAAGGTGTTGGTCTGCTGTTAGGAATGATAGGCCAAAAGTCCACCTTTAGATAGCATACACAAAGGCTCTGTATAAATTAACAGTTCAAAATTATGTGTACATATACATGCATTTGTATGTCTGTGTTTATATATATATATATATATATATATACACACATATATATATATATACATATATATGTATATGTATATATATGTGTGTGTGTGTATGTATATATGTAGGCAATTATACATATTGCATTTCACATAGTACAACTAAGTATTATGAGATTTGTCACATCATGCTTTTATTAATGATTTTGTATAAATCTGCTTCTGTTTCAAGAAACAAAACTCATTACACGGCTAAATATCTGAGCTTTATGGGAATTATCTAATCTTCTATATTCCCATTCCTTAGAGTCATACACAGGGTTCTATTTTGAAGTGAAAATGAGTAAATCCATATCTTCATATAGGTGGCAAAGCCTTGAATGTAGTCTTGGAAATAAGAACAGGGTTAAACAGTTCATTTGAAGATTTAAGTATGTTAATATTCCTGAAAAGTAACAAAATGACTCTTGATAGCTATGTGCCAAAGCTACTCAACAAGGATGGAAAATATTGTTACTGAACTCTGATTCAAATTGATGTGGTATCACTCAGTAGACTTACATATGATTCATTTAATATTGATTAAGAATAAGATATTTTTCTGGAATCTGTACTGAAAAATAAACCTAAATCTTTGATGTTCCCACAGTTTACATATCATCATTTTGGCATAAGGTCTTGGTATGTCAACATCCAGAGTTCTCAAATGACCTGACAAAAACCTAATGTCACAAACTCACATCTATAAACCCCAGAGATAACCTGGTAATGATACTGGAGTGGAACAAACAATTTTAAAACCTGAAAACTTTAGCATTTAATCCCAATGGCTACATGCACTGGTAAATTGACACAGAGTTTTTTGACATCTACAAAAATTACAGTCACAGAAGCAAAGTAGGGAAATCAATATCACTCACCCTCCTTAGGAAAGCATTGATCCAACAAAAGGCAGAGGCTTAGTGACAGGAATCCCTAGCTTCTTAAATAGTCCATGAGTAGAAGTTCCATAGCTAAAACATGAAGGAGAAAACTAGGTCATGGATATATATATATATATATATATATATATATATATATATATATATATATATATATGAATACACACATTCACATGCACATATATAGGTATTGATACATGTACATATATATTCACACAGGAAATAACTTATTTATATTATGATTCAATATATATGAGTATATACATGTGTATATATGTTATATGAATATGTATCCTTGGATGAAACTACTGACAATTACTAGAATCTTTCCAGTGAGGAAACAGGTAAGCAGAATTTAACATAAAGACTTAGAGTAATAATACCCTTCACATTCCATTAACTTTTAAGTTAATACTTGATGCTTCTAATCCTGCTCTTGTAGAGGTAGCAGGTTCAGTTCCCCACACCCACATGCCAACTCATGACAGCCTATAATTACAGTCCCTGGGAATCCAATGCCTTACTCTGAATTTCATATTTGTCATATGTGTATGTAAAACAGTAACATGAAAAAATATATTTTTTTAAAGATAAAGCATTTGTGAGTCACCATTTGTTCAGGTGTGGTGTTTTGATATTCTGTACACCTTTGAGCCATTCATGCTCCTTTAAGTAATATTTTTTTTAAAATATTACTGTCATAATGTTATAAACTTTTCTTTCTCCAAGGTAGCATTGGTAACATACTAAAGTCATAGGATGTTTTCTTCAATTTTTCCAAGAATAGTTGAACGGCACTATGAGTAACCCAAATGATATCACAAGGTGACAAACAACATAAAGCATCATATCTCTTTCCTCTCTCTTCCAAGGTTTTCTATACTGAGATAATCAGTTACAGGCACTTAATTAACTGACTTGGTAACCCAACAATCTCAAATGATGACCCTTTCTGGAAAAACAGGCTGGAAACAGAATAATCTTTAACATCTCTAGTGTAGTCGTTGTGAGTTTTAGATCCTTCAAACCTTGCTATCCTAATGTGACAAATTACAGACTAATAACAGAAAACAAATCAAGAGAAACACTTCAGTAACCATTTTAAGCCTGGTCTTTAGTCTCACAATACTGGCTCCTAAACAAGAGTTGAAACAGTATGGCTGAAAAGCTCAATGACATAAATGATTTAGTTTACAGCAGATTTTTTAAATCATCTCTGGCAGAATGCATTTCCATTGGATAATACCTTTTGTCTTCCAACATGGAACAAGGGCCTAAGAATTATCCCAACTACTGGGTTACAAAGATGTGGAATCCAACCCATGGCTCACAGGTAGAGCAGCACCAGTATAGTAAACACCAGTGCCCATGTTTCCATGGAAAAGTTTGGAATCAGGTCCACTGGTATTTTCTTTTAACAAATCTATTCTCTGACTTTTTGTAGTAGATAAAGACTTGAGTTCCCCTTCTAAGTCCAGTTGTGTATCTGTGATACCAATCTGCATTATTTATATACTAGGACAGAAAGTGGAACAGTCAATATTGCCAGTAGAATGATGAACTCTGTATCCTAAATACAAAGAATGTGTTTCCCCTTTATTTGACAGTTAACAATTCTTCATATTAACACATATTTTGATTTTTCATTGTTATTTTTATAGGAAACTATGCTTTAGCTAAGACCAAACGTCATGAGTTTTTCCATAAAAAAACATAGTAAAGTGATTGATCTAAATTTGTATTGGAAATTTATGTGAAAGCTTGCATTGCAAAGTTCATTAAATAGTTGGACACAAGCTCCATTTGTAAATGTTTATATATGTAAACATTCCAGGTCTCTGGAATGCTTTGAATACCTTAGAAAGTGAAGTATCACATTTCATAATAAAGTTTGACCAAAAGAACATAAATAAATCAATTTATCCTCAGAGAAACTAAAATTTCTCATGCATTTCTTTTATTGTCTTTTTTCATAATTCACATTTCCTATATATATTCATCTTATACTATGTTATTGTTAGTGGAAGAGTCTTGACATTGCTCACTATTTTCTTCCCAGTTTCAGTGTTCTGGTGTACAGGCAGTAGGTAAAACAACAATAAAAATAATATAAAAATAAACCTTTTTTAAAACGGGGTGGTGGAATACATGTGACAGGAAATCAGATGAGGAAACTAGCTGGTGAAAGAACAGGAAGGGGCAGAGGGAAACAAATTAGAACTCTAATGAGACATGTATGAGGATGCTTTAATAAAACCCAGTACTTAGTATGTTAACTTAAAATACTTATAAAGAAAAAAAAAGCAAGAAGGAGGAATTGGATAGGATATGGGGTTTCTGGGGGAAGAATGGGAAAAGAGGATGACATCTGAAATGTAAATTAATAAAATATGCAATAAAAAATTAAAATATGATATTTCTGACCACATTTCCTTTTCACATTTTTGTAGTGTTGTTTTCATTCATTTCCATAGTGATCCACATTCTGTGCATCATATGTAGCTGAAGTAATGTGGCATCCTCTAGTTTAGACTACTGAAAAAACATCACATATACACTCTTATTTTATCTCCAGTGAATTCATAGCCTGTGGGATATTTAACATAATCAGCATTATGTTAAACTATTAGCATTATTTTAATACTATATTAAACTATATACATAACTATATACATTATGTTAATATTATATTCAACATTATGTATTACTAATCCCAGAGATTAATAAAATCTACTCCCCAACTCTTCCCATTTTTACTTGCATGCCTCTAGTAGTTCCTGAACACTGGTTAGAACAAAGAAAATCTGTTCATGGTGCAACATAGTCACTTCTTATTCGCCTTGCTGGCTTTCTTCTTTCAATTGCTGTTGTAGTCGTGGTGGTAATGGTTTTGATTTGCTTTTTACTATTACCATATCATGTAAATTTTCTACCGTCATAGTTTGTTCATTGAAAAAAGTTTTCCTATGAGATTCATTTGATAAAATTCATAGATTTCCTTTTAAGGTTTCGTAGAACATGGATCTATGCATCGATTGAAGACAAGTGAAGTAATGTCTTCTGAGTTAACAATTCATAGTGTGTAGTTTGACTTGTAAATATTCCTTGTTCTGATTTTGCCTCAGATAAAGAGAAAAACAAATGGTTTTTTTATGAATACTTGTTTCAACAATATGCTTAAGGCATGTGAAGATTAATGAATTCCTGTAGAAATATAAAAGGAAACTAGTGACAGAGAACTATCCTCCAACCAAAGTACAATTGGGAACATTGGAAACAGTCTGCAAGAAGAGTAGGATTGTTATCCTAGGAAATCTTAGTGTGTACCTATTTTCCAGGTCTCTGGAATGTCCTAGAGGTGACCCCCTTCTCTAATTTCCCATCTCTTTCCCCATGCTCTACCTACACTTTATCCCCTGCCCCTGCTCCCCTTTCCTGCTGCTGCCAGGGTCTACCAGGTGAGTTCCCCATGCTCCAAAGTTCTGCTTGCTATATTTGCATCCAGTTCTGCAGTCTATTCCTTTTTAATTTACAAGATTTTTCTGATAGCCTAGGCTAAGATTTTAACTGAGAAAATTGGATAAGAAACCATCCCTTGAGAGGAAACCACCATTTAACTTTATAAATCACTTACAAAATTGCATAATAGTATTATGATAGACAAAAAAACTTCCAGCAATCAAATTTCATATGGCTACACATGTGCCATCAGAAGTAGTTTTTGGTATATTGTTAAAGAAAGCCTAAAAGTTCTCTAGATACTTAATGGGTTTTCTGACCAAAGTCAGAGAAGCTGCTATAAAATATAAAACTTTCTTGGATTTTCTCACCAAGTCAGAAAAACCTGTTAGAAAAATTCTAAAATAAAAATTGAGGTATCCTATCAAAATCAAAAAGCCAGAAAAATTTCTAAAAAAGTTGTGTGTGGCCTTCAGACAGCTTCTCTGGATAGCTGCTGGTAGCTGGAAGAGCAGGGCTGCATCTATGTAAACGTTGGGGGCTGTGCAGCTGCATAAGCATCTCCTGCAGGAGGACCTAATTGAGGACTACCTGAGAGAGAAAGGATTGCTGGTGCAAATAATGCCAGTTCCTGAATTGCTGTTTAGAATAGATACTTTCTTGGGACAAATAGGGTCGTCGGTGGAGGGAATTAAAGGAGCTTGCAGCAATGCTCAGATGAGCTTGCTGCAGCATTTCTCACCTGCTGCTGGGGTCTGTATCCTTGACTCTGGGCCGACTTGCCTCCAACCCCCAAGAGCTGGTAGAGCTGTCCATGGTACAGACAACATCTGGCACCTAATGTTGTCCATGGACTACTTCATCGTTCTAGTTTTGTGGCTGCTTGAGAATCTCCTTTTCTGGGGGCTCATTTTTTGTTGTTGTTGTTGGTGGTGGTGGTGGTTTTTTTGTTTGTTTGATTGATTGATTGATGCTGCAAGGACTGTGCTCACGGTTCTGCCTGGTCTACTCGTCTTCTCCTCAAGGTGGTGCTGTTGTGCTTCCTTCGGTTGCTTCTTCAGTGAATTGGCCCCTTAGTGTTTTATGTTGTGGGTCCCACGAAGGTGAGTGCGTGTACAGTATTTCTGTCTTCCTTGTCTTTTCTGTCTCTCCATCCCGGTAATCTTACTTTTGGTCTTGGTTCACTTCAAGAGTGAGCATGAGGTAAGCACGAGACAAGCATGAGGCAAGCATAAAACAAGTGTGCAGTGAGTGTATACCAGGTGTGCAGGCGGGCTTGCAGTGACCATATTTCAATTTTTCTTTGTCTTTGAGTGAGCTTGCTGTGGCAAGAATGCTGTGAGCATGCAGCAGTCATTTTTTTCTTCGTTGTCTTTGGGTGATCGTGCTGAAATAAGTGTGTGGTGGCCATCTTTTCTGTCCTCTTTGTCTTTGTTCTTTTTCACTTTTGGTCTGGATTCACCCTGATATCTGACATAGGGGCTGGTTTCCCAGGTGGTGGTCCCAGGGATTGGCCCTCGAACACCATTTCTTTCCTTAGGTACACCATCCAGGCACAAGGCCTTTGAGACACAACTGAGGAAGTCCCCTGCTAAGTACATTTTGATTTTCCTTGCCTTTTCTGTCATATTTCTCATATCTATTGGTTGGTTCTTTCCTTTGTGCTAGTCATCATCAGTTCCCCCTCCTCTACCATCAAGGAACTCCAGAATAAGGCTCTCAAAAGCTTTCTGGTTACTCATGGTTAATTCTCATGACCTAGACCAATTTTGGGCAGAGGCTTCTATGCTGGACCCCTGGATATCTCCTGAGAATGTTTGAGATCCTGACCTCTGGGTGTGATTTCTCTTCCTTGGCAGTAAGTGTGAGGTACAGTCTGGGATTATCCGTCCCTTTTTCTCTGTTCCCATCCTCCTTGCAGTCATTGCCAGTCTTAAGAATTTTTCCCCAGAGGAAGTGGTGGCTACCCACAACAAACACTGCTAGGATGAGGTTAATATTCAACTTTCCATTATTGACTCCATTGAGCTTTCTCTGGGCAGACAGGTTGATTTTAGCAATGAGGATGAGGGAGCTTCTGCTCCAGCACTTTGGCTGACAGGCTTCAAGCCATTCTCTAGTGCTTCTGTCCAAGGTCCTTCACTCACTTCCCTTTCGCTCCTGCCCCATCAGAGGTACCCCCAGCTCACCCGTGGCGTGATTTAGAAGGACTTTCATGGTAATCTAACTTATAATACCATATTAGGCATGGAACCTCATGTTCCCCTTACTGATTTCAAATCCCCAAAGGAGCCTCCAAGAATATCACTTCCACCCCAGCCTTGCTTTCCAAGGGTCCCTCACATGACACTTTCATTGGACTTCCTATCTCTTAGGAACACTTCCAGCATGAACTAGTAATTCCAACATGAGTTTGACATTGGCCAAATCAAAGTTATCTTGATCAGTTCCCAGCAAATCTTGAAAAAATTTTCACCTATGCCCATTCATGCTACACACTGGCTGGTCCAATTTGAGTCTCTTTCCCTCAAACCTTTGCTTCTGTTTAAGAACAAGCTCATTCACCAAGAAAGTAGGATAGAGATGGTCAAAATTGCCCACAACATAAGTACACTTGGAACATCTATTATTGTCCTCCAAACTCTGATGAACACATTCATGCTACACACTGGCTGGTCCAATTTGAGTCTCTTTCCCTCAAATCTTTGCTTCTGTTTGAAAACAAGCTCATTCACCAAGAAATTAGGATAGAGATGGTCAATATTGCCCACAACACAAGTACACTTGAAACATCTATTACTGTCCTCCAAACACTTGTAGCAAAAGCTGTGGACACATTTTGTCATGTATACCTCCTCAATCATATCAAATCAGATGGGGCTGTGTGATGGAGAGGTGTAAAATTCTCTGGGGAATATCCAATATTATTATCTAAACTCACACTTGTTATGTGGAAGTTTACTTCACATGATGCTTCAAATATTACTCCCTATGTTAATACAGATTGCATTAGATTCACTATGACCAGATAATGAACAATAGGGATTGATGGGGTCCCTTCTAATTGTCTTGATATGTACCGTCTTACTCTCAAAAGGGTAGCCATCTGTTTAATGGTACAATATTAAGAGGCTGTTTGAAACCTTGTGGATAGCCACTTATGCTACAATGTGAGAAAGTCTCATACTAATAATTTTGTTTTGTTTAAATGTCTCTCACAGCATATCTCCGATCAGCATTCCATAAATAATGTGACCATCCAGGTGCTGATGGCTCTCAAAAATTTTGATTGTGAACTGCTAAGGAAGTGTTCAAAGCATGTATGGCAAAGATCCACGAGACCACCACGTGAGCTGTTCCTTATCTCTTCCTTGTGTGACATGCCGTTGGAGTGATATCTCTTTGAGGGCTGGTAGTCAATGATAGGTAAAATTCTGAAAGGCAGGACAACCTAAGACAGACACGGTCCAGTACTGGGAATACTCCAACATTGGGTTATCAATGTTGACGCAATGGCACCCCAGCTCCCACTAGGCTAACAAAATCTTTAAAAAGAAAAAAGAGGTGGATATGTAGCAGGAACAATAGGGCTGCCTCTATGTAAGCACTTGGGGCCATGTAGCTGCAAAAGCATCTCTTGCAGAAGAGCCTAATTCAGGATTGCCTGAGAGAGAAAGTATTGATGGTCTAAATAAAGCTATCCAACCAGGAACTGATCTTTAGAATAGATATTTTCTTGGGACAAATATGGTTGTGGGTGGGAGTTATTAAAGTAGCTTGCATCAATGCTCAGATGAGCTTGCTACAGCATTTCTCACCTGCTCCCAGAGTCTGTGTCATTGACTCTGCGCCAACTCACCTCCAATTCCCACGAACAGACAGGGTCTAGCTGCACTTCCTTGGTAAGCTTTCAGCTTTAGGTGCATATGGTACTATAAAATGTTGAGTCCTGACCACTGTGGATCAAGTGGAATGTGCCACTAGACAAAAGAACTATTAAGGTAAAACAGACTCAGACCCTGGAGAAACTCAGGATTAAGAACAGCAAGAGTGGAGGCAGCTCACTGCAAAACTATCTGTTCTGGAACATATAACTAAGACACTTCACTGCGAGTACCATGACAATCAATCACATAGCATAAAAACCTAGAGTTCTCTATGCTAATGAAGTATCTAGATAGGCCCTGAGTGGTTTGTCAATGAGGTCCCTTCCTGGGCATTCCTGAAAAGGGTATTTAATCCCTGGATCACTCTGAATAACATGTGTAAATTAACATTTGCCATCAAATAAAACACTTTGGGCAAGCAAAGACTGTCTCCTTCATCAAGGATTGCCACTAAGGGAGGCCTTCATAGTGAACAGCCATGCTAAATATCCTGGAGCAGGCCTTTTCTCTTGCAGCACCTCTATACTCTCATACTCTCAGTTCTTACTTGGAACCAAATTGGATTCCACTCCTGGTCACTGGCTCTGTCTTTCCTTTCCTTCCTGGCACAAGAATGCCCTGAAGGGAAGCTGAAAACCCTCTTTCCCAACTCATATTGTTAAACAGAATACTTGGATCCACAGCAACTATTCCACTGTTTCCCACATAAGAAAATATGGACAATGGACCCATATTTTGCCTAGACTGACCAGCTTGCCAGTGTTACTCTAACATTCCAGTGGTGAAGCAGACACAGAGTCCAGCACTCAATTAATGTGGTTTCACAATAATGGGCATACAGTCAGTCTTGACCCAGATTAGTGGATATTAACCAACAACAACGATGATGATGATGATGGTGATGATGATGATGATGATGATAACATCAACAACATCCATGAAGTTAAGAGAGAAAAGTCATGGAGGGGATAGTAGAGAAGATGGAAGGGTGTAGGAAGAATGGAGTGTGGGTTTGCTCAAAACACTTTTTGTAGTATGTATGAATATTAAATTTAAAAAAGATGGTAAGATGGTGGGATAGATATTCAGTGGGTAAATGTGTGTTCTGTTCTTGTAAAGGATCCAAAGTTCGGTTCCCAATTCACATGTTAGGTGACTTATATATACCTGAAACTCCAGCTTCAGGGAGTTTCTATGGTTTTTATGGTCACCTGTGTACATATGCACACACCTACACATAAAAGCATATCCACAACTTTAAAGTAATAAAAATGTAACTTTTTATAAAGTGTAAATTTAAAAAAAAGAATTCCTCAAATCACATCTGTCAGATAAGTAGTTCTAGTATTATTTATATTCTTATATTAAAGATGTAAAAAGGGAGACATGTGAAGGAAGCTTTTGAAAACTTGCAAATCATGAAGCCATAAGCCAATGCATGAGGAGAGTACTTACACATGCGAATCCTACCAGGGGAAATTTGCTTCAATTTCAGGGGTTTGAAAAGCAACCCTCTGATGCATCAGAGTTTCACAAGACAGATGTTACTTGTACTCCATTCCAATACCATTAGAAATCATTACAAACAGATTGTGTCCACAAAAATCAAAACTTTCACCACACAGGCTTTACAAAATTGTAGAACAAGTTGATTTTCAATTATTTGAGAAACTGCCATATTGATTTCCTATGTAGTTGTACAAGTTTGTACTCTCACTAGCAGTAAAGGACTGTTTGTCTTGGTCTACAGCTGCATCAGCGTGAGCTGTTACTTCTTTTTGATCTTAGCCATTCTGAAAGGTATAAAATAGGATCTCAAAGTCATTTTGATTTTCAATTCCCTATGTCTAAGTATGTTGAACATTTTTTTAAGTGCTTCTCTGCCATTGAAGATTCCTCTGTTGAGAATTCTTTTTAGGTCTGTACCACATTTTTAATTGGATTATTTAGTTTGTTGGTGTCTAGCTTCATGAGTTCTTTATATATTTTGGATATTAGCCCTAGCCCTCTGTCAAATGTGGAGTTGGTGAAGAACTTTTTCCCATTTTGTAGGCTGCCATTTTGTCCTATTGATAGTGTCATTTGCTTTACAAAGAAGCTTTTCAGTTTCATTAGGTCTCACTTATTAATTGTTAATCTTAGTGCCTGAGCTGTTGATATTCTGTTCTGGAAGTTGTGTCCTTACCAAGGTAGTAAAGATTAGTCTCTTCTTTCATATTCAATGAATCTGACTTTATCTTTAAATCTTTGGTTCACTTGACTTTAATTTTGTGCAAGTTGATAGATAGATAGATAGATAGATAGATAGATAGATAGATAGATAGATAGAGATAGAGATAGATAGATATAGATAGATACATAGATGTAGATGGATAGATATAGATAGATAGATGATAGATAGATAGATAGATAGATAGATAGATAGATAGATAGATTTATTTTTATTCTTGTGCATACCAATAAAAGTTAAGCCAGCTCCATTTGTAAAAGACAGTGCAGAGAACCACAGCCAAACATTAGGCAGAAATTAGGGAATACTTTAAAGGAATGGGAGGTGGGACTGGAGGAATCAAAGGGGTCATGGGCACACCATGAGAACAGGGGTCACATAATCAACTCACTGGACCTCCTTGGAACTTGAGAGATCAGTGATTCTATTGTGTTCTGACGTAGGTCCTCCACATATATGGTATGGCTGAATAGATTAGTTTTATTATGGAAATATGAAAGCTATGGGCTGGAGCTCTCTCTGATTCTTTGCCTATTTGTGGGATCCTTTTCACCCTACTGTGTTGTTTTGTCCAGTCTTGATGAGATGCTATGTGCCTCGTATTATTGTAGTTTATTATTCCTTGTTTGGCTGATATCCCTGAAAGGCCTGCTTTTTCTGAAGGGAGGCAGAGCCTGGAGATTGAGGTAGTATAGGATGGACTTGGAGTATAGCAGAAGGAAAGGGGAAGTGGATGAGAGAGAGGCTGGTGGAAGGGGAGTCTGTGATTTGGGGTAATATATGACAGAAGAATAAAAATATATGTAACATGTCATCTTCCACACAACATAAACACATGTGAACATGTACACACACAAACACCAGCTGCAAAAATAAATTCAGGAATGATTTTGCATCAAAGCATCTTGTAATAAAGACTAACACTCATTCAGTCAAAGGATTGAAAACCATAATTTCCCTGTGAAAATGGAGCTAAAAATAAGCAAGTGTCCTTGAATCATATAAATGATAGATAAAAGGCTCAGGAGTTATGAGAGAGCACTTGCTCTTCCTGAAGGGACCTGTGTTGAGTTTCCAGTACATACATACTGATAAATCTAAAACAAGCTAACAAATAAAACCAAAAGCAAAACCAACCAAACAAACAAAAAAAAAAACCTACATGTACTCAGGGCTTAGAAACACTGGCTGCTCTTGCAGGTAACCTGGGTTCATTTTCCAGCACTCACATGGATGTTAACACTCACATGTAACTCCAAGTTCTATGGTCAATGTTTCCATGTGGTGCACAGATATAAAACATCCATGCATATTAAATAAAAATAAACAAATGTAAAAAATATGAAAACTTGTGGTATGCCACTAAAGTACTTTAAGAAGAATGTTTATACCTCTGAGTGCCTGCATTTAGAAATCAAAGAGACTTCAAACAAGTGTCTTAGTGATTCATCTTAGAGCATTGAAAAACTGTAAAAAAATCATATTCCAAATAAGAAAAATAAAGGAAGAAGTAATTAAGATTAGAGAAGAAATTGATGAAATAAAACTCAGGGAAAATGATACAGATAATCAATGAAAAAACAATAAGCTCTCTGAATGGATAAACATCATTGATAAGCTCATACCCAAAGTAAATTAAAGAAAGAGTGAAAATACCCAAATTCATAAATGAGAGATGGGAAGAAAATCATTAAGATACAGGAGTATAAAAATCCAAAGAAGTAGAAGGAATTACCTAAAAATCATGTTTTACTCAATTAAAAATTTTCGGAAAAAAGTATGTATTTCTAGACATGGTTATATACTATGATCAAAGCAGTAATTAGAGCAGATCTCAAACAAGAAAAGGTAAGACTGAAAAATTAATTTTAAAAATCTTCTTATTTAAAAGTTGACAGTGTAAATGAACTGATTAACTTGTAAATTTTACCATATCCTCAAAGAAAAACCACAACTAATTCCTCTCAAGTGATTTCATAAAATAATAAAAGAAAGAAGACTATCAAATTATCTGTTAATTAAGTCAGTATATCCCAGACTCTGAAAACTGACAATGTAGTAAAAAAATTTAAAAGTCCCTCCCTAGAGCTTCTACTGTACCTTAAGTATTTATGTTCCCAGATGCAAACATATCTTTATATATTAATATACATCAATATATTATATTAATATATTATATATTAATATGCTTTAGGCAGCACAAAAACTGGGCAGCTTCCTACTCTCTGTTCTGTTAGAATCTTCTTTCCTATTGATAACCCTGAATTATTACTTACTATTTAATATGTTCCATCTGAGCTGCTGTTAACATCAATTGGCCAAACCACATGACCATGTTTTTAAGGCTAATCAATCCCACAGCATTTCTCCTTCTCCCTCCTGCTTGCAATTCCTTTTTCATGACAGCTTCTTTCTTCCCTCCCTCCTTGTGATCCTCAATTGCCAAGCTCGTCAAACTTAAACCCTGCCTATATCTCTTCTTCCCAGCTATTATCTGTTGGCATCTTTATTTACCAATCATAATTAAATGGGGGCAGGATCATTCATTGTCTTATATGCAGACTTCTTTTGTCTGGGGCATCAGTATTCAAGACCTCAATTTAGCGTTAATATAAAACAGCACAAGTCTTACCCTTTTTATCCAATTAAAAAGGCTCTTTTCTCTCAGATATTAATTGAACACAATTATAACAATTATGCAAATTTTAAAATATGATGTAAACTTATATTGGCCAGTCCATCAAATTTGACAATTAAGCTAAAGTGTTATAACATTTATCCTAACTTAATGAGCTAATAATTCTTTACATCAATCATGACTGATTTTAATTTATATTACCATCTAAAGACATTCTTTTGAATATAAAACATCTTCTTTAATGTTAAACTTAGGTTCAATTGTGAGACTCTAACTGCCTAGTGTTCAACCCCATCAGAGATTTAAGAATCTTTTGAGTATAATAATTTTTTATAAGGATCTTTTGAGTATAAGAATTCTTTGAGTATGCAAGTATCTAGCTTCCAAAATTTAAACAATTGGCAGAGACAGTTGACTGCCTGATCAGTCTCCAATATTCCTTCTGAGGTTGGAGCATCTATCTTCTGTCTTCTGTCACAGAACATGTAACAGACCTTAAGTGAAGCAGGAATTATGAAGGACTAGCTTACCCTGTATTGGCAGAGCTTAGCAGTTGACTTTCCTGAATCTGTTTCTCATCTTTGGGCAGCATTCTGACTGCAGATGAAATTAGAACATGTCTTGCCCTGTTGGGCAATGCTCGCGCCCGGGGGTCTCAGGTGGCAGAGCAGGCATCAGCCGGTGCAGGCGGGGCTCAGGGTGCGTTTGCCTGGTGCTGCGGCACTTCCCAGCAGGACTCAACAGCCGAAGAACTGAGGGCCGTCCCGGGACCCACGGCTCATCACTCTCTGTTGATGGTTCAGTCTTGCCCACACGGTGAACAGCTCACACACTGGCAGCGACCGCAGGGTACCGGGAGCAGAGATGCTGGGCATGCGGGACATGGCCGCAGGCCAGGGTCCCTGCCAAGGTGGTGTATGGGCCGCTGTTGTCAGAAGAAAATGTCCTGTGGCCCACTAGAGTGTAGAGAACACAGGGGTGGGCAGAAAAGGCTTCTCTCCCTCCCCCACCCCACTGCCTGGACAGGGGAGCACACGAGTCTTGACTTACACAAGGAGTCCAGAGTTCAAAGAGACACGTGGAGCTGAAGACAAATAGATTTACTGGCATGGTGGTGGGTTCGGGTGGTGGCAAGCTCTTCCAAAAAATGTCAGAAGGGGTTTGTTTATATTGGGAGCGGGCGGGGCTTTAGGTAATACGTAAATTTTGAGGCAGAGACCTGTTAGTCTTGTGTCTTATGTGACCTAGCAAGGGCGGTATGTTAGGTCTCTGGGTTCTGGGGGCGTGGCTGAACACCCAGGATTCCACAGTCCCACATTGCCCCCATGGCTAGTCTGCCACAATTGAAGCAACTCCATATCAAGGTATTGATGCTCATCATCATCTTTGAAGTGGAATGTCATAAGTAGATATGTGTCATTAACAAAGGATCCTTTTTTCTTTAAAGTTTATTCAATACAACATAATCTCCAACGTTACTGAGGTGGTTTACCATATCCACAACCAAAGTCACCTCTAATCTGGAATTCGATTGCTGAGCCAGCCTCAGTCTCAGCTTTCTTGTCAGCTCCAGGGGGCACAGCACTCCTGTAGGTTTCTCTGTCTGTCTTCTCTTTTGTGAATCTTGCAAGCTGCCTACCCTCTGGACCTTTGGACGTAGGGCTGCCAGTCTCTGGATGGCTATGGCACAGGGTGGCGGGCATGATCTCCAGAGGTAATCTCGGAGATAATGGATGTCCTCATTTGTAAGCTACCAGTAGAAGTGTCTCCTAGCAGACTGCACCTTCATTTCCACTGGTAGCCTTGAGACTTGAAAAACTGCTTCATTACATGAAGGTTGGGCACATTTTTATCTACCAGCTCGGAGTGTTTGGGCATGTGGACATTTTTTTTGGCAACTATCATACCTTTCTTAAAAAGGAGTTCGTGGATGTAGATGGCAGTATAGTTCTTTTTAGGCATCAATATTGTGGCAGCTGTAGGGGTCTGAGGTAGAGGCTAGAAAGGAAGGGGTGTGCACCTCAAAGGATCTTTTAATAATGAAATCATTTTAAATGCCGTAAGCCTTGGATCTCTGATGCTTTTGAAGACTATCTATGTATAGCATAACTGAAGTGTTAAATATTGATTATTTTTAGCTATTTACTATTTGAATAACCTTGAAAACACTATTTTGTAATTAACTAAATTAGAATCTAATGTGACCACAAATTTAACTAACAGACTGTGAACATGCATTACTTAAACATTCTAAACAGTTTTTAATAGCAGCTATTAAAAGGCCTGGTCTAAGCCTTGTATTCGTAAATTAGTTAAATAGGCACAATGCCTATCTGAGAGTAACAAAATTAATATTAATTTTTGTTATCAATACACAAAAATTTATACCTATGAAAACCTTCAAGTTATATCAATGTACAAATTCTGTACAAATGTAAGAAAATATAATTTCAATTCTACATAAAATATAAAGATTTCTACCAATGTAAGATTATGGCTATAAAATGCTTTGTTTAATAGTAAATTTAGTAATCCATGTCTATTTGTTTAAATTCTAATAGTATTACTATATCCTCCTTTTTTTCTTTCCAACTCCATTCCCCTCATCTAAAAAGAAAGAAGGATAGATAAAAGGAAAGGAAAAATAGAATTCCTTGGGTCTAGGCTCTCTATTTAGTTCTCTCCCTGTCCAAAACTGTAATTATTTGTACATTGTCCCTTAAAATCACTACATATATAAAATTCATAAAGTGTCCAGAATCATCCACCCTAATTTAAGTGATTGGGACAATAAATTTCTATGATTCTTTCCTGTTGAATTGTAGCAAAGAAATCCCTTTTCGGAGGTATGGGAAAAAATTAGAAAAAAAGGTTAGTCTCAGAAAGTTAGCTGAAACATTTGTTATTTATTTTCTGTATGCTGAAAGGTTCAGAGTTTTGCTGAAATCCTGACTAGAACCATCTGAAAGGTAGGGTGGACAGAGGTCATTTGGGATTAGCAAACATTCTTGAAGCTCTTCTGGAAGCAAGACTCTGAAAACAGCATCATTTGGGACAGGATCATGCAGGGAGCCAGAATAGCAAGTCATTTCAGTATACCTGAGGGTGAATCCTGTGGGAGCTCTCCTTTTGGTGTTTCATTCTGCAATATATGAAGCTTACAGCCAATATTTATTTCTATAAAAATATTAGTATGGAATGTATAAGGTGAATAGATCAGGTAAGGATGAATTTGTGCTCCTTGTATGAGCAAGTGAAAGACAGCTGTATTTTAAAGAGTTAGTTTGATCAATAACAGAATTGTATTAACTCTTCATTAATGCCATATGAAAGGATGGCATGATGATGAATTTTGAAAATTCCGTAGCCAAGATGTATAGGCTATACAAGATATATAGACTGTATATAGCTGAGGTTTTGACTAGAGACATTTTTTTTTATCTCAGCCAGTTTCTGGAATTTTCCTATATAGAGGGCTCAGCAAGTCATGGTAACTATCCTGTTTGGTATCTTTTATTTTTTTCCTTCCTGGCAGCAGTCAAACCTTCAGAGAGCCTTCCTGTATCATATCTGATAAATATTACTTTGGAAGAAGTCCAATGTCATTTTTCTTTTCTTTTTTTTCAACACAAATACAGAGACTCTATCTCAAAATAGCATTCACTTGGTCCTGAAGTCATCAAAGGTATAGATTGATTCACTTTAGTAGCCTCTTTTTTCTTTAAGCCTGCTCTGTTTTGAACTCTCTTAGAAAGGATTTGTAATATCATTTTAACCACTGAACTTATAGCCACCTTCATTTTGATAATTAAAACTATTTAAAACATTTAAAACTATTATTATTATTTACTGAGACAGGGTTTCTCTGTGTAGCCTGAGCTGACCCAGATTTCTTTATAGATTAGGTTGGCTTCAGACTCACAAGAAATCAGTAGCTATGACTTTGTTTCCTACACATTGAGTTCAAAGGCCTGGATTTATTTATTCATCCACGCATAATTAAAAATATTTAAAGTAGTTGCCATTATTTTCTCCATTCTATGGAGATATGCATGTGTGTGTATGTATGTATGTATGTATGTACGTATGTATGTATGTATGTATATCTCTTCTTTGTCTTTATATAAATTGAATTGATATCCTTTCCTATTTATCTTTAATTAAATTCCATTCCATTTACTGTATGAGCCTACTCTCAGACCACCTTATGTGTCACATTCCATGCTAAGCATTCCCAGAATTCCCATTGAGCCCACTTTCAAAGAATCCAGTGGCTTATGATAGCATTGACTTCTTATATTTCCATTTATTCTTTATTCTTTTTTGATTATAGGAGGAATGCTACCTTGCTCTCTGCTCTCTGAGCTGCCTACTTCATTTCATATGAAAAGACCCCAGGCTTGAGCCTGAGCTCACTGCCCAGTGTGCTTCCCGGTTTGGCATTGGGGAACAACTGTGTCCTAGCTTCTGTCATCAACCCAAGAATTATCTGTGCAAATTTAGCATGTATTTTGTCCTAGCTCTGAAGCAGCAGAGCATGACTTTGCTGAGAAACTAATTCTATCTGCCTCCTAATTTTAAGAAGATTGCATGCAGTTTCCATTTGGTAATTTTAAATTTTAAAAGTGAGTTTTTCCAGATGTTAAGGCATTCTATATTCTATTAAATATTTAAATCCTGGCCCAGGGTTTCTATACACTCTTTGGTTATTGAATTCATGAATGAAAGCTTTTATATATTACAATAACCCTTAAAAAACACAAGAGCTGTCAGGAGGATACAAGTCTATTGTCACTTATAATTATCCAAAAGGTAAAGGAAGTGTAGTCCATTGTTATGATGAGTAAATATTTCATTTGATTTCATAAAGGAAAACCTCTTATCTCTATACACAACAAATGTATGGTTCATGAATACTACAGTGCTAAGATTAGGAGAGATATTATATACTAACCTTGGTCACAGGTTATGTAAACAAGTGGTAGGAAGGCTTTCAATCACATCACTGAATCTGATGAGGATAGGGCTGAGCAGTTGGGCATACATATTTATGTGAAAAACTTTAAAACTTAAATTTACAGTCATAGCACATTGCCCTCTTCAGGTTAACTTTATTTAAAAAATTGTGAACCACAACAAGTTGTGTGGGTCTTACGAGTTTCTATGTTTTTGGGGATTTCATAAAGTCTTCATGTTCAAAATAAAGCTCTTTCTGGGGATGTAGGGAAGAATCAGAATTTTATATTGAATGAATGAGCCAGCATTGAAGAAAACACAAAATAGCACAATAGATCAGAGTTTATAATGTAAATGAAAAGAACAATAAAAACATTGATATTAAACTCTTGATTTAGAATTAAAAATTAAGCCTATAAGTTTCTCAGAAATGAGACAGAAATTGTTTTGAAGTGTAGGGGACATGGATGAAATATTAGTATGCAGATCTGTACAGCTTTAGAAGTGTTGCCTTGTTCTGGTAATGATATAACAAAAAACCAAAAATGAGTGTTTTAAAATTTGAAAACTATGTTCTTCCTCAATTCTTGAATTAAAAAAAAAATGAATTCATGAAATTCTTAGGCAAACGGAGTGAACTAGATAATATCACCCTGATTGAGTAACCCAATCACAAAACAACACACATGGTATGCACTCACTGATGAGTGGATATTAGCTCAAAGCTCGCTTAGAATACCCAAGATACAAAAAACAGACAACATAAGCTCAAGAAGAAGGAAGACCAAAGTGTGGGTGCTTTGAACCTTCTTAAAAGGGATAACAAAATACTCATGGGAGCAAATATGGAGAAAAGTGTGGAGCAGAAACTGAAAGAAAGACCATCCAGAGACTGCCCCACCTGGGAATCCATCCCATATACAGTCACCAAAGGCAGATGCTATTGTGGATGTCAAAAAGTGCATGCTGACAGGAGCCTGACATTGCTGTCTCCTGAGAGTATCTGCCAGAGTCTGACAAACACAGAGGTGGATGCTTGCAGCTAATCATTCGAGTGAGCATGGGGTTCCCAATGGAGGAGTTTGAGAAAGGACTGAAGGAACTGAAGGGGTTTTCAACCCCATAGGAAGAACAACAATAGCAACCAAACAGACCCTCCCAGGAACTAAACTACCAACCAAGGAGAACTCATGGAGGGACTCGTGGCTCCAGCGCCATATGTAGTAGAGGATGACCTTATCAAACATCAGTGGGAGAAGAGGCCTTTGGTCCTGTGAAGGCTCGATACCCCAGTGTAGAGGAAGGCAAAGACAGGGAGCAGGGAATAGGGGACTGGTGACAAGCAGGGGGAAGAGAATGGCAAAGCATATTTCTGGGAGAAGGACTGGGAAGGGGAATAATTTTGAAATGTATATAAAGAAAATAACCATTAAAAAATAAAAAAATCTCGAAAAAACAAAAAATAATAATAATAAAATAAATAAATAAATAAAAAAGAAGAAACTGAGCACAGTTGTGGCAATGACTTGTATCTGTCTTTTGTCACCTTTAATACAGAAGAAACTATTATCCCCTCAGATCATTTAAAAATTTGTCCTATCAATGTTTCCAAACTTTATGTATAATCAAACTTTATGTATGGCCATATATGATAATTTCAAATAAATACAATAGGGATTGTTTTCTTCCTATGTTGTATATAATACTTTCAAGTACACATGTGTGGCCTCTCTCTGGAATTGTAACCATGTGTGTTTAAATTTTGTGACTCTAATTATCATGATATGTTATTATGGTTTCTCAATTTAAAAAATGTAGTATATAGTAAGGCTGATATTCAGATCCTGGGTTTGGGATTGTCACAAAGTATTTTAGTATTTCATAATTATCCTATATTTCTTATATTTTTGGTTGTGAGCATAGATTTAATGACTGAACCATCTCTCCACCCCTATTCTACATTTCTTAAAGATGCATTCAGCAAGCTCAAGTATTTCAGTTATTAAAATACTTTGTAAATGCTAAGATCCCTCATCATTTTGAGTTATTCTTGGGTAGTGCAACAACTTAGTACTCCACAGATAAAAATTAGTTTACTTAATTTATGAAAATCTCTGTTTCTCTTTGCAGGCAACTTCCACTTATGATACATTGCTACAGTTGGAGTATCTAGACATGGTGGTGAATGAAACTCTCAGATCATATCCAATTGCTGGAAGACTTAAGAAGGTCTGGAAGACAGATGTTGAAATCAATGGGGTGTTTATTCCCAAAGGAACTATGTTGATGGTACCAACATTTGCTCTTCACAAAGACCTAAAGTACTAGCCAGAGCTTGAGGAATTCTGCCCTGAAAGGTACAATTATGAAAAAAAAAAAAAGAGAAATCAACCAAACTCGTCCAGGCTTGATCTGTTGTATCTTGATGTTGAAGACACATAAGTAGCAATTACAGTCTGTCCGTGTTTCTATTATCATCTACCTATCCATCCATCTACCTATTGAAACTTTTAAGACAAGAGACTTATAACTTTTAAGACACGGAACTTTTAAGACAATATAATATTTTATATCATCTATCCCAGTTTTTGCAGTATTATCTTATTTTATGTATTAGGCTTTTCATTCCTAGATTTTCCTTGCTCTTCCTTCACCTGCTCCTATTACCCTCATTGAACATTTCCTTTTTCTTTTACTAAACTGCCTTCTGGGTCCTCCAGTGTGGCTATATCAGATCACTAAGGGCCTGTTTTGAGCAGGTCTGAGAACAGAGTTCCTTCCACTCCTGCCTCTGGAAAACTATCTTACCCTATCTGACTTTTCCAAAGCCATGTTACCTGCTGTCTAGAAATCTGAGACATCTTTCTCAGAGATATTTCAAGAAGGTTTCTACTGAAAAACTATAGCTAAGATCAAGCTTCAGCCCTAGTTTTACATTCTAGTTTATTGGCAAACAAAAAATAGAATGGCATTTTTATGGCAGAGGCTGGCAAGCCTAAAGACTCAGAATCTACACTGTTATTGCTTCTAACTGTGCATCTTTTGATATCTGGTACCTTATGTTGTTGGCCATGATGTGCAATTTGGACACCATTAAGAGTGTACTTACTGAAGAAGTTAATAAGAGCTCATCAGATCTTTGGTCTTCTAGACCAGGTAGCTTCTGTGTTCCCTCTAGTTTCAGCATTCCCACTTTTTATATTTTTTTGTGACACACATGATTGACTTTACTTCTGTTACATGTATTTAATAATGAAACAACATGATAAGTGTATACTATACTTGAGGGACTACTCCAAACATGGATAAGTCATTATGTTGATAAATTTCTACAACAGAGACTGTTTGACAAAGTAACACATCAGTACCCAGAACACTTTTAAGGGAATTCTGTGACCAGCAAACAATCACTAATACATGGTGTTTATTCACATGCACAATCAATGCTCACTAAGTTTTTGAAACTACAATATTCTAATACACACCAGAATTTACAAAATGGACTCAGTCAGAGATAAAGCACCTAACCCTCAGGAGACTGGAGGCTCCAGGGAGTGGAGATGGCTGGTGGGGTGGGGATGGCATGGGGAAATCCTTGTGGAGATGGGAAGGAGATACAAATGTGAAACAGAGGGTGAACTGGGAGGGAAATAAAATCTGGACTGTAAAAAAATTAAATAAAAAATTTTAAAAAGGACAAGAATCCATGGTCACATTGCTATTGCCACTTTTCCATAAAGCAGTGTTTTTCTCCTAAGTGTCATTTATATGTAAGTAATTTGAATAAAAATTTTCTGTCCACTCAGATTTTTATACCCAAAGAACATGCAGAGAAACAAATTAATGATTTTATTATATTAGAGTAGCATTGTATATCTTTGTAAATTACTTGACTTAAATTATCCAGTTAAGAGGGAAGAGAAGAGAAAGAAAATAGAAGGGAGAGGAAAAAGAAGTAAGGAAAAGGACCAGGAAGAAAGAAAGAAAAAAGAAAGGGAGGAAACAGTAGGGTAGAGGGAAAGAAGATGGGAATTTGGAAGGAACAGAATGAGAGATGGAAAGAAGTGGGGAGAAATGAAAGGTAAGCACCATGGGGTAGAAATAAGAGTAAGAAAGTAGAAAACACAATAACACAGAAGAGACAAGAGAATAACAGAGAGAATAGGAAGGAAAAATTTTCAGTATTGGCACCGAATCCTCTGACTTTATCCTCTGACTTCTGTGAGTATTAGTTCAGCCAATCACATAGTTTTCCTCCATTGGCCTAATTTCTAATGTCTCATAGAATAGTCATATCACACTACCTGCAATGATTGGGTTTTAAGATAAATGTTCTTTTGAACAGTATTCATATCATCTCAACATGACTGAAAAGCCACTCCATGGTAAAACAAGGGGAAGACTTGTAATGTGTAATTCCTGTGGCATATCACCCACTCTGAGTCCCTAGGAACATCATGGATGAAAGAATGGAACAAAAACTGTGGATGATAAAGAATTGGAGAGGTATGCTAATAATACCTCCTTGCTAGAATGTGGCCATCACTATCATGAACACACAGAATCTGTGACCACCCATGAAAGACTAATAAAAATAGACATGAAAATGAGTGAGGGACAAGTTGGAAAGAAGAGAACGTTAGTGATGACATACAAGAAGTTAATGTGGGAAGGGGAAAGGACCATATTGCATTGCATACAAGTGAAACAATGTAAAAGTCCTACGAGAATTTTCACAACCAGTCCATGCAAACGTCCTGTCTACTACTGCTTGTGGGTATCTAAGAGATACTACACAAGTGGCTGTTGTGGGTTTTATATTTCATTAACACTTCATTAACGTGCATTCATCTACTCCTGTGGGACAAGGTTCAGCAGAAAGAATCAGAACAGCATCAATCCTTATGCATACCTGCACTTTGGGAAAGGACCCAGGAACTGCATTGGCATGAGTTTTGCTCTCATGAGCATGAAAGTTGCTCTTTTCAGAGTCCTGAAGAACCTCTCCTTCCAACGTTCTAATGAAACTCAGGTCGGTCTGGGTGAATTTTCAGTAAGTTATATTTTTATGGGAGTTTTGCTTCTTAAACTGGTATATTGATTTGCAGAAAAGTATTTTGATTTAAGGAAATTTTTGGCAACATCTATTGGAGAGTTTAAGTATTTTAATTTTAGAGTTGTATATTTTGCTTTAAAGAGACCTAAGCATAAATATTGTCTAAACATGTTCCCAGGGGCCCCCATCCTCTCAGAGAAGAGGAGGAGAAACATCAGGAGGGACTCTGTGAGGTGGAGACTGGAATGGTGGGCTGCTATTGGGATGTAAAATGAAGGAATAAATAAATAATGCAAAAATTCTCTAAACTACAGGACTTTAGAGGACAGGTCAGTCAGTCAGTCAGTCAGGTTCTTGCCTTGAAATCACATGGAGTTGAATTTAATCACCATAACCAATGGAAGCCAAAGCAAGCAAGCAACAAACCTACCCACCCAACCCACCTATGAACCAATAAATCCAGCTACCAAATGATTAATCAATCCACTTAGTACTAATTAGGTGTGTTGGCATGCAGTGGTATTCTCAGCTCCCAAGACTGAAAAGGCAAAGATCAACAGATTTCTTCGGCTAACTAAGCAGCCAGCCTAGTATAGTTTCTGAGGTCCAAGCCAGTGAGAAAACCCGTCTGTAAAAAGGTAGATAGCACCTAAGGAAGGACTCTGGCAGGAAAAGTAGTGTTTGTGCACTTATAAAGGACTTTGAGCATTTGTGCATCTCTTCTTTGCAGTTGTTGTTGTTCTGGCTTCATTGATTGCTTCTTGTACATGCTTAATTGCTGCAGAACTCTTTAAAATTAAGCAAATAAGGACTTCTTCAACCAGAAAATCCACACCTTCTTAAAGTTGTGTTTAGATATGAGACCAGAAGTGAAGCATGATGTATAATGGTCTGTTATATTGTATGCTGTGGACTAGAAACCAGTTAATATGGTAAATGAATACATTAATGAAGACTGCAGTAATTTTGTTCACTTCTGCAGGATTCTGGGTGTTCTTTGAGCTTGCTCAGCCCCTGTGCAGGTTATCTTCTGTGGAACATAGGAATGTAATGACACAAATCCAAGATTAATATATTCAGCTCCCTGGTTCTTGTAGGATTTCCTATGTTCACTTCATTATTACCATCAAATAACCTGATTTCTGATGAAAAATTAAACACCAATTACTAGCTTTATCAACAATTATTACTGATAAATGAGCATTTTTATACTCATGTAAATGACCAAATTTTTACCAAACCTTTTTTATTTGCAGCACACTACAATGAAGTAGTAAGCGGAAGAAGTCAATAAACATGGTGCTATTGACTTTTCCTAGAGAGTTGTGGAAGAACAACTATTTACTTCAGATGTGACACTAATGAGAGACCAAAGAAATGATTCTAACCAAGTCTAGCTTAGGGAGCCAGTGCCTTCCCAGGAGTACTTACAGAATCATAGGTGAGAGGTGCTTACATACGTATGGGTGATCTAACCTGAGGTTCCCTAAAATTGTTTATGTAACCTGAAAGTTGGGAGCTTATGACTGTTGTAAGTTTCAGCAACTTACTGAGACTTGTGAACTTTGTTTTACATCCTGAGACTGGTTAAAATTCATTTACTTCTGATTTTTTTTATATTTCTCACTTACATTACATTCGGAACAGTTACCATCTCTATATTCTTCCCTGTTACCCCTCCCTACTTCCTTTATCCACTCCTCTTCTCCTTCCCTTTAGAAAAGAGCAGAACTCCTAGGTTTATCAACCAAATGCAGCATAACAAGTTACAAAAGGCTAGGCACAAACTGTCATATCAAGGCTAGTTGTGGCAGCCCAGAAGGAGGAAAGTGGTCCAAAGAGTAGTCCAAAGAGTCAGAGACACCTTAACTCTTACTGTTAGAATTTCCACAAGAAAGTCTGGCTAAAATACCATAACATTTGTGCAGAGTACCTAGTACAGTCCCCTGCAGACTCTATGATTGTCAGTTTACTGCTACTGTGGCCCTGTGACCCCCTACTTAGTTGACTGTGTGGGCCATATTCTCATGGTTACTTCTGAATCTTAATGAGTTCCCCCCTAGATGATATTCTCACTTTTAGAAAGAAGTAGCTATACAACAGAGTAAGTTACTAAACTCAACCAGAACCTATTATTTTTGTACTTTAATTATTGTGTTATTCAGTTATTTTATTTATGCATTTATTAGCACATATTAATTATACATAATAATGAGTTACATTATGTTACCTTATGTACATGTCCAACACATTTTGATTATATATACCTTCATTACCCTCCTTTGTCATTTTTCCATTAATCATTTTTTCTTAACCAGCCCCTATGTCTTTGTGTGTGTGTGAATTTAACTTAGATACTGTAGGTAATGAGTCATTCACAGAAACATGGGATACTTACCAGTGGGTTATACCACTGAAGAAAACATCTTTCCTTGAGCTATTGTTAGCTCCACGTAGCTTATAAGGAGTGGAACCTCATGTCTTTCTCAGCTTTTCTTTCCTTCCCTGACTTGTTTTTCTCACATGTGCTCCTGAGAGACCCCTCAAGAGCCTATGTTGAGTCCTCACCAGAGTCCTCATTTCAGACTGTAATGGTTTGAATGAAGCCTGTCCCCCATGGACTTGGACATTTGAACATATGGATGCCAGTGGCTGGTGCACTTTGAGGAAGTGCAAGTGCTAGAGCCTTGCTGGAGGAAGTATGTCACTACAGGTGAACTGTAAGAGAATAAGCTTCACCTCATTCTCAGTTCCCTCACTGTGCCTCATGCTAGCTCCTACAGCTTGCTGCCCTGCTTCCCTGCCACATGCACTCTAGTCCACCTGGGAACAGAAACCCAAATAAGCTCTTCTATAAGTGTACTTAACCATGGTGTTTATCATAAGAACAGAAAACAAGGTACCTGTTTTCTTGTGCTTGTAAAATATTTTTTGGTCAAGATTTTGTTGTAGCTACAAGGCAAATAACTGAAAGTAATGAATGCAACTGGTGTGTAGGAATGTAAGAGCTGATAAATACCATTTTGACTATTTAGCCTCATATGGTTCAAGAAAAATAGCACCTAGAACACGCTTTTCTTGTGATTTGTAATTATATAGAGAAGAAATAAACATAGCAGCTTGTGCTTTAAATAGTTTATTCCTAACTCTCATTTAAGCCCACTTGTTCTGTTCATATACTGTAACAGAGCAGTATCACAGCAATTGAGAATGTGGACTCTGCAACTAGAGCTCCTTAAAATAAATAAATAGATAAGTAAATAAATGAATAAATAAATAAATAAATAAATCAGGAAAATGGTGGAGGATTTGATTTATTTTGTGCACATCTTGCATGAGATATAGTGTCCCTGTCTTTCTGTCTCTCTGTCTGTCTGTCTGCCTTACATTCTCCCTACTCTCTATAGGTATGTGTGCTTATATGGGCACCCTTGTATCACAATGGACATGCAGAGGTCAGGGGAGAACTTCTTGCACCCAGTTCTCTATTTCTACCACTTGTGTCTTAGGGATGAAATCAATTCCTCTGGCTTGGTGTCAAGCTTCTTTACCCATAGAGCCATCTCACTGAACTTAGGGAAGATTTACTGCTTCATGAATATTCCTATTAAACCCATAATAAGACATATATTTTTCTAAGCCTTACATTTTAATTTCTCTGGTGGACACACAATGTCCTAATATGTGCCAAGCATTTTTTCTGCTCTGTTTTTTGCAGAATCTATGCTATCAAGTATGTTTAGATCATGTTCCCTCTTTCTAAACTGTTTTGTTTCCAAGACTATTCAAAAAGACAGTTGAACAGGGAAATTAATCATGGCTTTCATGTAAAGAAATTCCCAGCATTCTCATGAGACAGTTCACAGTTGTGTGTAACTCCAGTTCCATGATCTAATGTCCTCCCCTGGCCTTTGTGAGCAAAGTAAAAAGTAAAAGAAGAATTTGGCATAAATTTGGATTATTGCTGAATCAGATCACATCTTTTACCCTTGATGCTTAATGTCTCAAACAGTCAACTATTTATTTATTCAATGTTAATTGCATTAACACATATGTGTGTTGAAAATGAAATATAAATAGGGATATGGAAACATGTTTCTTGCCTTCTATAACTGTAAAGGTAGCTAGAGATAAAAAGAACTGACATAAGCCCAAGACACCCCAAGACCAAGTTCTCAGAACAGATGTTTATTTGCCCCAGAGGAACAAAAGGCATGGAATAAGACAAAAATACAGGAGATGGAGGATATGAGAGAAGGCAAAAATAAAACAAGGCAAAGAGGCCTGGGGTATCTTTCCAGATGGACAAAGTACAGCCTCTGTATAGAGAGGAGATATATGTGCCAAATATAAAAATGGCAATTATAAAGGTACAAGAGAAAAACACATGTTACAATGAGATGTTTAATTAATTAATTAACATCCCAAAGACCTCCTCATGGTTCCCCTCTCACAAAGTTGCTCACCCATCCTCCCTACCCTTCTTCTCTGAGAGGGTGGGGCTCTCCAAGATATTTGTACACCCTGGCACATCAAATCTCTGCAAGATTAGGTGCTCCTCTCCATTGAAGTCAGACAAGGCAGTCCTGTTGAGAAACAAATACCACTGTCAGGCTATAGTTGTATGGGAGAGCCTCTGCTCCAGTTGTTGGGGGAACCACATGGAGACTGAGTTACTCATCTGCTACGTATGTACCTTGGTCTTGGTCTAACCTGTGTATTTCTTAGGTTAGTGATTCAGTTTCTGAGATCTCCCAAGGGTCTAGGTTAGTTGACATTGTTGGTATTCCTGTGGGGTTCCTATCCTCTTCAGGGCCTTCAATCCTTCCCCCAACACTTCTAAGGATCTATGACCTCCATCCAATGTTTGGCTGTGGGTATCTACATCTATTTCAGTCAGCTGCTGGGTAAAGCCTCTCAGAGGACAGTTATGCTAGGTTTCTGTCTGCAAGCATAATGGAATATCATTAATAGTGTCAGGAACTGGTGCTTGCCTGTGGGGTGGGTTTCAAGTTGGAATGGCTATTGGTTGGCCATTTCTTTAGTCTCTGCTCCATGTTTCTACCTGCATTTTTTGTAGACAGGATAATTTTTTTGTCAAAAGTTTTGTGGATAGATTAATGTCATTATCCTTTCACTGAAGGTCTTGCCTGACTACATTGTTCCATGTCCACACTACTAAGCATCCTGGCTAAAGTCAATCCTAGAAGCCTCCCCAGTCCCAGGTCTCTGGGACTTTCTTGAAATTTCTGCCACCTTCAATCCCAGCAGCTGTAGATTTCCATTCATTCTTCTGGCCTTTCAAGACTCTCACCTGTCTCTCCCCATTCCTGATCCTGACCTCCCATTCCTCTACCCCTCCCCTCTTCCATCCAGGTCCCTCACTCCTGCTGCCTTCTATGACTGTTTTGTTCCCGTTTCTAAGTAAGACTCAAGCATCCTTACTTGGGCCTTCCTTCTTGTTTAACTTCTCTATGTCTGAGTGTTGTATCATGGACATTCTGTTTTTCATGGCTAATACCCACTTATCAGTGTGGACATACCATGCATGTCCTTCACAGTTGTGTGTAACTCCAGTACCATGATCTAACTTCCACTCCTGTCCTCTGTGAGCACCTGCATGTGGGTGGTCTGGGTTACCTTACTCAGGATATTTTCTAGTTCCACCCATTTATTTGCAAAATGCATTATGCCCTTGCTTTTAATATCTGAATAGTATTTCATTGTATAAAGGGACCACATTTTCTGTATCCATTCTTTGGATGGGAGATGTTTGGGTTTTTTTTTTCCATTTTCTGGCTATTAAGAATAAAACCACTATGAACATGGTGGAGCAAAAGCACTTGTACTATGGTGGATAATATTTTGAGTATATACCCATGAGCAGTATAGCTGGTTCTTGAGGTAGAAATATTTCTGTTTGTTTGTTGGTTTGTTTGTTTTTCCAGAGAAACTGCCATATTGATTTCTACTTTGGTTGTACAAGTTTGCATTCACACCAGCTGTCAAGGAGTGTTCCCATTTTTTGACATCCTTGCCATCATGCCCTGTTGCATGAGTTTTCGAATCTTAGTCATTATGATTGTTGCAAATTAGAATCTCATTGTCAATTTGATTTGCATTTCCCTGAAGACTAAAAATTTTGAACATTTATTTAAGTGATTATCAGCCTTTCAAGATTCCTCTGTTGTACATTCTCTTTAGCTCTGTATCTCTTTTTTTTTTTTAAGTTGGGTTATTTGGTTTGTTGGATTCTAGCTTCTTGAGTTATTATATGTTTTAGATATTAGCCATCTATTGGATGTAGGATTAGTAAAAATCTTTTCTCAATCTGTAGGCTGCTATTTTGTCCTCTTGAAAGTATCGTTTGTCTTACAGAAGATTTTCAGTTTCATGAGGTCCCATTTATCAATTGTTGATCTTAGAGCCTGAGCCACTGGTATTCTGTTCAGAAAATTGTTTCCTGTATCAGTGTGTTCAAGGCTCTTCTACTAGATTTAGTGTATCTGGTTTTATATTCAGGTCCTTGGTCCATCTGGACTTGAGTTTTGTTCAGAGCAAAAATTATAGATGTATTTGCATTCTTCTACATGTATCTATCCAGTTAGACCAGTACCATTTGTTGAAGATGATTTTTTTCCATTGTATGCGTTTGGCTTCATTGTCAAAAATCAAGTGTCCATAGGTGTGTGGTTTTATTTCTGTGACTTAGAGTCTATCCCATTGATCAACTTGTCTGTTTCTCTATCTTGAATTTTTTATCACTATTTCTCTGTAGTAGAGCTTGAAGTCAGGGATGCTGATTCCTCCAAAAGTTCTTTTATTATTCATAGTTGTTTTGGCTATTATGGTTTTGTTTGTTTGCTTGTTTGTTTTTCATATAAATTTGAGAATTGCTCTTTCATGGACTGTGAACATTGTGTTGGAATTTTGATGGGAATTACATTGGATCTGTAAATTGCTTTTGGTAGGATGGCCATTTCTCTACATTAATGGTACCAATCCATGTGCATGGGAGATCTCTTTGTCTTCTGATAACTCTTTCTTCAGGGACTTGAAGTTCTTGTCATGCACATCTTTGACTTTTTTGGTTAGAATTAGTTACACCAAGATATTTTATATTATTTGTGGCTGTTGTGAAGGCTGTCGTTTCCATAATTTCTTTCTCACCCCATTTATCATTTGTATAAAGAAAGGCTAGCTATTTATTTGAGTTAATTTTATTTCCATCTGCTTTGTTTAAGATGTTTATCGGCTGTAGGAATTCTCTGGTAGAATTTTGTGGATCACTTATATACACTATCCTATCTGTGAATAGTGATACTTTGACTCTTTTCCAATTTGTGTCACTTTGCTATCCTTTGTTGTCTTTTTGGACTAGCTAGAACTTCTAACACTATATTGAATAGATAGTGAGAGAGTTGGAGCTGCTTTGTAGACTTGGATTCTTCAAATTTTACTTTAATTAGGGTTCTTAAATGCTTTAACCTTCCTTCTACACCACCACCACAAGAGATAGCAGGGAATGAAGGTTAATTGGAAAGGGGGATTTTGAATTGGTTTAGAAGTAGTAGTTTTTGGTGATTTCAGTCTTTGTTATCAGACTATCAGCAGTACGGTCCAATAGCAAACACCTAATACAAATCAGTAAAAGAAGTCCAGTCCAATAGCAAACACCAAACAAGAATCAATAACAGTGGCTCAATACAGCAGAAAATACAAGGCTCCACTAAATTGGCACTAGTCAGTTGAAGTGACAAGAATCAGTCAGAATACTATCAGAAGTTCTTCAGTGAGTTTCCCTCTATGAAGTGAAGAACAGAGAAGACCAGTGAAACATTTTTGGCTAGCAAAGGTCAGCAATTCACTGTAAGGCATTGAAATGCAAGGGTCCTCTCACTCTCTGTTGGATTATATTTGAATTCTTTCTAAATATCACACACCCTCTCAGATTTCTACTCCAGCAAAACATCCTCTCACAAGACAGATTCCAGAAAAAAAAATCATATGATATATCTGAGTTTCCAAAGAAATCAGAAATTTCCACTTTCTAGCCTTGTCCTTGATTTTAGTGGGATTGCTTCAAGTTTCTCTCCATTTAATTTGATGTTGACTGCTGGCTATTGGTTTCATGTATATTACTTTTATTATGTCTACATATGTGCCTTTAATTTCTGATGTGTCCAAGGCTTTTAACATGAAGGGGTGATGGATTTTATCTAAGGGTTTATCAGCATCTAGTGAGATGATCATGTAATTTTTTTTCTTTCAGTTTGCTTATATAGTGGGTTGTGTTGATGGATTTTCATATATTAGACCATGTCTGAATCCTGGGATGAAGCCTGCTTCATTGAGGTGAATTAAGTTTTGAAGTGTTCTTAGATTTGGTTTGTGTGAATTTTATTGAATATTTCTCTTTGCTGTTATGAAGCAAAATTGGTCTGGAGTTCTCTTTCTTTGTTGAGTCTTTGTGTGGTTTAGGTATCAGGGTAACTGTGGCCTCAGAATGAATTAAGTAGTGTTTCTTCCATTTCTATTTTATGCAATTATTAAGTGATTATTAGTATTAGCTCTTCTTTCAAAGTCCTGGTCTTTTTTGCTTCGGCAGCTTTTAATGACTGCTTCTATTCCCTTAGGAGTTGTCTAACTGTTCAGATAGTTTACATGATCTTGCTTTAACTTTGGCAGGTGATATCTGTCTAGAAAATTATCTATTTTGTTTAGATTTTCCAGTTTTGTGTAGCACTGATTTTAGAAGTAAGACCTAATTGTTTTTTTTAATTTTTCTCATTTTCTGATTTTCTGTCTCCCTTTTTATTTTTGATCTTGTTAATTTGAATACTGTCTCTGTCTCTTTTAGTTAGTTTGGCTAAAGGTTTGTCTATCTTGTTGATTTTCTCAAAGAAGCAGCTCTTTGTTTAGTTGATTCTTTGAATTGTTCTCTTAGTTTCAGGTGTTCTGTTAAGTTGCTAGTAAGAGATCTCTCCAATTTCTGTATGAAGGCAATTAGTGCTATGAATTTTCCTCTTAGCACTGGTTTCATTGTGTCCTATAAGTTTGGGTGTGTTGTGCCTTAATTTTCGTGGAATTCTACAAAATCTGTTTCTTTCTTTCTTCCTTTCTTTCTTGCTTTCTTGCTTCATTGCTTGCTTGCTTTTTTGCTTGCTTGCTTCCTTCCTTCCTTCCTTCCTTCCTTCCTTCCTTCCTTCCTTCCTTCTTTCTTTCTTTCTTTCCTTCCTTCTTTCTTTCCTGACAAAGTGATCATTCAGTAGAGAGTTGTTTAGTTTCCATGAGTATCATGGCTTTCTATTGTTTCTGTTTATGCTGAAGTCCAGCCGTAATCTTTGGTGATCTGATAGAATGAAAGGGGCTATTTCAATGTTCTTGTATATGTTGAGGATTGCTTTGTGCCAAATTACATTACCAGTTTTGGAGAAGGTTCCATGAGATGATGAGAAAAAGCTGCATTATTTTGTTTTGTGGTGAATGATTCTGTAGGTATCTGTTACATCCATGTGGCTCATAACATCTGTTAGTTTCATTGTTTCTCTGTTAAGTTTCTGTTTCAATGATCTGTCCATTTGTGAGAATGGGGTGTTGAAATCCTCCACTATTATTGTATGGGATTCAATGTGTGATTTGAGGTAGTAAAGTTTATTTTAGGAATGTGGGTGCCCTTGCATTTGGACATAGATTTTCAGAATTAAGACTTCATGAGTATGAGGTGTACTTCCCCATCTCTTTTGATTAGTTTTAGTTAAAAGTTTATTTTATTAGTTATTAGAATGAGTACTCCAGCTTGTTTCTTGGGTCCATTTGCGTGGAAAATCTTTTTTCAGCACTGAGCTAATGTTTATCTTTGTTACCTGTAAACTAGTGTCTATATTCATTGCTGTGTTTATGTGCATGTGTGTGTATGTGTGTTCAGGAAAATGATAGATCATGTTTACATATCCAGTTGTTGAGTCTGTTTCTTTTTATTGCTGAATTGAATCAATTGATATAGAGAGGTGTTAATGACCAATAATTGTTATTTCCTGATTTTTTTCTGGTGGAGGTGGTACTTTGTGTGTGTAACATTTTATATTTGGCATTTTCTTTGACAAGTGTAGCAATTTCTTCTATAGTATCTTCTACACTTGAGATTCTCTCTTCCATTTCCTGTATTCTGTTAGTGATGCCTATGTCTGTAGTTCTTGTTCTCTTTCCCGGGTTTTCTATTTCCAAGCTTGCCTATGTTTGTGCCTTTTTTTATTACTTCTATTTAATTTTTAGGTCTTGAACCTATTTATTCCCTTCATATGTTTGATTATATTTTCTTATATTCCTTTAAGTTCTGTTTGACTGTGTTTTCCTATCTTTCTTTAAGGGAATTATTTATAACCCCTTTAAAAGCCTCTATAATCTTTATGAAATGGGATTTAATGTTACAATCTTTCTCTTCAGGTGTGTTAGGATATATAGGGCTTGCTGTAGCAGGAGAGCTGTGTTCTCATGATGCCATATTGCATTGGCTTCTGTTGATTATGTTCTTGTGCTTGCCTTTTGCCATCTGTTTTTTTCTGGTGTGGGCTTGCCTGAGTGTCCCTGGCTGGAGTAGCACACCTCCTGGTGTGTGCTTGGTTGGAGCAGGTCTCCTAGGAGGCAGGTGGAGCTGAGAGGTGGGCTCAGTGTGCTGATCTGAGACTGCTAAAAGTGAGTTTTTAATAAATTTCTACATCATGGACTGGTGTGATTAGTGATTAGGAACACTGGCTGGTCCTTCAAAAGGCCTGAGTTTGATTTCATTTTCCCAAATTGGGGCTTACAACCTTGTAATATCATAGGATGATTGGAATCATTTATGAGCTTAATTGCTCCCTTTACTGATATCTAAAAGTGAACTTTAACTATTTAGGGAATCTGAAAAAGATAAGCACAATAACATTAATAAAGGTCTTATGTTGTTGTGTGGTTAGTTTTAGGTCAAGGTATTATAACCTTTCTCTATTTGCAACCAAAAATAAAAATCTGAATGTGTTCTCTCTCAGACTGTGAGTCATCTGTAAATACCATGTATTTATAGAAGTGTACTCAAGGCAGACAGTGTGTGCAGACAAGAGCACAGAGGTCATCGGAAGTAGCAGTCAATCTGCTCTAAAATACCCAGTGAGTTCACATGTACTTCTTGCCAACCACCCAAATGTTTTGGATCCATGAATGAAAGACATACACATACAACTTTATTTTTAATATGCTCTAAACAGCTCAATGGCTGTGCCACTCTCTAACTCAATATGACTAACACACACTTCCCTCTGATATTCCTGAGGTAACACTTAATAAATCTATATATTTGCTGCCCTGGACCCTGATGGGCAGTCCTCCTGGGACCACATTCCCTCTGTACCTACATGTCAGCTATATCTCCCTCCTGCACCTTTCAGGTGTGGTCCACCTCCAACACCCTCCTCATGGAGTAATCCCCTCTTCTTCTTCCTCAGTTCCTTCTCGGAAATATTAAAAGTCCCATCTCTGTCTCCCTGCACAGCCATTGGCCATCGGTAACTTTATTGACAAGTCAAAACCTAAATGGGGACAGGCTTCCTTTAGTCCTATGTGTGGTAAACTGCAAATAGGTTTTTGGATAACATAATTAGCATTAGAACACAAACCACTACATTTCCTGCTTTAAAAGACATTTTCTTTCAGATATACACTGAACAATATTACAACAGTTATGTAAACTATGAGGTATGATATATGCTAATAGCATCCAGCCCATCAGTTTTGTCAATTTAGATACATTATTCTGTCATCTATTCTAATTTAAAAAGTCTACAGTTCTATACCTGAATTATGCTTTGGTTTTAACTTAGATTAATATCTGAAAACGATCCTTTCAAACCTAGGTCTTTCTTAATGCTAAACAATTTACATTAGATTATAACTAGTCTTCAATACCATCAGTGATTATTGGCTGAATATGTAGGAATCACAAGGACCTAGCTTCCAAAATTATACAATTTGCAGAGACAGATGGCTGCCTGGAGAGTCCCTTAGTTTATTACAATGTTGGAACATCTGTCTTCAGCCTTTTGGCCTAGAACCATATGGTCGACCTTATGTGAAGCAGAAAATATGAAGGGCTGACTAACTTACCCTATCTTAACAGAGCTAAGCTGTTGCCTATCTTGCATGTATGTCCTTTCCTGGTCAGTAATTTTTGTTTGCAGATGAATTAGGGCAATTCTAACACATTGGCTAACTTGCCACAATAAGCAACTCTGGAACTAATGCTGCCCAGTATCTCCTTTGAATTGTGTAGAGGGTACTGTCAGGAGCATATGGGAGATGTCCCATAGTCAAATAATCTTAAATAATGAAATAACATTAAATGTCATACTATGTGTATTCTGATGATTTTTGAAGACTATCTATATAAAGTATATCTGAACTGTTAAACCTTGACTATTCTTAGCTATTTCTACTTGAATACTTTTGGAAACATTTTATTACAATTACATCAGAATCTAAAATAAATTTACTATCTGGCCCTTAACTTGCATTACTTGCTCATCCAAAACAGTTTGTAAAAGCAACTATAGAAAGATTGGGTCGAAGCCAGTAAGTAACATCCCTCCATGGCCTCTGCATTAGCTCCTGCTTCCTGACCTTGCTTGAGTTCCAGTCCTGACTTTCTTTGGTGATGAACAACAATGTGGAAAGACTCCTGCTTCTTGACCTGCTGGAGTTCCAGTCTTGACTTCCTTTGGCAATGAACAACAATGTGGAAAGTCTTCTGTAAATTTGCCTGACAATTGCATCATCAATACATACCTAAGGAAGGAAGAAGTTGGATTTCTTAATACATTTGGGGGTGTCACAGAAACCTACAGAATAAATCTCAACAGCAACAATAAAGGATTGATCACTATGGAGCACAATCATTTTTCATAATCTTTTATTTAAGACTTCTTGAACTCACTGAAACTAGTGATTGTTTTTCTTTGTTTCATTTTGAAGATCAGAAACCTTAACACGTCTTCATTCAAGCAGTTTCTCATTTGAGTATGCTATTCAACTCTTCTATGTAAATGTGTTAAGGTGGTCACAGCACTTACATAATATGTAATAAACACGAGTCTAATAGTTAGTTGGACAACTTCAGTGGTGCCTAGAAACTCCACATTCTCTGTCAGATCTATAGTGTTCTATGTATAAAATGATTCCAAAAGAAAACAAATGATGGAAGTAAACATAACGCAAAGAAAAATCTTGTTTTCACTCCATCAATTGGTTTGGATTATGGGAGAGGTGTATAACCATTTAACTAAAAAGGAACCCTTCAGGAGACACTCTAAAGTGCTTTACGAGACAGACTTGGTGAAGGAAAATCATTGAAAACAATTGGCTTAGCTCTTTGGAAAGTGGAGAGAAAGAAAGAATAATGTGTCATCCTGTAGGCAGACACATTGCTGGGAAATTGGATAAATTGGAAATCTCTGGAGGGCAGCTATTTTGTCCTCTGTTGCATTAGGTGTCTTGGGAAATGTTATTAATGGTGAACAATTGCTACTCAAAAGTTTCTAGCTGTTTGGAGGATAGAATTATATGAACTTAAGAGTCTATTATCTTTCTAAAAATAGGTAGCATATGAATGCAAAGAAAATGACTTTCAAAAATACATTACTTTCATTTTTAAAAGAGAAGTGATTCTTTTAAACAAACATGGGGTTTGCATATGCTTCAAAATGGATATGTAGGAAAGTGCCAAATGATTCAATTTTGCTTCTTTTTGTTAATTAACTCACTTGAAATTTATAGTCCTGGACTGCAATGGAGTAATCTGCATTACAATGAGGTCCCCAGTGAACTCAAATGCATGTGGCAATTAGACAAGGAAGAGTTCTATCATTTCTGAGTTTGCTTTCAATGAAATTCACTGCCCCTTTTCTTATCACTTACAGATTACCAGTGGTTACCTTAATAATAGCAAAGGAGCACGAATTTATACATTTAATTTAGATTTCAGGTTTTTTGCTTGTTTGTTTATTCATTTAATTTTAGCATCCATTATTTTGCAATACAAGTAAACTTGGTTTTGCCAGCTCACGTTAAAAAAGATCCACTTTACCTTTAAATTATTTGTTTGGTAAGAGTCACTTTATTCAGGGCTTCTACTTTATCTTAAACTTGAATACAAAGTCAGAGCTCTATCATGTTGTTCTTTCAATGCTGATCATATTTCTAAGAGGTTAGAGTTTTATTAAACACAGAATGAAATATGTAGACAGAGCTTGCTTCTATACAAATGCTGATTATGTAATCAATGTCAATTCCTGTGTTACTCATAAGAAGTTTACATTACTCTTTACAGATCATATGTCAAGACTCACTTTTCTATTCTTGTACAACTTTGGTAGTATTATGTTAATTATCCTATGTCCCAGAGTTAAATTTGATAGGAAACCATAGGTTACTTAATTTTTCCCATTCAAAGTTTTGAACTTTGTTTCAATGTCAGCATGTCATCTCTTCATTAAAATTTGAAATCATACACTTTTAAAATTAGAATGTTTGCATTTATTGTTAATGTGTTTTTGAGACATCAAATCAATGTGAATATTTGTGATTTTCAAAAAAAAAAAGAAATAAAGAAAGACTGGGTCAAGGCCTTGTCTTCTTAAATGAGTTGCATAGTTTCAATGCCTGTCTAAGAGTAACAACATTAATTTCAAATTTTGTGTCAATATATAAAGACTTATACCAACAAAATCCTTAAGCCTGTATCAATATAAAAATTCTGTACCAATGCAAGAAATTATAACATTTTATAATTATAATTTTTGTAATTATAAATTATAACAATTTTGCATCAGTTATAAAGATTTCCATGTAAGATTATGACTATACAATGGTTTGTTTAAGAATAAATTTAGCAATCCATCCCATCTGTTTCTTCCCTGTTCAAAAGTATCATCATTTCCAAAATTTCTCTTAAAATGATATCCTATCTATAATTTACAAAATAACCATAACCAGACACCCAAACTCAAGTTATTGAGATGATGACTCTCCACAACTCCACAGAATCCTGCTGAATAGGGGTGACACAAATTTTTAAAAAGGTAGGGATGGGTAGGAAAATTAGAAAAATTTGTTGCACTTAAGAAAGCCAGCTTTATCATCTGTTATCCAGTCTCTGTGTATTTAGAAGGCTTAGGACATGACTGGAGTTCAGACTGGATCTGTCTGAAAGGCTGGATGAACTGAGTCCATTGGGAATCAGGAACTATTCTTGAAGCTGTTTTGGGAGACAAATAGCTGGAACAGCAGGTCATATCAGTATCCCTGTGGATGAATCTTGGCAGAACTGTACATTCTGTTATATATGAATATTACAACCAATTTTTTATTACTATTAAGATATTTATATGGATTATGCAAGGTGCACAGATCAGTTAAGGATGAATTTTTTGTTCCTTGATTGAGCAGGTAAAGAAAGCCTTTACTTCTTTCCTATTAACATAAATATAGACCCTCTCTCTCACAATAGCATGTCCTTGATCCAGTAGACTGAAATCATCAAAGGTACAGATTGAGTCAATTTAGTAGCTTGACCTCTCTTCCAGAGGATTTTTGACATCATAACCACATGCATTTTGATAATTAAAACAATTCAAAGCAATAAAGCCAATCTAAACAAATATTATTTGTTGAGTCAGTGTTTCTTAACTATCTCCTGCATTGTTGTTACATGAAATCAAGACCTAAGTTTCTACTATTTGTGTGAGATAAGGTTATTCTCCCTATCTCCTTCTCTTGACCTACAATTTAAGATCAAAAGCCTCAGTTTATTTATTCTTCTATGTGTACTTAAATTTTCCCTTCTATGGAGATTAATATCTCTTTCTCATTATATAACTTGAATTAACATCCTTTCCTATGTATTTACCCTTAATTAAATTCCCTTCTATATTTCTTTTATTGGTTATTTTCTTTAATTTCATTTCAAATGTTTTTCCCTTTCCATTTCCCCCTGAAACCTCCTATCCCATTCCCTTTCCTCCTGCTTCTATGAGTGTATTCTCCCACCCACCTGCCCACTTCCACCTCCCCACCCTCACATTCCCCTACACTTCAGCATTAAGCTTTCATGGGACAAAGGGCCTCTCCTCGAATTGATGCCTGACTAAGCCATCCTCTACTACATATGCAGCTGGAGCCTTCCTCCTTCCTCAGTCCCTTCCTAGGAATCCTAAAATTCCTGCCTTTGTCTCTTTGCCCAGTCATTGGCCATCAGTAACTTTGTTGACCCGTCAAAAACCAACAGGGACAGGTTTCCTTTAATCCTATGTGAGGGACACTGCAATCAGGCTTTTTTTATGTAGCATAATTAGCATAGGAACACAAGCCACTACAGTTATCAGGACAAACCTCCAGTACAGAATGTCTTCATCCATACCTATAGCTCAATTCTTTGTGCATGTAAAAAAGATATTACCTAATAGAATAAATCTCACAAAAAGCATGCCTTCTTATAAGACTTTTGGTAGACTAAGACCTTTTGCTTTTGATTGTCCATGAGCCTAGCTAGGATTTAGTCTCAAGAAATGACAAGTCTCTTTTACCCAGATAGACTAGAGGCTTCTGGTGTGTAGGAAAGGTCAGAGTCATATTACACCTCATTACAGGAGGTGTAATCAACCCAATTAAGCTTTTCAAAGTAAAATGTGTTAGTTCCAGAAAGAAACTATTATATTTTATTAAGTGTATGCTTGTATGTTTATCTCATGCAAGTGTGCTTGTGTGTGTGTGTGTGTGTGTGTGTGTGTGTGTGTTTTCACAGGCACAAATTGTCATTCTTGACTTTTTAAATGGGTCCTTTTGATACAAAATCATATTATCATGCTTACATGATAGACTGTTTACCAATTGAGACATTTACTTAGCCTTTCCCCCATAGTAAATTAGAGCTATTCTCTAATTTACTATATAACCTGTGGTGACCTTGAACTTCTAATCCTTCTGCTCTTACTCATCAAGTGTTGAGATTTTAGACATGAACTACAACTAGTATTATGGAGCACCCAGATCAAACTCAGTGCCTCAGCCATGTTAAGCAAGCCTTAGACCAACTGGGCCACATCCCTAGTCCCAATTAAAGCAATAAATTTCCCTTCACATTTGCTTTATAGAAAATAATTAACAAGCATTTTCATAGTCACTTTGCAATTGCTGTGAAGAGACACCATAATCAATGCAACCTATAAAAGAAAGAGTTTATTGAGGGCTTGCCTAAAATTTTAGAGTGTTAGTCCATGACCATCATGGCAGGAAACATGGCAGGAGGTAGGTAGCACATGATGCAGTAACAGTACCTGGAAGCAACTTACATGATGAGAAATTTTGACACCTCAAAATATACCTCCAGTGACATACCTCTTCCAATATGACCACATCTTCTAATCCCTCCCAGAATATGTGTGTGTGTTTGTGTGTTTTCACAATTGTAGGAATGAGTTACTATGGATTATGCAAAGCCCTGATAGGAATACAGATACAGAAAGATGTCACAGACAGATGATAAAAATTGTTGGTATAGGTCCATACTCAGTGCATCATCATCCTCATCTGTATAAGTAGGCAGAGCTTCCCCAATCTTTCTTTCCTCTCCGCCATCTTCTATCTCTCTGTCTCACTCTCACCCTCTATCTTTAATAAATCCCACTCCCGTGGAACGCGGTCTTGTTGCTTCTTACCCCCGTGGAACTGGTCCCTGATCTTACATTTGGTGCACTGGGACCGGGTCCAAATTCCCTGGGCACTGCTCCAGCTTCTGCCCGCCGCCTCAGTGGCTCCACGTAGTCTGCTGCTGCCACCACCACCACCACCACCTCAGCCACCGCCACTGTTGCAGCTGCCGCTGCAGCCACCACAACAGCCACAACCATCGCCCCCGCAGCCGTGACCATCTCCACCTTCATAGCCGCCACAGATGCTGCTGCAGCAGCTGCCATTTGGCCGCAGCCACGACCATCGCCACCGCAGCCGTCACTGCCTCAACCATCGCTGCAGCAGCCGCAGCCACTGCTTCTTCAACCATGTGAACTGTTCTCCTGCTCCCCCACGTGGTTCTCTACCGAGTGGGCTAGTATCAGACACACAGACCCTGGATTCCACCTTCCAAATACCAGACTGCACAAGTTCTCATGCACACACCGGCATTTTAACCAGTGAGGAATTTCTGGTTCTGGTTCGCAGGAGGGACCCTGGATGCCCGGTTAGTGCCTGGCCAGCGCTTCCTGGACTAAGAGGTTGGCTTTACATTGCCCCAGTCCATATGACTGGCCTCTAGCTGAACTACCACCTAGGACTTTGGCCCATTGAGTGTTTTCTCCCTCTCAGAAATAGCTCCCAGCCCCCTCTCCCCCAGCTCTAGCAGCTGCCGGAAATCCTGGTACCAGGTGGGCTATTTCCTGGCTGACTAACTTCTGGTGGGTTAGCTTGGCCGAGGCCCTTATATGATCTTGTGACAACCTGATTATATAAGCTGAGCCTGATTTCCTTTAACAGCTTTTCTTTCGGGATGTCGACTGGTAGCTCGGTAACAGCTAAGATCATCCAATGGGCACATCAACTTCATCAGTACCCTCAGACACCCCACTGGGATGTCTACTGAAAACTCTCAAATCTTTAAGATTAATGCCTGAGTTGAAGCCATCCAAATTAATATGCCTTTGCAATACAGTCTGGATTCAGTACCCTTTAGGTAATGGGCTAACATGGCCACTTAATGGCACCCTAGACCCAATTATTTTAAGGAGTCTTAACACATACTGCCAGCAGTCTGGTAAATGGAAAGAAGTCCCTTATGTCTGAGCATTCATTTACCTCTGTTATACCCCCTCCACGTGCTCTACCTGCTCCCAACCCAAGGTTCTCTTAGCCATGACACCTGCCCAACCCCCAGATGACCACACACCTTTGGACCCAGCTGATGAACATCCTCCCCTCTGTCGAAGGCCTGTTTCAATGCCACCGAAAACCCAAACTGCTACCTCGGTTTCTTCTCACCAGGGTGCCTCAGAGTCCACTGCCTTGACCTCCCCAGACCCTTCCCCTCCTTCTGTGTCAACTGCAGACCATCCTAACTGCCCTGCGTTGGCACCAACCTTCACACCTCCTATCACGCATTCCAAGGCCAAGAGTCCAACTCCTTCTCCTCCAGAAACACCAAAACCAGCGTCTATTCTTCCCCTAAGGGAAGTGGTTGGCGTTGATGGCCTGGTCAGGGTATATGTCCCTTTCTCACTGAATAAACTCTCTCAAATAGAGAGCAGACTGGGATCCTACACCTCTAACTCATCTGCCTTCATCAAAGCGTTCCAATACATCTCTCAGTCTTACAGCCTAACTTTCCATGATGTTCCTAAAATCTATCACTGCTTCTTGCAAAATCTGTCAGATGTCAGATCCCAACTCAAGGTATCATACCACACCTTTCCTACCTATTAGGCTAGAGGTTCCCTTCCTGGAACTGTCTGGCAACTTGACTTTACCCACATGCTGTGAAGCGCGCCCACCTCGCCAGCAAGGAAGACACGTGGACACACATCAGGATCCTTCCGTAGGAACACGTTTATTCCCAAAAACAAAATGGTGGAAGACCCCCAGGCCCGGGAAAGCACTGCTTATATACCCTTAGAGCGGTGTATTCACCTCTGATTGGCTGCTTACTCGTTTCGCGCCAAAATGCCGTGGGATGGGCTTTAACTTTGGCGGGCTTTTACCATGGCACATGCACAATTTACTTGTTTACTAGGAAGAATCCCGGTCGCCATCGCCATCTTGCAATGGCGGATTCTGCCAGTGCAAACGCGGCTTCCTACAACATGCCTGATGTAAAACGTGTCAAGTACCTCCTGGTCTTGGTGGACACCTTCTCAGGGTAGGAAGAGGCTTTTCCCACAACCAACAAAAGGGCTCAGACAGTCTCTGATCTCCTCCTCAGAGAGATCATCCCCTGATTTGGTGTCCCTGCCTCCCTCCAGTCAGACAATGGGCCTGAATTTACTTCCCAAGTTTCTCAAATTCTATCGAAGGCCCTAGACATCCCCTGGTATTTTCATATTCCCTACTACCCTTAATCTTCAGGTAAGGTAGAGAGAACTAACCACCCTTTAAAAACCACTCTTGTGAAGTTGTCACAGGCACTTCACCTTGACTGGGTAAAACTTCTACCTCTGGCTGTTTTCAGGCTATGAGCCCTTCTCAAGCCACCTCTCCTCATCTTACCCTTTGAACTCATGTATGGATGTCCAGTCCTAACTCCAGGTCTTTCACCTAAATGTTCCCTCCTCCCAGACCATCTGCTCACCCCATTACTTTGCCACCTCCATTCTCTCTTGTGGAACTTTGCTGACCGCCATCTACCTCGACCACACACTGTCTCCTGTCCACTGCCTCTCAACATCAGAGACCAAGCCCTTCTCTCCCCTCCAGATGATCGACCCTCACTCCTCTTTTCCAAATGGCAGGACCCTTTTAAGGTAATCCTCGTGACCCCTACAGCTGCTAAACTTGAAGGACTCCCTCATTGGGTCCACTTATCTCACATCAAGCCTTTCATCCCTCCACCTGAAATCGACTCTTCTTCATACACATCAACCCTAACAGGACCGTGCTCTATTAAGCTCCAGAGGATATCTAGATCACCCACCTTGTCCTCAAACCCAGAAAATGAGACTCCACTCCAGCAGCTGAGCTCAACCTCACTGGACTAGACATGTGTTTCTCATCCTCCCCCTGCTGTTTGTCTTTATCCAGGTCAGCCCTTACATCTGGATGTATGAGGTTCAAGAGACACCTACAGATAACAAACAGTCTTTCCAAACAGGGTCAGGAAACAGCTCCATAGCCGGATGCCAAGAACCAATCCAAATTACCACCATCCCTATATCTGTTATCCCATCTAAATATTATGTTCTCTATACTTGCTTTCTTTTTGCCCAGATAGAAGAGTATTGGTCTTTTCAGATACATATACTAGGTTCACAGACCAACCACTTCTTCTACCAACACTGCAAGACTTACATGACTTACATGACAGACTGTTTACCAACGGAGACATTTACTTAGCCTTTCCCCCATGTATCCCACTGAGCTGTTCTCTAATTTACTATGTAACCTGTGGTGACCTTGAACTTCTAATCCTTCTGCTCTTACTCATCAAGTGTTGAGATTTTAGACATGAATCACAACTAGTATTATGGAGCACCCAGATCAGATGCAGTGCCTCACCCACATTAAGCAAGCCTTCTACCAACTGAGCCACATCTCTAGTTCCAATTGAAGCAATACTTAATTTCCGTTCACATTTGCTTTATAGAACATAATTAATAGGCATTACTGCTGTCATTTTGCTATTGCTGTGAAGGGACACCATAATCAATGCAACCTATAAAAGAAAGAGTTTATCAAGGGCTTGCTTAAAATTTTAAGAGTGTTAGTCCATGACCATCATGGCAGGGAACATGGCAGCAGGTAGGCAGCACATGATACTTTAACAGTACCTGGAAGCAGCTTACATGATGAGAAATTTTGACACCTCCAAATATACCTCCAGTGACATACCTCTTCCAATATGACCACACCTTCTAATCCTTCCCAGAGTATGTGTGTGTTTGTGTATGTTCACAATTGTAGGAATGAGTTACTAGGGATTATGCAAAACCCTGATAGGAATACAGATACAGAAAGATGTCACAGACAGATGATAAAAATGGTAAGCTCTCAACTCTTGAGACACTTCTCTAGCTTCAAGTGAGGGAGCAATCAGCTCCATGACAGATCACCATGCATATATCAGGAAGGAGACTGTGTCTAACTAACACTCTTGCTTTTATGACCCTCACATATGAAGTGATCACTTCATAGGAAATGAACACAGAGAAGACAAATGTCATCTGAATATTCTAGATGCCACATTTCTTAAAGCATTCTGCTAGACAGACATGAAAGATAGTGATAGAATATTCCTTGCATAAGCTTGTAACTTGGTATTGAAAACACATGTAAAAACTAACAATATTCTTGGAAAGAGAAAAATAGGACTGTTTCCTGGCCATAATAAAGGCTGTCCAGGAGTCTATTTCTATCTTTTAATGAGGTGAGAAAGGATTCTACTAGATGGAATTTTAAAAGTTGGATTTGATGGATGAATAAGAGTCCTCTCTAAGGCAGAGGACAATGTAGGCAAAGGGAAGTGAATGAAAATAATACTTGCAGGTGGAGCTGACTTGGATGAATTTTGCAGTACAAAATACTACTGGAAAGCCCTTGGCAAAAGGACAGACTAGAGGATGTGGGACCCTGAAAGGATGGCTTGGTTTCTGGTAGAGCACTGGCTAGAGATAGCCAGAGACCCAACAGGTATCCATGCCAATGAGGGATGGCGTATATTTTCCTTCGCTCCCAGACACCAGACTCCTGACACGCAATCTAAGACCTCCATATGATCAGCACCTTTCAGTCACATAGGGCAATGCCCCTACCAGCCCCTCCACAGTTAGGGGTCCTGACTACAGGCCTCAGTCTCAAGAGATTTCCATATTAATGAGATACCTGTAAGCCAAAAGGCTAGCCAATTAAGTATTCCTTCCCAGACTCTCCTTCTTACAAATGACATTTAACCAAAGGCCTGCCCTGAGGGTAGGTGGGTACAGCCAGATTCATTCACTTTCCACCATGACAATAAACCCTTTAAACACCATGGACTTCTTTGTGTCTTTGGGGCCTGTATGGAGAACCATGGAGGGGGTTTCTGAGTATTGAGCCACCACCTAATCTTCCGTGGAAAGCTTTTCTACATTCCAGACACAGAGGCCACCAATTCAAGCAAGCTAGCTGAGTAGCTGTGTCAGCCAATCGAGTCAGCAAGAGTCTCCTCCCCCATGGGGTGCTGTCAGGCTTCCCTCTTGCCCCTCATTCCTCTCATATCTCTGTTCTTCCACAACTCCCAGTGGCATCTGGGAGCCCAGGAATAGAGACCACTGGCCTCCGGCTCCACTCAAGAGCCCTGCCCCCACAGAACTTCAGACTGAGATCTCCCCACTCCCAGGTGGAGCACCGACCAGCCTCTCAACCCAGCATCTGCCCAGCCCTGCGTGGTGTGACCCCTCCACACCCAGGCAGAGCCCCAAGTGGCTTCTCACAGCCTAGCATCCACTTGTCGCCACGTGGAGGGAATTCTGTCAAATTTCAGAGATTCTGCTCCCCAGAGGTGAGACTCCAGCCACCTAGAGAGGCGGACATGCTGGAATCACAACTCCACCCAACAGGAACCACATGCAAGCTAACCGCCCCGCAAGAGGAAGACAATAACTTCACCTGAGCTTTTGATAAGAAACAACAACCTTTGGATTCAATGATAACACAAGTTGTATTTTTTTTCATTGATATTTCTACAAAATGAATTAAAATATCAAAGTGGGCACATCCATGATTCTCAGCCAACAGCAGAGATGGAGAATGCACAAAACCCTTGGAACTGTGGGTGGGCACAATAGTGTTTCTACTGAATGTAAGGTCACCCCCGCCTCCTTTTCCAGTATTTAAACACTGAAGGCTCACTGCCTTGAATCACACCTGAGCAAGGAAGGGGGTTGAGTGGGCTCATCTCTGCAAGGTGTGGTACTCACAGCTAATAAAGCACTAAAGACCTTACCAGTTCTATTCAAAGATATTAAGGGCACCTTCCAGCCTCTTGCCTATACCATGCCCTCCCTCAAACCTCTTACTGTGTGGACCATCTGATCTGGTCAAGTAACACTCCCTGGGCCACCTCGGGCAAGTCAGCCCTGCAGAAGGCTCATTCATCACTTACTGCCTCCATACTCTCTCAAAGGAAAAGCCACTGCTGTGTGGTATGCTGTTCCCTAGGCTCTCTCTGTCCATCTTTTTCCTGGTCTGCACTTTCCTTCAGGGGTAATGAAGCTCAGGGCTGCAGCTAGAACCTGAGGCTCTGAAGCCACTTCCCCAAAGCAGAAGGGAGCATGTTTCCTGGAAAGTGAGCAACACAGAGTTCAACCAGGCAGAAAGGAGCCTGTCCTGGAGCCTCTAGGTGCACTTAAGGGATTTACAAACTGCAGGTGTAGTCAGTATCGCCCCTCAGCACACTGGACCTGATGTTGGCACAAGTCCCTGCACTCTGGCACAGTGGGCACATCCTTTTCCCTATTCTGGTGCTTACCTGATGAAGGCCTCACCTTGTGCCTTATTGTTCCTGAATCCCAAGTGCAACAGAGCAGCTTTGCCCAGACAAGATCCCTAGCTCTGTAGCCAAAGCAGTACCATGATCCCAGCCATCATGGAAACTAACAAAATAAATGACTTGGATTGATGAAGAAACCCCTATTTAAAAAAAAAAAAACAAAAAGAAAAAAAAACAGAAAATAGAGTGTTGTGTATATTATTTCTATAGATTACTCTTCAACATTTGTCAAACATTCTCTATAGTAGATATATACTAATATTTGGATTTTATCAGTACTTGTAGTAGTCCCTCATACAAAATAGGCATATAATACATGTTTAATTATTAAAAGAATATAATATAAATATAATCAATTGTTTGGGATTTTATAATCAAACTGCTACAGGTGATGGAATTGATAAAACAGGAGGAAACACAGAAGTCATCTTGGATGGACCAACCCCCATTAACTCCCTCAATAAATATTATGGTCATAACAGATATTCCACAACCTCTAAGACATGTATATTGACAAGAGAAAGTCCAATGTTAGTGGCTAGTATATATCTCTAAAGGTGATGGGGACAGCTAATGGGAATGGCAAGTAAAACCTGAAATAAATGAAAAGCACAAGGCATTAAAAAAAGATAGTGCCAAGGAAATTATGGCAGTTGCTACACATTCCTAAAAGTTTACATAGACAAACAGATAGACAGAAAGACAGGTAGGGAAGCAGGAATGCAGAGAAAGAGAGAGAGAGAAAGAAAGAGAGAGAGAGAGAGAGAGAGAGAGAGAGAGACACAGAGACACAGAGACACAAAGAGAGACAGAGAGAGACTGTTGTTGCAACAAATATCTTCAATACGAAGAGAGAACATATCATGCTTGAATTAGTCTAGATCAGGATATCTTCTCTTTCCCATATCTTTGTACCTTTCAGGGCAAAATTCTCCAAGGTCTAGCCAGCACTTCAGGTCCTTGCAAAGAGTAAAGGTGTGTACCGTCACCACAGTCCCTTTGGGAATGAACACCCCATTGATTTCAACATTATTCTTACAAACCCTCTCAAGTCTTTCACCTATTAGATATAATCTGAGAGTTTCATTCACTACCATTTCCATGTACTCCATCTGTACCAGGGCATCATAGGTGGCATATGCCTGGAGGGGTGGGAAGGAAGACAAAGAAGAAAATGGGGAGAGAGTGGGAGGCAGAGGGACAGAGTTAATTTTCATCTGTGAGTACTACTGTGGTGTTTTGTTTTGAGCACCATATAATAAATCCTATTGTTAAAGAAACTTAGCATTTACACAGCATTTTTAATAACTCACACTATTCAACCTGCTCAATATCTCATTGAGAAGAAATTCTTTAGTATAATAACAAACCCAGGGCCTTGAATCCTCAAAATTATCATTTTCTTTCTTATGTCAAGAAACATTACTAATAGATAATTGCAATTATACTTTCACTGCCTGATGCCACTGAGGTTGCACCCATGAGGTCTGTTCACCACAGCTGACATGCACTATATTGCCTCTTATCTGTTGGACACCCTAGGGGCAACTCCTCTCCTATCGCCAAAGACATCAAGAAAATACTAGACAGTGTGGGCATTGAGACACAACGAGTTCAACAAGATCATCAGTAAGCTGAATGGAAAAATCATTGAAGATATCATTCCTCAGGGTGTTGGCAAGCTGGCCAGTGTGACAGCTGGTGGGGCTGTGGCTGTTTCTGCTGCCCAGGGGGCTCTGCATCTCGTGCTACTGGTTCTACCCCTGCTGTAAAAGAGAAGAAAGATTAGAAGAAGCAGGAGTCCTAGGAGTCAGATGATGACATGGAGTTTGGCTTGTTTGATTAAATTCCTGTTCTACTGAAAATAAAGCCTTTTATATATTTGTAAAAAAACAAAAACAAAAAACAAAAAAATCAAAGCAAAACAAAAAGATAATGACAATAACACAACAAGATGCCACAGTTAGCCCTGCCTCGTCCTTTTGGCTGGGGCAGATACCTAGCTGGTCTTCTCCTGTGAAGATACTGAATCCTGAGCCATCCTAGAGGAGCGACTGCACTCAGAGCAGTGAGTAAGAACCCCATCTCACTCCCTATGCCCGAGAGTTACATCTGGGAGCCAGGGACACTCAGGACCCACCAGCTAACCAAACCCCACCCCTCTGGAATTTCACTTCCCTTTTGGCCCTACCTGGTCCTTTTGGCTGGAGCAGACACATAGCTGGTCTGCTCCTGTGGAGATACTGAATCCTGAGCCATCCTAGAGGAGCCACTGCACTCAGATCAGCAGAGGAGCCACTGCACTCAGAGCAGCAGACACCTAGCTGGTTTGCACTTGTGGGGACATTGTATCCTGAGGCATTCTAGAGGAATCACTGCACCCAGAGCAGAAAGATTTCCAGATCCCAGAAGTGGTCTGAGTCCCAGGTGTTCTTCCACCCAGGAGATTAGGATCAGAAGACCACAGAGACATCTGGACTCTGAGGAGCTCTGCCACAAGCAAGATAACTGGAAATACAGACTCCAGTCTTACACAGTGAGGGCAGGTAACACTAGAGTTAACCAGATGGCGAAAGGCAAGCGCAAGAACATAACCAACAGAAACCAGTTACTTGGCATCATCAGTACCCAGTTCTCCCAATATAGCAAGCCCTGGACACCCCATTACACTGGAAAAGCAGGATTCAGAATTAAAATCACTTCTCATGATGATGATAGAGGATTTTAAGAAGGACATAAATAACTCCCCTAAAGAAATACAGGGGACTACAAGTAAACAAGTAGAAGCCCTTAAAGAGGAAACACAGAAATCCCTTAAAGAACTGCAAGAAAACACAAAGAAGGAATTAAACAAAAATATTCAGGATCTGAAAATGGAAATAGAAACAATAAAGAAATCTCAAAGGGAGACAACCATGGAGATAGAAAACCTAGGAAAGAGATCAGGAGTCATAGACGCAACCATCACCAACCGAATACAAGAGATAGAAGAGAGAATCTCATGTGCAGAAGATACCATGGAAAACATTGACACAGCTGTCAAAGAAAATGCAAAATGCAAAAATCTCCTAACCCAAAACATCCAGGAAATCCAGGACACAATGAGAAGACCAAACCTAAGGATAATAGGTATAGATGAGAGTGAAGATTCCCAACTTAAAGGGTTAGTAAATATCTTCAACAAAATTATTGAGGAAAACTTCCATAACCTAAAGAACAAGATGCCCATAAACATACAAGAAGCCTACAGAACACCAAGTAGACTAGACCAGAAAAGAAATACCTCCCATCACATAATAATTGAAACATCAAATGCACAAAACAAAGAAAAAATACTAAAAGCAGTAAGGGAAAAAGGTCAAGTAACATATAAAGGCAGACCTATAAGAATTACACCAGACTTCTCACCAGAGACTATAAAAGCCAGAAAAGCCTAGACTGACATCATACAGACCCTAAGAGAACACAAATGCCAGCCTAGACTACTATACCCAGCAAAACTCTCAATCACTATAGATGGTGAAACCAAGCTATTCCATGACAAAACCAAATTTGCACAATATCTTCCCACAAATTCAGCACTTCAAAGGATAATTGATGGAAAATGCCAACACAAGGAGGGAAACTACAACATAGAAAAAGCAAGGAAGTAATCTTCCAACAACCCCAAAAGAAGATAGCTATACAAACATAATTCTACCTCTAATAACAAAAATAACAGGAAGCCACAGTCATTTTTCCTTAATATCTCTTAACATCAATGGACTCAATTCCCCAATAAAAAGACACAGACTATCAGATGGGATACACAAACAGGACCTAGAATTTTGCTGGATACAAGAAACGTACCTCAGTGACAAAGACAGACACTACCTCAGAATAAAAGGATGGAAAACAATTTTCCAAGCCAATGGTCCCAAGAAACAAGCTGGAGTAGCCAATCTAATATCAAATAAAATAGACTTCCATTGAAAAGTAATCAAAAAAGATAAGGGCTGACACTACAAACTCATAAAAGGAAAAATCTACCAAGGTGAACTCTCAATTTTGAGCATCTATGCTCCAAATGCAAGGGCACCTACATACATAAAAGAAACTTTACTAAAGCTCAAAACACACATTACACCTCACACAATAATAGTGGGGGATTTCAACACCTCACTCTCAGCAATGGACAGATCATGGAAACAGAAACTAAACCAAGACACTTTGACATTAACAGAAGTTATGAACCAAATGGACTTAACAGACATCTATAGAACATTTCATCCTAAAACAAAAGAATATACCTTTTTCTCAGCACCTCATGGTACCTTCTCCAAAATGGACCATATAATTGGTCACAAAACAGGCCTCTACAGACACAAAAAGATTGAAATAATCCCTTGTATCTTATCAGATCACCACGGACTAAGACTGGTCTTTAATAATGACAAAACCAATGGAAAACCCACAGGCACATGAAAACTGAACAACTCTCTACTCAATGATGACTTGGTCAAAGAAGAAATAAAGAAAGAAATTAAAGACTTTCTAGAATTGAATGAAAATGAGGACACATCATACCAAAACTTGTGGGACTCCAGGAAGGCAGTGCTAAGAGGAAAACTCATAGCTCTAAGTGCCTACAAAAAGAAACTGGAGAGAGCACACACTACAACTTGACTGCACAACTAAAAGCTTTAGAACAAAAAAAACAAATACACCCAGGAGGAGTAGAAGGCAGGAAATAATCAAACTCAGGGCTGAAATCAACCAAATAGAAACAGAAAGAACAATACAAAATATCAACAAAACCAGGAGCTGGTTCTTTGAGAAAATCAACAAGATAGATAAACCCTTAGCCAGATTAACCAGAGGGCACAGAGACGGTATCCAAATTAATAAAATCAGAACTGAAAAAAGGGAAATAACAACAGAAACCGAGGAAATTCAAAAAATCATCAGATCCTGCAACAAAGGCCTATACTCAACAAAAATGGAAAACCTGGATGAAATAGACAACTTCTTACACAGATACCAGGTACCAAAGTTAAATCAGGAGCAGATAAACCATCTAAACAGTCCCATAACCCCTAAGGAAGTAACAGCAGTCATTAAAAGTCTCCCCACCAAAAAAAGTCCAGGACCAGATGGTTTTAGTACAGAATTCTATCAGACCTTCAAGGAATACCTAATACCAATTCTCTTCAAACTATTCCACAAAATAGAAACAGAAGGAACACTACCCAATTCGTTCTATGAAGCTACAATTATACTCATACTCAAACCTCACAAAGACCCAACAAAGAAAGAGAACTTCAGACCAATCTCAATTATGACCATCGATGCAAAAATACTCAATAAAATTCTAGCAAACCGAATCCAAGAACACACCAAAACCATCATCCATCATGATCAAGTAGGTTTTATCCCAAGTACGCAGGGATGGTTCAGTATTCAGAAATCCATCAATGTAATCCACTATATAAACAAACTCAAAGGAAAAAAAAAACGCATGATCATCTCACTAGATGCTGTGAAAGCATTTGACAAAATTCAACATCCCTTCATGATAAAAGTCTTAGAAAGATCAGGAATTCAAGGCCCATACCTAAACATAGTAAAAGCAATTTACAGCAAACCAGTAGCCAACATCAAACTAAATGGAGAGAAACTTGAAGCAATCCCACTAAGATCAGGGACTAGACAAGGCTGCCCACTCTCCCCCTACCTATTCAATTTAGTACTGGAAGTCCTAGCCTGAGCAATTAGACAACAAAAAGAAGTCAAAGGGAGACAAACAGGAAAGGAAGAAGTCAAAATATCACTATTTGAAGATGATATGATAGTTTACTTAAGTGACCCCAAAACTTCCACCACAGAACTCCTAAACCTGATAAACAACTTCAGCAAAGTGGCTGGTTATAAAATCAACTCAAACAAATCAGTAGCCTTCCTCTACATGAAAGATAAACAGACTGGAAAAGAAATTAGGAAAATGACACCCTTCACAATAGTTGCAAATAATATAAAATACCTTGGTGTGAATCTAACCAAGCAAGTGAAAGACCTGTATGACAAGAACTTCAAGTCCCTGAAGAAAGAAATCGAAGAAGATCTCAGAAGATGGAAAGATCTCCAATGCTCATGGATTGACAGTATTAATATAATAAAAATGGCCATCTTGCCAAAAGCAATCTACAGATTCAATGCAATCTCCATTAAAATCCCAACTCCATTCTTCACAGAGTTAGAAAAGGAAATTCTCAAATTCATTTGGAATAACAAAAAACTCGGTGTAGTGAAAACTATTCTCAACAATAAAAGAACTTCTGGATAAAAGAATCCCTGACCTCAAGCTGTACTACAGAGCAATAGTGATAAAAACTACATGGTATTGGTACAGAGACAGGCAGGAAGATCAATTGAATAGAATTGAAGACCCAGAAATGAACCCACACACCTATGGTCACTTGATCTTTGACAAAGGAGCTACAACTGTCCAGTGGAAAAAGGACAACATTTTCAACAAACGGTGTTGGTTCAACTGGAGGACAACATGTAGAAGAGTGCAAATTGATCCATTCTTTTCTCCTTGTACAAATCTCAAGTCTAAATTGATAAGGGGCCTCTACATAAAACCAGATACATTGAAACTAATAGAAGAGAAGGTGGAGAAGAACCTTGAATACTTGGGCACAGGGGAAAAGTTCCTTAACAGGACACCAATGGCATATGCTTTAAGATCAAGAATTGCCAAATAGGACCTCATAAAATTGCAAAGTTTCTGTAAGGCAAAGGACACTGTCAATAGGACAAAATGACAACCAAGAAACTGGGAAAAGATCTTTACCAATCCTACATCTGATAGAGGGCTAATATCCAATATATACAAAGAACTCAAGAATTAGACTCCAGACAACCAAATAACCCTATTAAAAAGTGGGGTATAGAGCTTAACAAAGAACTTTCAACTGAGTTTCAATTGAAACTCGAATGTCCAAGAAGCACGTAAAGAAATGTTCAGTATCCTTAGTCATCAGGGAAATGCAAATCAAAACAACCCTGAGATTCAGTCTCACACCAGTGAGAATGCCTAAGATTAAAAACTCAGGTTTTTAATCCTCCATTGTTGGTGGGACTGCAAGATGGTGCAACCACTTTGGTGCACCATCAGTCTGGCAGCTCCTCAGAAAACTGGACATAGCATTACCTGAGGATCCAGCTATACCACTCCTAGGCATATACCCAGAAGATGCTCGAACATATAACAAGGACATATGCTCAACTATGTTCATAGCAGCCTTATTTATAATAGCCAGAAGCTAGAAAGAACCCAGATGTCCTTCAACTGAGGAATGGATAAAAAAAAAATGTGGTACATTTACACAATGGAGTATTACTCAGCTATTAAAAACAATGAATTCGAGAGTTTCCTAGGTAAATGGATGGAACTAGAAAATATCATCCTGAGTGAGGTAAGCCAATCACAAAAGAACACACATGGTATTCACTCACTGACTATTGGATATTAGCCCAGAACCTTGAAATACCCAAGATTCAACTCACAGACCACATGAAGCTCATGAAGAAGGAAGACCAAGTGGGGGTGATTCAGTCCTTCTTAGAAGGAGCAACAAAATACTCAAGGGGGCAAATATGGAGACAAAGTGAGGGACAGAAACTGAAGGAGGGACTGTCTGAAGACCATTCCACCTGAGTATCCATCCCATGTGCAGTCACCAAATGTAGATGCTGATGTGGAAGTCAGGATGTGCATGCTGATAAGAGCCTGATATAGATGTCTCCTCAGAGGTCTGCAAGAGTCTGACATACTATTCAGAGGCAGATGCTCACAGCTAGCCATTGAACTGATCATGGGGTTCCAAATGGAGGAGTTAGAGTGTAGACTGTTGAAGGTGAAAGGTTTTGCGGCCCTATGAGGAGAGCAACAATACCAACTAACCAGAGCTCCCAGGGTCTAAAGCACCAGCCTGGGAGCACTTAGGGAGAGATCCATGGTTTCAGCTGTATATGTAAGGGTGGAGGGCCCTGCTGGGCATAGGTGGGACAAGAGATCCTTCGTCTCAAGAAGGCTGGATGCCCCAGGGGCTGAGAATTTGAGGGTGGGGAGGTGGGAGTGGGGGGGTAGGTAGCAGTACATCAGCAGAGAAGCAGGAGGAGGGGTAAGGGGATAGGGGGTTCCTGGGTGGGTGGGTGGGGGATGGGATAAGGGGATAACATATGAAATGTAAATAAAACATTCAATTTAAAAAAAGATGCCACAGTTACTGTTACATATCAGAACAAAGCTATATGTATATATGAAAGTCTATATATTTAGATGAGGAAAAATCAAAACAAAATAAACAAACAAAAAGCAACAACAATGAATTAGTTTTAATATTAATCTAAGTAATAAATTAATCTGGCAGCTGTGTTTCTTTACCCTCAGTAGTTCGCAACAACCACAAAGAGAGTTAAGATTTATTAAAATAGTCTTGAGCCAAATACTAAGCAAATATTATTCAATGCTAAACCTGCAACCTGGTCAGAATTCCTCCAAGACAATACCTTTACATTATTTGCATTTTTCTGTCCTTTTTTTTTTCCAACTCTCTTCTCCTGATGCTTCCTGGACCACTCCCCATGGCTCCATTCCTTCTCTTCCTGTCTCTTTCCCCATACCTCCTAGAATAGGAGGTCCCACCTTCTCCTCTCTAAAGCTATTTATTGGCTCATTGGCTTTTATTGATGAGGCAGAGAATGAATGAGGAACAATTTTTACACAAACATGAGATGAGTTCCTAAGAATAAATATAACAGAGCTAAGTCTGGATTGAACACAGAAAGCAGGATAGAGAACCAAGCATTAGAAATAACTCCAGGGTAAACTTTGCACAATATTACACTTACAGGCTAGAGCACATTCACGGGCTTGCCAGGCAAACATATACAAGAATCATTGCACTAGATTCTTTTAGTTTAAGCTGTTGTTGAACGGGCTGGCATTGTTGTCTCCATTTTGTTGTTGGCTTGAAGACAAATCTAGCCGTGAAGCATGGGCTGCCTTCAAAACCTTAGTTTCTTCTGCCCAAGTCACAGCTATGCTGGTTAGTTTCTTGTCAACTTGACACAGCATCTGGGAAGTTAGACTTGGTAGTAACCAGGAAGAGGAAAGTTCAACCCAGGAAATATCTCCATGTGGTGGCTTTGTTCTTGACTAATGATTGACATTGGAGGGCTCAGTGGAGGGCCTCATTGTAGGAGATATCACCTCTGGGCCTGTGATCTTGGGATGCATAAGATATCAGCTGAAAAGCCACATGGACCAAGCAAGGAAGGACCACTCACTCACGGCCTCAGCTTCACTTCCTGTCACAAGGTTCCTGCACTGAGTTTCTGCGCTGGCTTCACTCAGTGATGGACCATGTTTGGGAAATGGAAATCAAATAAACCTTTTCCTCCCAAGTTAGTTTTAGTCAGTGTTTAATCACAGCTATAGAAACCTAAGGAAGATAGCAGACAAAGAGTACTCTGTCCAGCAAGACTCCCTCCTGATTGGTCTTCCCTTGTCCTTGAGCAACAGTCTCTGGACACATCACATATTCACCATCTTGTTTGATCTTTTCTGTCTGTCTGTCACCACTGAGAAGAGATCTGTTCCATCTAGTCTGATCCCATGCTAAGGAAAAAAAGTGCCAGTTGTCAAGGAGCCAGTGTAAAGAAAACTCTCCAGTCAGTTTTGAGCAACTAGGAGTTACCGCAGGAATAGCTCTTAGGTCAGGCCTACCTGGAGTCCATTCATGGAGTAGATTCTGTCTCTCCTGTGGGTGATGTCCTACCATCTCAAATTGTTCTCAACTTCTTTCTCTGTATAACCTGTTTCCTCATAATGTTAACAGACATCAGCTAAAAAGTTCACAAGAAAACAAAGGACAGTGTCAACATTTATTACTTTCTTTTAATTCCTCTGAGTGTTTTGTAGCCTGTCTGTATGCAATTCCTGTAGAGGCCAGAAGAGGGAATGGGACCCCCTGAACTGAATTAAGTCAGGTTGTGAGCCTTCATGTGGGTGCTGGGAACTTAACCTGGGTCTTTGTAAGAGAAACCACTGCTCCAAACCTCTGAGCCTTCTCTATAGCCCCTAATTGCAAACACTTACAGAAAACTGCAGGTGTCCACCTTGGGTGCTCAGTACATTTCAACTATTTAAAGTTTCTGCTTGAATGCACCCTGCCAAGGCATGCTAGGTTACCTCTGTTCAGAGATTCATGGAACATTTGTGACACCTCACACATTTAGTGCTGGTGACAGGCAAACTATTTTTAGGGTCAAAATTATATCATAAATACACAATAGCATACTTGTTTGCTCAAACAGAGTAGGAATAGAGAGGACAACCTGAATGTCAATTTTTCATCTGAGTGGCATGGAAGAGGAAAAGCAGAAAGGCCCAGAAAACTTCACTGGCCATTCTGTAGGTTGAGAGTCCAGGTATAATGCAGACTTTCACATATTCATAAAATAGCACTCACTGGTTTCTTATCACCTATTAAGCTTACACAGAATCATATAAACTTGTGCAAGAAATATAAAGTTCAGATACACAGCCTCACCCATTGCTAGTCACAGAGACATAGGGTATTAAAGCAGTTGCTTATAGAAATCTTTTCAAATATCTCAACAACAGATAGTTAAACAAAGCTTGATAAGATAATTTCTAAATAGCCAAAAGCCTTGGAAGATCAATGCAAACCTAAATGATTGGGTTTTTTTCCCTTTAAAAACATTCCTATTGTTTCTTTGTAAATTTCACAATATACTCTTTTTGCCACACTTTTTTGCTTCCAAGGGTTCATTGCAAGAGTTTGTTAAGCTGGTTGGAGGCCTCTGGCTTCTGACACTCTATCAATATTGGAACCTCATTGGGACTTCTCTAAGACATACTGTTCTTGCCCTGTGTTACAGAGATCTTGTAGTTCTGGATCAGTAGAACCAGCCCCATCATGCACTCCAGCAGTTCATTGATGATGTAGATGAGCCAATTCAAAGCCCTGGATTAGGCTACTTATCATCCAGGTGTTGACAGGTCAGAACACTGAGGATAGACATAGCCTCTCGCCTCTCTGTTACCTCCTGTTGCACAGGTGACACAGCAGCCACATCTGCAATGTCTCTAGTGGTAGGAGGGTTTTTTTAATTAAATTATTTATTTATGTGTGTGTCTCACAGGCACAATCATGGGTATGTGAGTATGTGTGCACATATGTGCGTGTACCGGCCAGAGGGCAGCAGCCCCAGGTGTTATTCCTCAGGTGCTATTTTGGGGGCCAAGATGCCTCACTGACCTGAGACTGCCTAAGACTGGACTTGCTGGCTAGTGAGCTCCATGAATCTACCACTCATAGTTCCCTATCTATCACAAGTCCAGCTTTTGTCTGTTTGGTTACAAGTGGGCTCTGGATATCAAACTCAGGCCCTCACATTTACATAGTGAGTGCTTTATCCACTGACCCATTCCCTTAGCATCCAATTATCAGACCAGCCTGGATCATTTTCCATCATCTATTCTTTCAGTAAAAGATGTAGTGGGAAGGCTATACCTTCCTTTGAACCTTCAAAAGGCCAATCAACTAATGAGCTTTAATAACTGCAAACAGGTGGGTCTGGTGGGAGGCCAGACCCAAATTATCTTCAAGCATCTGTAGCACCTGTCATAGTTACTCATTAATGTCTTCTCTTTCCAATCCAACATTTTTGTGACCATTGGGTAACTCTTTGGAAAGTGCATACAGAGCACTAGTTTCTAACAAATCATTAGCTGAGGATGTTGTCAGCCCTCATCTGAGGCCTACAGAACCCCTGCTTTGCTTTAACCCACCTTCCAAATGTTTCCATCCCTGTATGTGACAGGCACCTCATTTATGACTCTTCATTGTGTTACTGTAAACATTCCATGAAGGAGTCGCCACATTGGAACATGGAATTTGGGGGAATGTTGTAGGGGATTGGTTCTAATGCATTTATTTAATCAGAAATCTAAGTGTTCAAAAGGTGAAAGTCCTTGTCTCCAATTGGTTTTTGATCAATCAATAAAAAAGGCGAAAACCAATGACTGGGTGGAGAGATAAAGAGTGGCCAGACATCTAGTTTCCCTAGGCTAGAACCCAAGAGAGAGGAAGAGAGAATTGCCACGATGTGGTGGGAAACAGATCAGGTTTAGAGCTCCAGGAAAGCCAACAAGTGCACCACTCCACCAATTGGGCCTGGGGTAACCGGCTGAGGTTTAGAACTGCCCAACCATTGAGATAGATGACATGTTAAAAATAAGCTTGTGTGTGTGTGTGTGTGTGTGTGTGTGTGTGTGTGTGTGTGTGTTTGTGTGTGTTCAGGGAGCTGATGGCCTGTGGCTGGAGGAGCACAACCCTCCAGAAACATAAACTGGAGTACCCAAATGACATGCTACAGAAAGTTACATCTGTATTGTTCAGCCATAGACACCCATATTTGGTGTCAATAATTTACATCAAATTACATATTAAGATATTCAGTCTCATAATATTTACAATAAAATTCGAATGGACCAGTATTGGTACGAGACACTTTAAGATCAAGTTCTCAGCACAAAGGAGATTTAGTTGCCACATAAGGCCTGGGCAGAGATAAGGAACAAGACAGGAGATGGGGGATGAAGGAGAGGAGGAAGGCAAACAAGGGAGAGGGGGAAGGGATATTTTCCCCAGAGGAACAAAGGACTGTCTCTGCATAGAGAGGATAATGAATGGCCCATAGAAAATGGTGGTTTATAAAGGTGAAAGTTGAAATCTCATGTCAGGATGAGGTGTTTAATTTTAATTGGATATGTTAATTAGGGCAGCCAAAGTAAGCTTTTCATTCCTGGACTTCAATGCTTTGACAGGTGGACATTAGTAGTCAATCTCAGGAGGGGGAAGTGGTCAAATAAGGGAACATATCTTGGAGACTAGCTTTAGGAATACAATCTAGAGGTTTTTAGCAGGGCAGAGGGAATGGGGGAGAAGGGCAAGTCCAGTAAGAATCATGCTTGCCATGCTGAGGCCTATGAGAGCTCTTTCAAAATGTATTTTTCACGAGCAATAATCTTAACAGAAAGTGTTTCCATTTCAGCATGGATAAAATATATGTGTTCGTATGAACCAAAGCCCAGAAATCATGTAAAACTGATGTCTACCTATGGGGTACTTCTAGATTAAACTTTTGAATTTATATTTGAAGTCTGATGGTCAAAAAAAACAAGCTTAGGCCTTTTCACCAAGATGGCACCAAAAGTGAAGAAAGATCCTGCCCTCCCAAAGCTGAAGCCAAAGCAAAGTCCTTGAAAGCTAAGAAGGCAGTATTGAAAGGTGCCAAGAGCCACAAAAAGAAGATCCTAAGGTCACTCACCATCCAATGGCCCAATATACTTTGGCTCCGGAGGCAGCCAAAATATTCTCGAAAGAGTGCACCCAGGAGAAACAAGCTTGACAATTATGCTATCAACAAATTCTCATGGACCACAGAGTCCAAACATGAAAAAATAGAGGCCAACAACACACTGTGTTCATTGTGGATGTCAAGGCCAACAAACACCAAATCAAACAGGCTGTGAAGAAACTCTATGACATTGATGTGGCCAAAGTCAATACCCTGATAAGGCCTGATGGAGAGAAGAAAGTATATGTTCAGTTGGCCCCTGATTATGATGCTCTAGATGTTGCCAGAAATATTGGGATCATCTAAACTGAGTCCAGATGACTAATTCTAAATATACACTTTTGTTTTCACCATAAAAAAAGAAAGTTTAAAAAATTTCTTAGCACTTAAAAATATTTTACCAATTTAATCACCCTTCAAATTCACAATATTAATCATCGTTCCAGCATAGCCCATAACAGGTTAACTTCCACAGCCTCCGTTTCCAGAATTAATATTTGAACGAGCAAAATCCAAACCATTGCAACAAGGTAGAATCTTAAAACTCACATTTTAAACAGGTAACACTTTAGTGAGGTTTGTCTGAGGGAGTCTCTTATAACCAGTGTTCCTGCTGTCTTAATTCTACAGGAAAGACTAACTTTTTATGCCTTAGCTAAACACTCTTTTAAAGGAAAAGAAAAAAAAACTAGACAAAGGCAACAGTTCTTATATATGAAATAGGTAATCTAAAATCATTCCCACCCATCCACATTCATCACCTTTGGGTGATGCAGAGGCAGGAGGATTTCTACAAGTTTGAGGCCAGACACACATGGTGAGATGTTGTCTATAAAGCAATACAAAAATGTGCACATCCACACACTTCTAGTGAGGATGCCAACAATAAGAGTCTTGGTGCACAACAAATTCAGAAAAGAAGTATGTGGCTGAAGGGGCCACAGGTTTGCAGTGAAGAAGACAGGTACCCAGGGAAGATAAGTTTTGCCCCATGCTGTGGGAAAAAATAAAGCAGTGGTGGTGGAGGAGTCCCGGAGACTTTCCACGCTGACAGGTCCCACATACAGAAGAAGATCTATGGTTCCAGAGGCTGGAGGCATTGGCAACTGCAGGCCCCAATGACATGAGGAAGTCCTTGGTTCTGAAAGGGTTTATTATCATGGCAGATGGTGGATGGATCTGGATGTACCCTCCCCAAAAAAAAAAAAAAAACTCAGGCCAGACCTGAGTTAAGTAGGGAGGGAGAAAAGGGGAGGTTCTGGGGAACAATGCTTAATTTACTCAACCCGCTGGCCTTCATTAGCATGTAAATCCCTAGAGCCTGAGGCCTATGGTCACACCCTATACCTGTGCACTTTGGAAGGGGCTGTAATGGCCTACATGACTGAACAATGTAGGTCTATGAAGACAAAACTGTGCATCAGGACTCTGGGTTCTGGGGATGTGACCGAACTCCTGACGTTTCTCACTTAAGAGTCTCGGGGTTCCAGGCCCACGACCAACCATGAACCAGGATACTCTTACGCAGTCCCACACCATGCTTCTTTAGAAACATCTGAAACTTCATCTAGACTTTTCCCTGGGGGTACTATGGTAGGACAGACAGTAGTCCAATTGTTACAAAAAAAACTCAATGCAGGTCGCCCTAACACCCTTGTTACTGTCCCAAGTGGTTCAGCAGAATTCCTTGTACTCCACAGAGAACAAAGAAAAAAAGTAAACGTGGTTAAAGCTTCTAGATTTTACTTTGGGCATAATATGAGGGGTTTTTTCTTTTAAATGACGGGTGTGTGTGCGTGTGTGTCTATGCGTGTGAATATGAATGTGTGTATATGTGAATGTGTGTGTCTGTGTGTATGTGAATGTGTTTGTGAGTGTGTGTATGTCTGAGTCATGTATATGTGTGTCTTTGAGTGTGTATCTATGTGTGTATTTGTAAGTATGTGTATGTGTGTGTCTGTGTAAGTATTACTATGTATGTGTTTGTGAGTATGTGTGTGTGAGTTTGTGTGCGTGTTAGTGTGAAAATGTGTATGTGTTTCTGTGTGTGTGTCTGTCTTTGTGTGTGTCTGTGTGGCCATGGAAACATGAACACAGGTGCCCAAGGAGGCCAGTGGTGTCAGTCTCCCTAAAGCTGAACCTATAGGCAATTGCTAGCTGGACTTATAGGCAGTTGTGAGCCTCCTAACATGGGTTCTTGGAACCAAACTCAGATCCTCTGCAAGAGGAATGTGCACACTTAACCACTAAATTAAAAATAAAAGAAAAACTAATTTAAAGGACAAGATATGAATAATTAAACAGTTCTGACCAAGCTGTTGTCTCCTCAATCATGGCTTGATTCTGGTTCTACAAGACATTTCTGGTTGCTCAAGGGCACATTTTGCATGTAAGAGGTGAGGGCTCCTGCTCTGGGGACCACTCTGCCTGTCTGATAATTGCCATCCTCTGGGACTTTACCCTGTATTCTAAGGAGTAAAAAGCCAACTGACTTATCTCTGTGTTTTTATATATGTTGTATTGTAGCTTGCTTTCTGATGCTGTAATAAGCACCGTGACTTGAAGTATCCTAGAGAGGAAAGGATGTAGTTGGATTATGTGGCCAGGTCACAATTCAGCACTAAAAAAAATAAAGATAGACTAAGGCAAGTTCCTGGAGGAAGGAACTGAAGTAGACACCATGGGGATAAAACTGTTTACTGGCTTACTCCCATGTTCAGGGTCAGCTACATTTCTATATAGCCCAAGCTCATCAGTCTAGGGATAGTATCTCTGACCATTTTACATGGCTAGCCCAAAAAAATAAAAGTTTGCTGTGCAGTAGTAGAGTGGGAACCTGGGTGACACCTTCCCCCATTCCCTGACCACCTTCAGTAGTCATGAAAGCTGGCCCTGCAGCCAAGAGATTGGAAGTGCTAGCCTTGCCTTTCACTGCTGTAAAGCCTGGGAGAACAAGCCCTGAACCTTACCTGGACAACACAGTGGAGCTGCCTCTGGAAGCATTGGTGAAGGTGAGCTGGCTTCAGGGCATGAGAGCTGGAGAGCTGACCCAGCCTCCTGCTGATGGCAGCATTGGGTACCCTAGCCAGAACAGTGCTCAAGAGCTCACTCTGGTGATGACCAGCTCAGCTGCCACCCTGGCCCAGATTCAGGGCTTTGAGTTATCCCACCCCAAATCTATATCATCTGTAAACTGTCTGGGTATGTGAAAGGGCTGGTCCTGCCAGTCCAAAACTGCAGGATCTCCAGGATACAGGGCAACAACAGGATAACCAGGAGGAGTCCCAAGGAGGATTTACTATTGATGGTGTCACAGAAAACAGTCCTGGAGCCAGACCAATGACTCATTGTAACAAACATTGGCAAGTGAAGATGTGTGGACAGAAAGAAGGCATACTGTGGGACACACTGTGACACACTACAGTTTCTACAATGAGATGTTTTCTATGCTTGGTCTTACTCATTTTGTCTGTGTGTGTATTTTAATTTTAGGGGGATGTTGCACGAGTGGACGGGAGATATGAGGCATGGAAAGATGAGTGGAACTGGGGTGCACGATGTGAGACTCACAAAGAATCAATAAAAGTTAAAATAAAAATTGTATTTTTATTTTATGTGTATGAGTGTTTTTTCCTGCATGTGTGTTGATACATCACATGTATGCAGTGCCCTCAAAGGTTAGGTTGAATCTCCTGGGATTGGAGTTACAGGTGGTTGTGAGCCACGAGGTTTGGCTGAACTGAACCAAAGTCTTAGGTAAATAGCAACTGCTCTTAACTACTGAGCCTTCTCTCCCGCCCCCAGACTCCCCTCTTTTCTTTAACTTGCCTACCAGATGATATTTACATCAATATACTTGAAAAGTACCTTTATTTCTAACTTTTATTGGTTAGGTACTATGAAAACTTCAAAGTTTTACCACATTAAGTGTGTGTGGGGGGGGTGAATGTGCAATTTAGGGGGACTTTAAACACTCATTTGGCTCCAGAATAAACTCTTCTGTTTTTTGAGGTGAGAGTTGTGTGTTTCAGTAGTCTGACAGTCATTTTGAGTGTGTGTGTGTGTGTGTGTGTGTGTGTGTGTGTGTGTGTGTGTGTGTGTGTTTTCCAGTGGCAGATACCTTCTTCAGCCAGGACAGTCACAGATGGGGCCAGGCCCTTGACTTGTCTTCCCAAGCTGCTTGGTTTTTTCCAGCCTTTGTGGAGGGAAAGCAGGAAGCTTGCTCAGATTGTGTAGCTGCAACGGGATGATTACTCCATGAGAAACAGTTTTAAAAATTAAGACAAACAGACAGATGTTTGTCCCAATGCCTGTGACCCAGAATGAAGCTGGAGACATGGAAATCAGCTGTGGGAATATCCACAGCTTTAAAAGCTCAACCATTGGCTAGAAGCACACACTTAGCCCTGGATTAGACCTGCAAGCTTCTATGAAAAGACTCCAAATGCCCACTCCCTTTGGAAGTCAGATTTCTCTGGGAGGTACTTGGACACAGGCCTTCATAGTGGCAGCACATCTCGGAGGCTCCAGGCAGCCCCAGAGCAGTGGCAAAGACCTTGAGCTACCACCAGCATTCCCTTGCAGTCTGAGTGGCAAGGTCACATGAGCAGGTCACATGACCAGAAAGCCTTGCTTTGAACTCAGTTTCGTCCCCAAGCAATAGCCTGGCTTCTGGGTTCTCCCCTTGAAAGATGGTAGAGTTTCTGTTTCACTGAAATCCTGCTTCCCCTGGGAAAGCTCATGGGAAAATCTCAGTCAATTCAGGGCTTCTCCAGCTGTCTACTGCACAGCCAGGCACTGCTCTGCAAAGCTCCTTATCCAGTGAGTGACTTGAGGTTGTTACCAAGAGGAATCGATGCCTGCTTTCCCCAGCTCAGTAGGAAACACAGAAAATCACTGAACCAGTATAACTACGGAGGAAATTGAAGACATGATATACCAGTCTTCAATGGCAGTTTATGTTTGCTTTCTGCTTACAGAGACGATAGGAAGCTCACCCTCTCATTCCATTCTTTACTGAGGACCTGCTTGCCCTTCAGGAGCCCAGGCCCAGTACAGAGGCTTTGGGTACATGATTCAGAAGGTCTAGGTGTGTCAAGCACTGTGCTCCAGGCTCTTCAGAGAGCTAGTCATCCTGTGTAAGACTGTATTAAAGATATGCAGTAGAGGCATGCAGAGCACGCTCAGTACTCAAAAGCAGCCATCCAAGGAAGCCCACATTCATGTCCTCGCTACTTTCCTAGCCTATGCTTAACATCTGCTGCTCCACCATGAAATGCTACCCACAGCTTGTGGTTTGTATCTAGCCAAGTCCCAGTAAACAATGTGGCTTCGTAGCTTTATGTAGTTTTCTTGGAGGACATAGGAAGACTGTCCTTCTGTGAAGATTGATGAGGCAAAAATCCCTCATATGTTTGAGTGTCACAGATTATCCATGACTCTTATGGAGACTTAATGCAGCTGAGACACTTATTGTCCTGGTCTCTCTACCTAATGATTGCGTCATCCCTATTTCCAGAGAGACGTCTACCTACATACACACACACACTCACACAGCACACACACACAGCACACACACACAACACATACACACAACACACACATACACACACACACAAACACGTGGAATGCTTCCCCGTGGTATTCACAGAATTCACTCTTAACCTGTGATGACACAAAAATTTAATGCAGATCATGGTGAGTCTTCCACTGTCTCCTGAGGAAGCTCTAACTAAAGATTCTATATGTGTCCCAGATTCTCTCCCATAGTCTTGTTATAAGAAACCAAACCTGCTCCATCTTGAGACCAGACTCTAATTTAAAAGAAAAAGTCTGAGGCTGAGTTTTCTCCTGTCCTCTTCAACTACAAACATGTATGTGGTGGATCTACTTTGTAATTTCATCAACCTTCAGGGTGGTGAATGAAATCAAGATGATAATATAGGGACCTTTTTTGTCAGAAGCCATAATGAGACAAGTGACTAACTCGCAGGTGATCATCCTGAGATGGCCTGCTTTGGATTATTATATAATCTGTGAAAGGTTCGTTCTTATTTAGGAAAGCTGTTAGGGATACATTTTAGGAAAGATGCCTCCTATTAGTATTCTTTTTATGTTGTTATTAAAAATATATAACAATCTTCCAGCTCCATCCATTTGCCTAAGAATTTCATGAACTCATTGTTTTTAATAGCTGAGTAATACTACATTGTATAAATGTACCACATTTTCTGCTCCATTCTTCTGTTGAAGGACATCTGGGTTCTTTGCAACTTCTGGATATTATAAATAAGGCTGCTATGAACATAGTGAAGCATGTGCTCCTATTGTATGTTGAAACATCTTTTGGGTATATGCCCAGGAATGGTGTAGCTGGGTCCTCAGGTAACATTATGTTCAATTTTCTGAGGAACCGCCAGACTGCTTCCCATAGTGGTTGTACCTGCTTACAATCCCACCAACAATGGAGGAGTGTTCCTCTTTCTCTACATCCTTGCCAACATCTGCTGTCACCTGTGTTTTTGATTTTAGACATTCTGACTGGTGTGAAGTGGAATCTCAGTGTTGTTTTCATTTGCATTTCCCTGATGACTAGGGATGCTGAACACTTCTTTAGGTGCTTCTCAACCATTTGAGTTTCCTCAGTTGAGAATTCTATGTTCAGCTCTGTGCCCCATTTTTTAATAGGGTTCTTTGATTGTCTAGAGTCTAATTTCTTCAGTTCTTTGTATACCTTGGATATTAGCCCTCTATCAGATGTAGGGTTGGTGAAGATCTTTTCCCAATCTGTTGGTTACCACCTTGTCCTATTGACTGTGTCCTTTGCTTTACAGAAGCTTTGCAGTTTTATGAGGTCCCATTTGTCGATTCTTAATCTTAGAGCATAAGCCATTGGTGTTCTGTTCAGGAACTTTTCCCCTGTGCCCATGTGTTCAAGACTTTTCCCCAATTTCTCTTCTATTAGTTTCAGGGTAGCTGGTTTTATGTGGAGGTCCTTGATCCACTTGGAATTGAGCTTTGTACAAGGAGATAAGTATGGATCAATTTGCATTTTTCTGCATGGTGACCTCCAGTTGGACCAGCACCATTTGTTGAAAATTCAGTATTTTTTCCACTAGATGGTTTTAGTTCCTTTGTCAAAGGTCAAGTGACCATAGGTATGGGGGTTCATTTCTGGATCTTCTATTCTATTCCATTGATCCTCCTGCCTGTCTCTGTTCCAATACCATGCAGTTTTTATCACTATTGCTTTGTAGTACAGCTTGAAATCAGGGATGGTGATTCCCCCAGTTCTTTTATTGCTGAGAGTAGATTTCGCTATCCTGAGTTTTTTGTTATTCCAAATGAATTTTAAGATTGCTCTTTCTATCTCTGTGAAGAATTGAGTGGGAATTTTGATAGGGATTGCAAAAGAACACATGTGGTATGCACTCACTGATAAGTGGATACTAGCCCAGAAGCTCACACAATGCATAGACCACATGAAACTCAAGAAGAAGATGGAAAACCAAGGTGTGGGTGCTTTGGTCCTTTTTAGAAGGGTATCAGAAGATCCAACCAGAGCTCCCAAAATCTAAACCTCTAGCCTGAGAGCATAAAGGGAGAGATTCATGTCTCCACCTGTATAGGTAATTGAAGGTGACCTTGTTAGACATCAGTGGAAGTGGAGGGCCATAGTCCCCAAAAGTTTAGATTCCCTAGTGTTGGGGAATTTGAGAGCATGGAAATGGGACTGGGAGAATGTTCAGAGCACACCCTCATAAAAATAGGAGGAGGGGCTATGGGATAAGGTGTTTTGGGGGAGAATGGGAGAGAAGATAACATTGAAAGTTAAATATGTAAAATAGCCAATAAAATAAACAGATAATGGGTTTGGAAAAAACAACCAAAAAAAGAGAGAGTTTAATTATTTCAAATTATTTTCAAAAGTTTCTAGGAGATGCTAATTGGCTAAGATCTTATTTTAAGCTCTCCACAAAAGAATTTAAGTCTGTTTAATAATCTCAAGAGAGATGTAAATCCTAAATTCCCTCAACAATTAATTGACATAAGAGGAGTAAGCTCACAAAAAGTAGAAGAAGCTATTGTCAATCAATATATTATATAGTCTGATTAGTTGTTGGCTGTTCTATAACAGTCCTTTGATAAAAGAGATTATTAATATAGATTTATATTTCTTTAGTGTCTTCATGACTTTCTGAGTGTGGAAGAAGTGACTGCTGGCGCTTCTGCCCTGATTTTACAAGAACTCTGAAAAATTGGCTTTAAAAACCAAAGAAAGGGAATGGTATCCCCCCCCTAGAAGGAGTCCCCCGAAATACTCTCCATCATGCCTTGTTCACTTTTAACTCTCTAAAACTGAAAGTTCATGGGAAATCTGCTGCTGAGTGCCTCTGGAATCACCAAGACCGATAAAAACTATGCCACAGCTATGTGGAAGGACTCTCTTACACTTAAAGGGAATGGCCCGGACCCAGTTCTCTTATGGGGCTGAGGATTGATATGCCTGTTTGATACCACAGAAGGCACAGCTAAATGGCTATCAAAAAGATTAATGAAATAAATAGATACCCCCACAAAGCCAGGCCCAACCAAAAAAAAAAAGATGAATAACAAGTGACATCCAGAGAAGAAAAATCTCCCTGAGAATTCCCTTCTTTTTCCTTTCCATGTAAAAATGAATCACCTGTGATGTTTGCTGTTAGAAGTTCTAATCCAGATGCTGGCCTCTGAACTTATACTGCTCAGTCCTTCGACAGGCCATTGACAAGAACATCAAACAGCTAGAGATTGACATCACTAATCTGAAGAAATCCCTCGTTTCTCTGTCTGAAGAGACCTCCAAAAATTGCAAAGGACTTTACTGGACTTGATTTACTCTTTTATAATAGAAAAGGCTATGTACAGCCCTTAAAGAAGAATGTTGCCTTTACATAGACAAGACAGGAACTGTTAAAGAGAGCATGAAAAGGATCAGAGAAGGCCCTGAGAAAAGACAGAGAGAGAAAGAGAAAGATGAGAGCTGGTACAAGAATTGGTTTTCAACCTCTCCATGGTTGTCAACCCTACTTCCTCCCATCTTGGGACCATTATTTGGGTACTTTTTGCTTATTTCTTCTGGTCCCTGGGCCTTAAATAGGCTGACTAACTTTGTGAAACAACAGATAAATAATTTGGTAGCAAAACCTATTCAGATACATTACCATAAGTTAGCTATGGAGGACCACGAGACTCAAGATGAGGTTGTTACTCTATCCAGTATGTTCCCAAAACCCATCTCTACCCAACCTAAAAGAAGGAACTTCTGCCCCTAGACCAAGCAGAGAGGGGCCGCACAGAACCCCCTCTGACTGGCGATCTGAATTCTTGCTTAGGCTGCAAGGCTAAGCACTGCAAGGGAATATAAATAAAAGTTAAAAATATCCTCTAGGTTCCCTGAGGGACAAACCTGACTTCATAGGGGTTGATGCCAAAAGTATTCCCTCTCCAGGAAAAAGACATCAGGCTGGATATGGCCCTCATGTCTCACTGGACAACAACAGGGGCACCGGAGCCATTACAAAGTCCCGTTCAATTACTGGAGGTCAGGCCTCTATCCCCACCTTTGCAAGATTAGAACCGCCACAGCCCTTCTATAGTTAGAGAAGGGAGGAGATGTCAGGGTCAGTCCTGATTTTATACACTGAAGGCCTAAAATCAGCCATAGGCCTAAAATCAGCAATAGGCCTGTCATACATGTATACTAACACCAAGTCTTGGGTCTCTGTGGAAAAACATTGAAACAGATGGTTATAAGCTACTCTAAACAGGCAGCTTTTGTGAAAATTTACTAGCCTGAGTAGTCTTAGATCTTGTAAATAGGTAGCCTTGGCAGATAATGCCAACTTAGATAAGGACAAATGAATCATAGGCAGAGTCATAGTGACCTGTCCCCTGAACCTTCACCCAGCTGATACCCTGTTCTGAAAGATATCTGTACTCCCCTGAACACCCACACTCCGGTGTCATCCCCTTCCCCTCGTCCTGCCTTTTTGTGTTTATAACCCCTGTGTGAATAAGTAAAAACTACAATTTGATTTAAATAAATAAATAAATAAATAAATAAATAAATAAACTCTTTTATAATGGGACTGCTATTAGGTCCCTTTCTGATAGTCAAAACTGCAATGAGAACTCTGCCAGTCTCCCAAGTGTCACTAATTAATTGTTCTTAGTAACCAGACTTTCTCCTACTCAGAGCACATTCCAAGAGGTTGTAAAATAATTAATCAAAGGTCATAAAAGTGAACTAATGATTTATTATAGATGCTAGGACAGAAGATAAAATATTGACTGGGTTTATCTATACAAAACTTCACTAATAACTTAGTTATGGTTTTCAACTTGCAATAAATCTGTGGAGCTGAGACAGGTGATGGATATTTAGCCAAATAATTACTCCTAATGGAGATGCATGTAAACATTCTCTTTTGTAAACTTCTATTTCAATTTATGATTTGATTTTTTGTGTAAACTTGTGATGAACTTTGTAACATGTGACAATGTATTCTGAAAGATGTATAAGTACTGAGGACAAAGAGATAAGAGGAAGACCGAATAGAAAAATTTTCCCTTCCTTTCCCCTTAGAAGAATGTTTTCCCTTTCCCCACTTAGGATCTTTCTGCTTTTCCCCTTAGATAGCTTTCATAGGAAACTTTTTGCAACTTAGTAATAAAGGCTATAACCACTTTTCTCTAAGTGTTCCTTTTTCCTCCTGCGGACTTCTGACTAGCAGGTTGAAAGTAAGAGCCCTGCATCAGTTCCTGCTGAAATAGTACAAAGGCTATTTACTTAATCCTTTGCTGTTGGAGGAAGAGGTGCTAAGTGAAAATTTCTGGCCTCAGAGAATCAGAGAAGGAAGATCAACTACAGTAGCATAGCAATTTAGATAAGTAAACTTTTTATTATTACAGCAACCCTAAATATCTGGTAAGACAAAGTCTTACCCCAGAATCTCATAAGACCAAGTCTTACCCTCCACTGATGCTCTTCCTCCTTCACTGCCTCAATAAGAACCAACAAGAAAGAAGACTCTCCACCTGGGGCTGGCCCAACAGGTCCTTTTTAACGAGGCTCTAATGACTCCTGGCTGGAGGGGGTACCTGTTTTATAGAGAACACAAAATTTAGGCTAAACATGCAAATTTTTGGTTGTTTTCTCTGAAGTCTGTCTCCCAGTAGGCTCTGTACCTCTGAACCCATTATCAAGTCTTGTGTTTGTTTCTTTGTTTGTTTGTTGATTTTTGTTTTTTTAAGCTGGCAGGCTTTACAGTTCTTGACAGTCTCAGCTAGTTCTGAGTTAGTGTCTCTAATCTGTAGTCTCCAGACGCCAATGTGGGAAGAGTAGTGCATCTTCTGAAGATAGTCTTACTTCTGAAGATATAGTCTTACTTTTTTCTGACACAATGAGTTTGTAATCTGTTGTTCTCTACATTCCAGCATCACATTGGAACATGGGCAAATTTTTAGTACAGGTTATGTCATCTTTGGAATATTTAGGGTAGTCAGGAGGTGTAGGAAGCCCCAGATTCAGGGAAGTCAGGGGCAATAAAGGTCTGATTTTCAAGTCAGTGTGTCAGGTTGCTTCATCTGTTGTCTTCTGAAACTGGGTCTTTTCCCTTTCTGGTGCCCTGAGCAGTGACTAATGGCCAGCTTCTTAAGGCTCTCAGAGATACCTCAGTAAGGAGAGAATTTTTTTATGAGTCTTGTTTTTTTTCTCATTGTCAGAAGGCTTTTCTTTGTATAAATATCCTCTAGACATGAGTGGTAGCAAAGGCATTTACCAACTATGTGTATTTCTTGTTTTGTTTTGTTTTAGCTCTAACACCTTGGTTAGAGTTATCAGTTCAGCTATCTGCACTGATGTTTTTGCCAGGAATGGCTCTGCCCATAGATTTCTGTGTTTGAGACCACCTCAGCCCCAGCATACTTCTGCCCTTCCTGAATGAAGAAGCTATTGTCATTGGTAAACCAAGTGTACTAGTATCTTGTAGATCTCCTCTGGTCCCATGATATGAGCCAAAATATCCGAGCAGTCATGTAGACACCCACTGAGGTCTGGGTCAGGAAGCAGAATAGCTGGGCTTAGGGAAGCTGGGGCCTGAAAGGGTATCTAAGGGGGAGTTAAGAGGAGAGACTGGTAATGAGTCCTTCTGGCATTGGTGATGGTCAGTCTTTGGCCCAGTGACAATTTGTCAGCATCTTTAACCAGGAGGGTCAATGAATCACTAATGTGCAAATAGGGGGCTAGGGCAACTTCTGGTAACTGGGTCTAATTCCTTTGATAGGTAGGCAGACATTGGCTGGCCCCAGGGCCCAGATATTTCATCCATGGAGAGATGGAAGGGTGTATCCACATCTGGCAACCCCAAAGCTGAGGGGGAAATTTCTTTATGACCTCGGAGAGCCACCTCTGACCTTTTTTTGATGTGTATCTCCCAAATATCAAAAGGTCACTTGTGGTTGGTAGAGTAGGGTCTTCCTAGAGGAGGCTTGATAATCTAACTTTTTTAAGGCCTTCAAGAGGTCTTGGGTCCTCACTAGGCATTTTTGTTTGGTTTCAGCTGTCACCAGTCATTCATAAACTGTTGAAATGTCAGGTTATGGTGGGGGTTCTGTTCTTACTCAGGTCTTGACTTTTGGGTGCCAAGGGTAAGGTGAATAAGGTATCTTTTAACTTTAGCACCATATACCATTGGTGCTCAAGAGAAACAGTACTCAAGAGGGTGTAGAGATTAGGGGCTGCTGGGTAGATAATGAGTGAGTTACTCTGCCCACTCTCAACTCCACTGTTCTTTGGGCAGTCTATGAGTATTGTTTCATTCCTGTTGTTCTTATGACTTGGCCTTTTTAAAGAGAATTTATCTTTAGGCTTGAGCAAAACAGAATGTTGAATTCTATCATCTACAAGGAAGTTAGTGGGTTTTCCCTTTAGTGAGTTTGCTGATTGTGGCATTTCATCTGTTGGCTTACAACAGTCATTCTATTAGATCCTTGCAAGGCTGGACAGCCTCTAACTTGTTCCCATTTTCCTATAAAACTCTGTCCCAATAAGCATTCAGGCTGCTGCACCAAACCATTTTATGGGTTATCAGTGAGTAGGCCCAAATTCGAGTTTATAAGGAAAACTTAATGAAATTACATCAGAGGAGTCTCCTTAGTGATCTCTTGAGGTTCATAAATGCTCCTGGGCACAACTGTTATAAATAAGCAGAGCCATGTAGGGTTACACATGTAATTGTATTTAGATGTTACTTGTGATCTATAGTAAGATATACAAACAGATTAAAAATTGTTTCACAGGAACCATGGCTAGGTGGAACTCAGCAGATAATTCTAGCTATATGTTAACTTCAGGCATAGGGAAAATAAACTCTGGTGCACCTAACTGCACAACAACAGATAGAAATAGTTGCCTAGCATCTATAACATCAGTAGCCACATCGTCAACCATATCAGCAGCCACTTCTGAAGACACATCTGCACCCACATCTGCAGCCACATAGGTTGCCCCACTGGCAGCCTCATCTAGAGGTGACTGTATGCCAGCTGATGTGGGTAGAGCTTGATCTACAGTTAGAAGCTGAACTGGTCCAGCTTCCGGCACAACAGTTCCAGCAGTGCCAGTTCCACAAGTTCAGAGTCCTCTCAGGGTTGCAGGTCTCCCTGTGGCTCTGCCACAGAAGCTGGCCTCAGAGCCAGAGTCTTTTGCATTTTGGAGGCCTCCTGCACTGGGGGTTCTGGAGTTGTTGCACAATCTAAGGGCAGACAGAGATGGACTTTTAGTGGAGACAGCCTAGAAGCTTCCAGGATGTGGTGAGCTTCCTCAAGATGACCTTTATGGTCAAACAAGCCTTTTCATACCAAAGAATCCCAAGTCCACTCTTCACAGTAGGACATCTTACCTGACTGCTGTCCAGCCCTGGCTTCAGGCTAAACCTCTGGAGAATTCCCTGCTGGAACCCATCACTGAAACCAACTCCTACCTTTACAGGCAGCCAAACACAGGCCTCCTCACCTTGCTCAAGCTTTAGCTTTTTGGCCTCCTGGTCCTCCAGCACTGAGAGCCACCCCCTGGCTTTGGTGTCTAGATCTACAGAATACATAGAGCCTCACGTAGTACATCAGCTGCCTTACAACGGCCTTGTCTGGGGACTCACAAAAATCCTCAGGGCGTTTCTGAAGCCATATTCAGAAAGCTGAATATGGTGCTTTGGGGAAGAGGAGGTTGAGTCAGAAGCCTGGCCTTGCATCACCAGCATAGCCGTGAGCCCCATCACATGACACAATGGCTGCCAGTCTGTGTGCTGATGGGCATAGTGGTCAAGATTGTGAGGCTATGTGTGAAGGACTCCAGACACTTTCTGTCCCTTGGAGGACAGATGGGGCTAACTGGGCTGGGCTGTAGTGGGGATGAATTCTCCCAGGGCCCTTCAGCTTCCATCCTTCCCTCTGGTCCTCAAAACCAAGGAGCCTATTGGCGAGCTCCATTTTTCTTCACCTGCAGGAAAACTCTAAGATACTATCCCTCTAGTGGGAATCCCTGTAGGAGGAGCTAATGTGGAAGGAGTTAGGAGAGGAAGAGGAAGAGGAGGAGTAAGGAGGAGAGGAGGAAAAGGAAGAGGAGAAGCCAGGGGAGGAGAGAGAGAGGAGATGGAGGCGGATGTTCAAGTGTCTGTAGCAGTCTAAGGTAGTTGGTATAGCTAGGTTGGGTATTGGGTTACACTTCTGATTGTATGGGTATCTTGTTATTGATCATTACCAAATATATAAGCCTTTGATTAATCTTTAAGCATTAGAGTCTCATCTTTCTACTGGGCCAGCATGGATGGCGATATGGTCTGGGCAATGACCAGCCTTTCAGAGACAGCATGGAAGATTGGCAGAGCCATCACCCACACTGGCATTTCATGCGTGGCAGGGCTGATGCTTCTTTCTGGCCATTTCTAGCTGTGGCACACACGTGGCCTCCGACAAAGAAACATGGTGGCTGAGCTAGGCAGAGCAGCCACAACATCTTAGGTAGTTGACCAGACCAGTGGATGACTTTTAAATAATTACTACAACAAATCCCCAAGGCAAAGCACCTGGCAATTGTTTAGCCCTGAGCTCTAGCCCCCAACCTATTCTACTGATGGGCTCTTACATCCTCCTTCCCCCTCCCATTCCTCTGCACAGATGGGCTCTTACCTCCCTCTTCATCTGAAGCCCACTCACCCCTTTGTTAGCCGGTCCTCCACAGGGTCCACTGGTCGGAAGAATCCATACCTGTGGCATTCCATGAGGGTATCGTCCCTAATGACTTGTTTCCCCAACCTACTAATAGATTTAGAGGGAGCTACTTGAGTCCAAAGAATCTAGAGAGGGAACACAGATCCTGGGGGCTCTCTGAACTGTTCTGACTTCCATGCTGAAGTCACAGGTCTTCAAAGATCTTAAGTGCTCTCTGCCAGGGCTCTTGATTTGTTCCACACTTCTTGGATGGCCCCCACAGAGAACCTTCCATTAATCCCATATAGGTCAGATAGGGACTAGAATTTTTTATACAAATGGGAAAAGAGCTCTGCCCAAGGCACAAGAAAGGGTAGTGTTTGACACTCCTTTGCGACAGCAAAAGACACAAACTGGAGTCCCCCAAACCCATACTTGGCCATGACACTTTGCAGGTTCAGATTCAGGACCAACACTGCAAGGATACAATCATACTTGCTCTATGGAGCACAGAGTCCTGGAGAAGAGCAGAGCCCTTGTAAACCTATGTTGGATGTAGCCACTCAGGTTTTCAGTATCAGGCATAGCACCTGCCAGATGGTAGCATATCTATGCTATACAGTCAGAAACAGGTTGATGGAGAGGTGGTCATGGTTCCACATAGCAGTTGGTAAATAGTGGACCATTTCTTCTATGTATTGTGTGCTGCGGTAATTGAACCTGGGAGGCTGTTGCAGAGAGCGTGGCTTCAGGTTATTCTTCAGACATACCAAGGAAGGCAGGAAGGTTTAAATGTGGAAACTTGGAGAGACATCAGCAATCCATTACCATAGACTGAGGGGTGAGCATAAAGAATGTTCCTCAATGTCTCACAGGAACAGTCACACCCAGGCAGGAACCTCAGAAGATAAGGGGACCAACCAGAAAGTTCCCTGATACAGGCTGGCCCGTGTTACCTTGGGATCCCTGTGGGAAACCTAACAGAAATGTGTCAGGGAGCATATCCAAAGTCTCCAAAGGTAGCCAAGCCAACCAATCTTGGACTTTGTGGCCTGAGCCACTGGAAGTCTGGAGACTAGAGAACATCCTGCTCTCTCAGGCACCTCCAGACAAGTAAATCAGGTAAGGCTACTTACTGTTGGCCTCTGGTCACCTGGTAGCCAGGATTATGACTTCCATCTGGACTATTATTAAGAAAGTGACATCACTTCCTGAGGTCCTCCAGTGTGAGCCCCTCTTCATAGGCTTTCTCTAGGGGTTACCAGTACTGTCAATTGCTGTCCTGCTGTCTTCCAAGTGTACAATGAGACACAGTGACATCCATAAGCTCATGCCACTACACTGACCTGGGGCAGCCTGGCTTCAAGAAGACCCTCGGATTTGATTAGACAGACAGAAGTTTCCAATCCATCCCCTCTGTACCACAAGCATCCCAGGTAAAAGCAATTTTCTCTAAGGGTCTTCTCACTATCCTGACCTCCTCCTTGAAGATCATTCAAGCATGAGTTTCCTAGTATGTCATCATGTGTGTATGATCACTGATGCCCTATACCTGGGATACCTCATATCCCAGAGGTATTACCAGAGGTGAAGGCACACATAGGCACTTGTGCCCATGCACATACACATGCACAGGAAATCATATGCCCACACAAACACAGAGACATGTATACACAAAGGCCCAAGCCAAAGGGCACACTAAGCATCCATTTACAAATGGCCAGGAGCATGTCAGTGTAGAAAGGCCCCTTCTAGGTGGGCTTTAGGGACAATTGGTTGAGCTTAGTGTTTGGGGTAATCAACTTTAGCAAAGTGCATATCTTTACACTTTGTTAAAAATATTTAGCTTTCTCTTAGGGAAGTGGATGAGGCTCCTCTCCTTTTCTATGCATTCTAGTGTTTATCTCCTTTGAGCATTTATAGGCAACAGTGTGCTGCTTCTGTGTTCCCCAGACAATGGATGTCTGGGTTCTGGTTTGCAGGGTGTTCTGCACTGCTCACAATGACATTCCTTACCCTGAGGAAAATGTACGCACTAACATTAAGACTTTGGTGGTTTCCAGATCCTAATTCTTTGATGAGTAGTTTAAAATATATTCATAGGTCAGTTTCAGATTGTTGAAGGAAAAATGAGAAATGTAATACTTTTGTTCAAAAACAAAGAAGGAAGGAAAAAGAGAGGAGTTTGTGTTTCCTTGATTTTATAGAAATATAAAAAAATTATAGTGGTATGCATAGCATGAAACTCTCTTGGGAGGTAAACGTGCAAAGGAGTTCAATGGGGATAGAAGGATGTATGGGAGGAGAGCTGCCCAGTGCAAACATGTACTCATACGACAATAGCCTCCTGTCCCACATTACCATGCACATAAACTTTACATAATTGATAATGTTTTGGTTCTTTGAAAAACATCTTATTTTACATGTAGGAGTACATCTGTTTCTATGAATGCATGTGTGCAGTGAACATGGAAGCCAGAGGAGTGTTTTGGATTTCCTATGCAAAAGCTGAAGTTCCTTGTCCCCAATTGGTTTTTGATCAATCAGTAAAAAGGCAAAAGCCAGTGACTAGGTAGAGAGAGAGAAAGAGAGAGAGGGAGAAAGAGAGGGGCGGGGAACAGACCTCTAGTTTTCCTAGGCTAGGACCCAAGAGAGAGGAAGAGAGAATTGCCATGATGTGGTGGGAGACAGATCAGGTTTAGAGCTGCAGGAAAGCCAACGAGTGAGCACTGGCCACTCCACCAATTGAACCTGCGGTAGCAGTCTGAGGTTTAGAACTGCCCAACCATTGAGCTAGATGGCATGTTAAAAATAAGCTTGTGTGTGTGTGTGTGTGTGTGTGTGTGTGTGTGTGTGTTTGTGAAAGGAGCTGCTGGCCTGTGGCTGGAGGAGCACCACCCTCCAGAAGCATAAACAGGGTCAGCTACATTTCTATATAGCCCAAGCTCATCAGTCTAGGGATAGTATCTCTCACTGTTTTACATGGCTAGCCCTAAAATAAAAGTTTGCTTAATTTTAAGAGGGGTGAGTCCCATCAGTTAAGGGGAGTTTCATACCTAATAGAAAGCAAAGGGAAGGAGAGCTAAACAGTCATTATCAGTCTTTCAGGTCAATTTAGTTAAGGCCTCTTTTAGGGTTTTTTTTTCTACTTGTCCTAAACTCTGGGAGAAAAAAAAAATATATATATATAATGTTTCTGATCAATTCTTAGAATGTTGGCTAGTGTCTGACTTATCTGGGACACAAAAGTTGGTTCATAGTCTGACCCTTTTATCTGAGGAAGCCCATATTTTGGCCGTTTGTCTTTTAAACATCAGTAAATATTTATATTTCAATTTTTTTGTTTTATCTCTGAAGTCTGTCTCCCAGTAGGCTCTAGGCTTTGTGCCTCTGAATCTATTTTCAGGGGTTTGTTTGTTTGTTTGTTTATTGATTTTTAGTTTTTTTTTAAGCTGTCAGGCTTTACTGTTCTTGACAGTCTCAGCTATCTCTGAGTTGGCATCTCTAACCTGCATTCTCCAGGCACCCATATGGGAAGAGCAGTGGATTTTCTAAAGTATGTATAATCTTTTTTTTTTTTCTGACACAATGAATTTGTAATCCGCTGTTCTCTACATTCCAGCAAAACACTGGCACATGAGCAAATTCGTAGTACAGGCTATGTCATCTTTTAAATATTGAGGGTGGTCAGGAAGTATAGGATGCCCCAGATCCAAGGAAGTGCAGGGCAATTCAAGTCTGATTTTCAGAGCAATGTATCAGGTTGCTTTCTCTGTTGTAGTGTTGTCTTCTGAAACTGTGAGTCTTTTCCCTTTCTGGTGTCCTGAGCAGTGAATGATGACCAGCTTCTTAAGCCTCTCATAGATCCCTCAGTAGGGAGAAAAAAAATTTTTTTTGAGACTTGATTTTTGCCCTGACATCAGAAGGCTTTTCTCTCTATCAATAGTCCCATGGACATGAGAGGTAGCAAAAGCATTTATCAACTATCTGTGTTTCTTGTTTTGCTTTGTTTTAGCTCTAACACCTTGGTTAGAATTATCAGCTCAGCTTTCTGCACCGACGTTCTTGCCGGGAGTGGCTCTGCCTATATGATGTCCATGTTTGAAACCACCTGAGCCCCAGAATATTTCTGAATGAAGCTATTGCTATTGAACCATGCTACCTCTGCATCTATCAAGGGTACCAGTATCTTGAAGATCTGGTCATTCACAAACTATTGAAATGTCAGGTTACAATGTTGGTTCTGTTCTTACTCTGGTCTTGGCTCTTTGGTGCCAAGGGTAAAGTGAATAAATATCTTTTAACTCTAGCACCATATACCACTGGAGCTCAGGAGGAACCACACTCAAGAGTGTGTAGGGATTAGGGGCTTTTGGGTGGATAATAAGTGGGTTACATTGCCCACTCCCAAGTCCACTGTTCTTTGGGCAGTCTATGAGTATTGTTTCATTCCTGTTGTCTCTTTGACCTAGCATTTTTTTTTTGAAGAGATTTTATCTTTAGGCTTGAGCAAAACAGAATGTTGAGTTCTAACAAGGAAGTTGGTGGATTTTACCTTTAGTGAATTTGCTGATTCTGGGCTTTCATTCGTTAGCTTACAACAGTCATTCTATTAGATGCTTGCCAGGCTGGACACCCTCTCACTTTCTTCCATTTTCCTATAAAACCCTGTCCCAATAAGGATGCAGACTGCTGCAACAAACTGTCTTATGGGTTAACAGTGAGTAGGCCCAAACTTGAATTTATAATAAAAAGACCATAATGTAATTACATTGGAGTAGGCTCCTTTGATTGTCGTTTGGGGTTCATAAATGTTTCCAGGCACAACAGTTATAAATAAGCAGAACCATGTAGGGTTACATGTGTAATTTTATTTAGATGTTGCTTGTGATCTATAGTAAGATATACAAACAGATTAAAAATTATTTGACAGTTTTTAATACCATTTTAGATTCAATTTACAACTGCATTGATAATACTGTAAGATAACAGATACTCTCCTTCATAAAGCAAACAAACAAAGCCACCTTGCTACTCTGGCTGATTCACTTCCTCCAGACTTCAATAGATTCAAATGTATCACACATTTCTGCTAAAAATATTACAAAGCTTTCACACTCCTCATCATCCTATGCTCATGAAGGATTTGATGTGTTAAAAATGTACTGGGATGAAAACATCCATCTTCTAATAGTGTCTTAGTAAATAAAACCTAAGTACTGAAGCTCAGGGTTAGGTGCTAACAGTGCACTCATTTGCCTTCTCAGTGCAGTGATGTTCAGACTTAGGCATCTTCTACCCACCTATCCATCCTGGATGCATGTATGCATCCATCCATTCATGCATTCATCTGCAATCAATCCATCTATCTACCATCCATTCATCCACCTACTTCCCAATCCACCCACTGACCCATATCTATCTATTCACTTATTCACCTAACCACCCACCAACCTATTATCCATCCACTCACCCATTCATCTATCACTAATCCACCCACCCATCCATTCATCCATATATTCACCCATCCACCCTCTCCTATTCATTTACTCATCCACTCACTCAACCAACCTATCATCCATTCACCTACTCACCCACCAACCCACCCATCCACTCATTCATCTATCCATCTACCCACCCATCCACATAACTACCTACCCACTTATCCATCCATCCAGTCAGCCAGACTCCCCTCCAGCTATCCATCTGGCTGAGTCTATACCATGAGAAAAAAAATCTAAACTTTTTTACTTTGTTCTCATTCTGTAAAGTATTGAAGCAACTTGGATTTAAATTTTAGACTAAATCAAATTTGCCAAAAAGAATCTCAAAAGTAATCTGAATTGAATTTTAGTCATTTCCCATTCTTTTGAAGGTTACAGAATGCAATGGGCAAAAGCTTTCTCTCTAGCTATAGAATCAAACTAAAATTAACTTCTTGGCAAAACTACGGGACAAGCAAAAACAGATAAGCTCATGACATTTGTGAGTAAGAAGCCACTAGTTTCATTCTGATGTGACATCAGTAGAAGAAATCCTGACAATGTCTGGTAGCTTTATGTCTTCCCTCCACCCTGAGAGCATGAGGACCCTACCAAACAGAGAGGTGCTGCCAATGTGACTGCTGGGGTTCTACAGGGCAGGCAGGAGACAGGAGGAATAACAGACAAGCTACTGGAAGGATAACAAAGGGCTCAAAATGTAAAAGTCATGAGGATGATGTCAGCATGGTAGGCCTCAGTATTGGAAAACAGAAATGAGAGAAACAGAAAAGCTCAGCAATTACCAATATGACAGCGAGTCACAGCCATGCCCGTGTGTGACCAGACTCTAGGATGACCATCGGGCAGCACAGAGCACTCAGACACATGCCAACGCAGGGCATGGGGAGGGGCTTGCAGATGGGGCTTTCAGTGTCAGATTGACATGAGTAAAACCTACTACTGGCAGGTGTTACAGGACAGCTGCCCAAGAGGACAGGTGTCCACACACACAGCAGGCGATGTGGGGCAGCTGAGTGATATCCCCAAACTCATGAGCAAAAACCACTTTTAACTATCCCACAGACATTCCCTATCAACTGAAACAATGTCACCCCAGATCTAAACTTTTCTTTTCAGAAAAAGTGAGAGATATTAAGAGCTGCAGGCCATTTAAATATGCACCTAAGAGAAGGCAGTGTCCTGGCCCCTCTGCAAGGTCCTACCTATAACCCAAACCTGGGGACACCACAATGACTTATTCAAATAAGCAGCTGTTCTTCCAGAATTACAAAGAAGACACTGGACTTTGAGCTCCTGCCTCAGCCAGGACTGTGGAATCTCCATCTGGTAAAAGGGTCAGGGCAGCAGAGGGGAAGTCAGAGTCTCTGCCAGGGCAACTGGCTGAATCAAGTTTATCTTGTGAGGTACTCTTTAAATTTTAAAATGTGCCAACAACACAAAAGAAGAGAACTGTGCTTCAGGAGGGGTGTGGCCCTGTTTGAGAGACTGAGAGTGAATCCAGCCACAGCACCATGGGTCGTGAATAGCTGGTGGCATCTCTCAGCTAAACTCAAGCTTCCATGATTCAGAGCAAGGGGAGTGAGGTGCTGAACTATGTTCACTCCCTAGTGAACAGAGGAGCAGGGATCCCAGGAAATAAAATATGTAGGTCCCTTTCCCACTGGGTGGAGTAGGAGGGAACCAGATGTAGCAGCTCTACCATGCAAGTTTTGCAGCTTGTACATGGCCTGGCTAACTGGTGCCCATGCTATCAGGGCTAGCCACAAAAGTGAACTCCGTCTGCAAAAGTCAGTGGGCACTCTCTACATGAGTACCCACAGGGTTCCCCTCATAAAAATGGGTGCTCTCTGTTGTAAGTGCCAAGATAAGGAAAGCAAATGAGCATACACATTTCCTTGGAGGCTACCAGGCCAAGTGTGCAAACAGATACATCTCATTCAGATCTGTTAAACCATCTCATTCCCTCTACAAACATGTCCATCTGGAATTTGATTTGCAAAGAAAAGAAACAGGAAAGCGTATCACCCATGGGTTGGAAGACATCACTAAGACACATAGCCATTGATCTTGCAAAGAGCTGACATGGGGCAGCTGCACAGACACGTGGCAAGCCCACCAAATCAGGATGGACAGGAGAGGAGACTCTCACAGCCAAGAGGGAAGCAAGATGCTATTTCAGGATGATGCACTAGTTACTGCGAATTTCCTGGTGTGCAGCACAGTGTGCTGTGTTTAGTGGCACTTAAGTATTACACAGTAAATACTCAACAAATCCAGAAGGATGTGCAGAAGCAAAATCACACTGTTAATACAAAAGGTACTAAAGCTACAGGGTAATACCACTGTGAGGGTGCAGAGATCACTGGAGCTCCTAATACACTTGCATATGGTGCTCTGGCTGTCGAATGGCTGCCTGGCCCTTGCAACTCAGTCGGACCAATCGTTCTCATCAAACTCAGAGTCATCATCTGAGTCACTGTACTCCACAGCAATGCGTCTAGACAAGATAGTGGCCACGTCGTTTCCAACAGGCTCCCGCTTGGCTTCCTGCTCACGTTGCTCTTGCACCTTTTTCAGTTGGATTCCTGAAAACACAAGGCAGGGAAGAGAATCAGTCTCTTGGCCAGCTCCCAGGAAAGGAAAGCAAACAGGTCACCCTGTTTATCCTGAGTTTACAGACAAGACCCTGAACATCTGAGAGGAGAGAAAACATGTAAACTCAGGCTATTGCTGGAAATGGACACAAAATACTACAGTCTGTGCAACTGCTTGGTAACACAATGGTGGTTTAACATGAAGCACTTAGCATTGCCCTTTGACAGAATTTCAGATTTATGGGCTAGGTACAAAACCAGGAGAAAGATATTCCCATATTACTTGCCCTTACAATGTTGGAACAAGCTTTCTCAATCTGTCACACACATGCACATCCACGGGGACACACACACATATGCATTCTCACACACACACACAGACTCACACACACATGCACACACTCATGCGCATAAACGCGCACGCGCACACACAAACACAGACACATAAGCACATACTCTCACAAAAACATGAACACACTTTTCTCTGGATAGTTCAGGAGTTACTCAAGACATAATGGGCCTATACTACTAAAATACACAGCTACTAAATGTGTTCTTTCCTGAAGAAAACATCAAAACCAGAACCAGAAGTTATCGTAGATAAACATTGTTTCTATTTTCCCTATAAATTTTATTCAAATGGTGCCACTAAGCCAAACTACTGGGGACATTTTTCCTGGCTCCAAACACCTCCTGCCTCATCTGTCCCCATTTCTGTTAAGCTCTAATCTGGAGAGTTCTTTGAGCTCCACATTTACAAGCTGTGTTCCTGTAGAAATGAGGTATGGTCTACTGGAGCATGGTAGTCTCTGGTTATGCACTCACTGGATTGGCCTAAAGTGTACAAAACCATGTCTAAGACTCGCATCCTAAAATTGGAGAGCTGACCTCCCTTAAGGTAGTCTGGCTTTCAGACTGCATCTCTTGACAAACTGAAGTATTTCAATGATACTTGAGGATTCCAGGGTCTTTAGCAGCAGGTAGGTGTGTGTGTCTATGTAACCTGTATGTATGCATACACAGCACGTGTGTGTGTGCGCGTGCACGCGCAGGTGCACCTATGCATGTGTGTGTTTATGCACTGGCTTGATTCAATGAGCTCAGACACAGGCAGAGGCAGCTGCACCATAACTCTGTCAAGGATATTACCAGAGTGCAGTTTCCAGGATTACAGACCAGCAACTTTCCTTGTTACTTCTATCTAAGACAGGCAAACTATGACCAAGAGGCTGTAGAGTTTCTTAGGGTGTGAGGAGCTCTTGGGATATTCTGTAGCCTGTTGCTGCTGCTTGGGGCTACCTGGGCTTTACAGGTTAAGGGTGAATAGTACAACACACAGGTCTCCTTGGGAGGCTCTGGGGCAGTCAACAGGGTCAAGGTCTACAAGATGCTCATGCTACCTCTCCTGTGTTAGGGCTCAGTAGTAAGGCAAGAGTTTTGCCTGGCACAATCTGTGAGCTACTGAATAAATTCCAGAAGCCACAAGGCTTGGCACACCAAGCTGTGTCTGTGACAAGTCCAGTGTAATCTTAGCTTTATTGAAAACAAAACCATTGCTGGGCACTCACTCACTTCCATTTCATTCTTGAGGTCCAAAGTGGAGAAGGATCCTATTAATTAATCTATCATTTGATGTCTAGCTTCTGGCTTCTTGTCAAGTAAAGCTTTCCTGAAGCTTTGTATTATAATGTGTTTCTATGCTACCTGAAGAAGAATTCCAACTTAATAAGAAAGTAACAAATGACAGAATGTACCATTATCTTTTGAAGGTGGTGTAGCTGGCTGAGCCACAAATCAGTCTCTTCCAGAATGCAGATTGTGAACCTGCGTGCACACTTACCCATCCGGATGGCAGCCAGGAGGTCGCTTCTTGCATCACTTATAGGTGGCTGTGCAGGCTCTGAGCGCTTTGCCTCAGCCACAGGGGGACCATGCATTGGGGAGGATGACAGGGAAGAGGGGCCAGGAGGACCAGGTGGAGGAGGTGGGGGGCCTGGGGGTGGTGGTGCTGTGGCCAGGAGCCCAGTGGAGGGCTGGTGAGGAGGAGTGGGGTATGTGGAGCCGGCTGAGGCAGGGAACGGGGGCTGCGCAGGGATCTGGAGAGGGCTGACAAAGGCAGTTTGTGCTGAAGGAATCATGGGTGGAGGGGGAGGTGGTGGTGGTCCTGAGGGATTGTAGTATTCAATTATCTGTGCTGGAAGCATCCTAAGGAATAAATAAAACACAGTCACCCACATAACCAGGGAGGGTCATGTCTCCCTAGTTCTGATAGAGCATATAGAGACATAGCTCAGACACAGAGCACGGTGCTGCCAGCTGGACCAGCATCACCGCAGGGTGTGTGTGTCCACTCTAAGGGTTAGTTTCTCCCAGTTGTACATTTTCTATCATGATAATTAAAAACCCACTGAATATACCTAAAATGACCATTTTTTGAAACGCATGATGAATTCTGTGGATGGCTAAGGTCCATAGATGGCAGCAGAAGGTTGGTGTCCTTTCCATTCCAGGCCTCTTAGAACTGTGCCACGCAGAACCTTCTCTCATGAGGGTTCTGAGGCAAAGGAGACAGAGGCTGCAGTGATGCTCCCTTCTCTGGCCCTGTTTGAATGGGGATCTCCAGGGTTAAGGTGCCCAGTGGTGTGCCAAACACTCCAAGAGATAGGTTAACAGTTTTCCAAGCCACAGACCCTCTGTGTGCCTGATGCAGCAGCCTCAAAACATAACCTAGGAATCCAAGCTTAGCCAAGGCCAAAGGACAGGAGACACCTAGGACACGTGGTCTCCTCTTTCAGGCTGCAGGCACAATCAGAAAGCAAGGATTTCCCTTGTATGGAAAAGACATGTTGCTGTATTCAACTTTCCTGGGTATAGACACTAAGGAGCGTTTTAAAGACTAAGAGAGCTAAAGACAACCTTCCAATGTAACAGGGAGGGTCTCAAATGAATTAACCTGTGATCTGGAAGGGGCTGGACACAACGGAGGCACTCAATTCACAGATCAGAGAACAAGAGGCACTGGGCCAAACGTTCCAGGAGCCAGGAGGTCGAGAAGGGATTACATTGTGAATGGAGAGGAGTGAATTACGTTTTCTGGTCTATGACCAGCACTCTGTGAGAAGCTCGAGGGTGTAGACAAGTTCTCGAATAAGTATTTTACCCTTTATGGGTGCCTTGGCTTAGAGTCCGTATGTGAGCAGGGGACAGACACAGGCACACTGTCCACCAGAGATGTGACTACAAAAGGAAATTGTCAGTGGTTGGATTCTGCACCCATTTCATTTGACAACCTCTGTCAACACTGACACTGTGCCCAATCATTCTTGACTATACTCTATGCATTAACTGTCTTCCAAGACACCAATTCACCAACAAAAGCAAACATGAAAGGAATAGCAGTTTACCCATAGTCGGCTGGAGCCACTGACGTAGAGGCCTGGGACCCCTCTGGAGCCTGGGGAGGAGGCGGGGGCGGTGGCTGCTGAGGTCTGTTCAGGGCCATGTGCCTTGCCGAGGCAGATGACGGTCGGTACTCATGCTCAGCGCCTTGGTTTGTGGTTCCATGCAGTGGTGCATCACCAGCTGTGTAGGAAGGTGTCACTGGCTGTGCTTGCAAAGCGTGGTTGGGAGTAGCAGGATAAGAATAATCGGTAACATCGGATGTGTGAGACCTGAGTTTGGAGGAAAGGGGGTGAGAGGAATTGAAGTTTTAAAAATGTCCTTCAAGACATAGCTGCATATCGACAAATAACAACATTGTCAATACATGAGGAAAGACATTTATTTCTTTTACATACAGCTAAGTCCAGCCCCCTGAGAGCTTCTAAGCAACAACACAATTATTTTAGTAGCAAGCCCCAGTGTTACATGGATTCAGATCAGAAGCTTTGATAAGTCAGACCAGTAAGTGGGAACCAGCAGAGACACACCGCCACAGCACTTCACGGATTTCTTTATGAAGACAATGATATATGACAAACTCCATTCATTTAGAAACAATATCTCAGATTGAGTGAGAATTTCTGACGCAATAAAATACCACAACATATGATTTGGCAGTATGAAACAGCAGGTGAACTGGATACATGTTAACAGCAAGGAGACAAAGAGGGATCCAGAATGCACAGTGAGCTGCATTTTTATAAATGGCAGAAATGCATTGAACCCAAAGAAGGAAAATCAGCACAACCTGGCTTCCTGGGCCGTAAGCACAGCTGCACAACAGAGCTCTAGAGGGGATGGAGACCTTGTGTTAGTGAGCAGTTTGGAAAGGAGGTGATGGCTGGTATCCTGCAGAGCCTGGGAGGAGGGTAATGGCTAGTGTTATGTAGCAGCGGCAAACTGTGTTAGTAAGAGGCACCCATTTTACAGGCAGTCATCAGGGGCTGCACATCCTCCCGCGATGCTAAAGCAGGGCTTGGTCTGGGGCTGGGGATCCAAGAAAGCAGAGTGACGCACCCTCTGGGCCTTGTGTCTTCCTTGGCGCTCCCTGCCTGATCCAGCCTCTTTGCATCACTCATGAATTCAATGCCCATTTTCCTCCTCTCCCACTCTTCTCTTCTCGTTCTGACTTTTCTTACATACACTTGCTGGTTCCTGCTAGGGTTCAGCTTGAGTTTCTCTCTCTGAAGGGAAACAGGTAAGCACACACTGGGGACATGGCAAGGGCAGAAATGAAGACACGTACTCATGCCTGCCTTTGGAACTTTTGTGGGCTGCTTTCCCCAACCAGAGGGTCTGCTCCTCCCCTCTGTCCCCTAACTGCAGCATAACAGTAACTTATTTGTCTCCGCTGTTTGTGAGCTGTGGTCTAGATCATGGAGGTATGTGAAGATGTCTTCATCACTCTCTCAGGAGCTAGCAGTGGAATTACCACACTTCAGTGGTAGAAAATGTCTGACCTGTATTTGGGTTCAGTATATTTCCAAAACAGAAACAGATCTAAATCTATGGGGTCATTGATGATATAGACAGCCTACCTAGGTGACTGACATGTCACTTTCTACAGGAGACAGTCACCCAGCACAGCATGGAGTGTCCCCAGTGGGACACTGGGTAGGACGCAGCACATTCCATGGTACAGAAGAGAATGCCATCTTTGGAACATGGCTTTGAGAAAAGAAGCCAAGACAAAGCAGGTGACCACACAGAGATAGACACAGGATTGATGGCGACAGGACTCTGATTAAGGGTGACAAAAGGAGAATCAGCAGGGGCTGATCAGGTGAAAAACCAGGGAACAGAGGGGTGCCAGCAGGCAGTTGCAGGGAGACTCAGAGGAGGCTGAATGGGCATGTAGAAGTTGACACAAGGCATGCCACTGATGTGGTGCTGAGCAGTGTGACCCTGCGGTTCTGTGATGGTCAGTCCCCATCTGTTGCAGCAGAGAACTAATGGGTTAAGATAATGGAGGCAGGAAGGAAGCTGTTCACTTAGCTTGAAAATCCCATCAATCATCAATTCCCAGGGATTTTTAGAGAAGCAGGCAGGCAGAGCCACAGCACTAAAGGAGGGCCAGGAATTGGAGAAAATAAAGCCAGCTGGATGTGGAGATGTACTGATTTCTGATTACAGAGAACACTCCATTAACTGTTCATCTGAAACTCATAGTTAGAAACAAGCCATGCCTAGCAATGTGTTAGGAAAGGGCAGTACTTAGGAGGCCCATTTACCTGAACATTTTGTCTATAGGACTGCCTTATATGCAGCTTAAGGCTAAACTTCCCTTAGTATCTTTAATGCTCATATGGGACGAGAATACACCTCAAAAATCATGCCTTACCAAATAATGTTTACCAATAAAATATTTTTAAGATGTCAAAGAGCTAGGTATGGTGATGCATGTCTTTAATCCCAGTATTTTGGAGGCTAAGGTCCAAGGTGTGTGTTTAAGGTCTACATAGGGAGTTCCAGGAAACCTAGTACTACGTAGTGAGACCCAGGGTCATAAAAAAACCAAACAACACAACAAAAATAAAAATAAGTAAAAGGGAAATGTTTCACATGATTCCAACTCTGTAAAGATAAAAATCCCACACAGACACAGACAGAGAGACTGAAGACAGATACAGTAAGAAAGCAAACTGGCTTCTGTGGATGATGTCAGGATAGGTATTTAATTTAATTTTTAATTAATTTTTAATTTCTTTCTGTAATATCCAGATATAAGTATTTTTAATTCATAGTAAGAAAAAGTTAAGACTGGAGAGAAAGCTCAGCAGCTAGGTGTACTGGCTGCTCTTGCAAAGGACCCTGGTTTGATTCTCACACCCGTATAGCAGTTAAAACCCATCTGTAACTCCAAGTCCAGGGGGTCTGCTGCTCCATTCAGGCCTCCACAGGCACTGCACTCACAGAGTGCCACACCCACACACTTTCAAATAACTAGAAGAAAAACACATATCTTCTTTACAAAAGAGAAAAGGATGCAGTTTTAATAAAACATGCCAATTTTCCAAATTAATTGAAGGGGTTCAGTCTAAGTCCAATGATGAACTGTGATGTTTGCTAAACTCAGGTCTGCAATGGTGAGTCACAGCAAATGGCATCAGACACAAGCACACGCTGAGAAAAGAACCACATAAGAGAATGAAACTACCTAGACAACGTGAGCACATAAGCAGAGAATCAAATAATTCCAATGGCCATCAGCAGCATGCCTGGCATGGAACAATCTCAGATAGTAGGGAGAAATATTCAACTGATGATGTTAAAAAAAAAAATCCACCCCTTTCCCATGTTTAAATCAGAGCATATATGGTGTGAAAATAAAGTGTATGCTTTGCGTGACAGTTTAAAACCCCAACCAAGTTACTTGTGAAAACAAAAAAACGGCACCATGGGGATTCTGGGGTTCCCATGCCCTTCACCACGGCAGCAGAACTGTAGTATCAATAACCTGGTACTAAAGTTCAAGAACGAGGCTCGAGCTCAGAGCTTCCAGAGTTCTCTTAATACTTCAGGCTACTGGTGTATAGAAAGATTACCTGGGGCACACCTTTCAGACCTCATAGGCCTGGGTAGGAAGCAGTATCAGAAGTCCTGTAACCCCTAAACTTGTCCCCTAGTAGACACCCACCTATTCTTGTGGATTGGTAGAGACTGTTCTAAACTTGGTAAAAATGGTGAAAAGAAGAAAAAACAAAAGGTAAAAAAATCAAATATGAGGTACATACCCAATTTCATATTATTTTTGACATTTTCTTGGATAAATTCCTTAAGTTTTAGTTAGTTTGTACATTTGTTTGCTGTTATTTTAAAAAGTCTCATGTATCCCAGGATGGCCTCAGATATATAGTACAGAATGACCCTGAATTTCTGATCATCCTCCCTCCACCTCTGGGTGTTAGGTTGCAGGCTTGTGCCAGCATGCCTGGTTTATGAACCAGGGTTCACCCCAGGGCTTCACACATGCCAGGAAACCACTCTCCCAACTGAGCTATGTTCCCAGCCTGAATTCTAACTTGCAAATGCAGAAGCCCAGAAGTCCACACAAGTGGAACATGATTCGATAAAACAGAAGCAAGAAATTAAACCAAAAGTTAAAACAGGCCAGTTGGTCTTCAAGTGAGTGTCTCTGTGTGAGAAATGTGTCCTCATGACCTCTCTGTTGGTACCTGTAAGAAACATTTTTAGTTAACTGCTGTCAACTTTTTCAAGAAAACTCAGCAGGAGGTCCTAAAATGAGAGCATGTAAGAGGAGAGGTTTAGAAAGAGAGAGCAAGCCCTCTTTTGTCTGTGCCTTCTTCAAATGGTCTTCCTGGGTCACTACTGACAAAGAACAAAGGAAATTCAACATTTCACATTAAAGCAGTAAGTGATGACTAAGCAAAACCAGAGTCATTGACAGTCACCCAAGTTCAGAATCCACAGTAACACTCCACCTTCCAGATTAACCCAAGAGAAAACCCAAGAAAGCTTTAAAGGTGTGCAAAGTAACCCACATTCAAATCGTATGCCTTAAAGCATTATTTTAAAAGCAAAATACAGATGTCAATGTTAAGGATACAATAGGCACAAAGAAACCCAAAATACAGGGACGAGAGAGAGGTCCATGACACACACACACCTAGTATCTGGGGACAGAGATCCCTCGGAGGATGCTCCATGGTGCACACTCTGAGACAACCTGTTGTCGGGCCTAAGCTCTTTGTCATACGCCATCATATTCCATTCCTGGCGCCTGTTTCTGGCTTTTCTAACCTTTTTCACCTCTCTGGTGGTGCCATCTACACGCTTTTGCTCCTGATGTCCAAGAAAAGAGAGCAAGCATGCCAAGACAGAAGGGAAAGGAAAACAGCAGGTTAGAGGCAGTTACAATGCACAGAAAACAAGCCTGGCACACACTCAAGAGCTGTTCACATTCTATTACACCCAACTATGGGAAATTCTAACAGCACATGCCTTGGGCTCACCAGGTCCATCAGAAATAAAGTAGGTCCATAAAGAAACAACAGGTTCCCTCCATAGCTGCTTACCTTCACCTTCAGAACAGGACTCTCACTTGCTGGGGTTATAGCCTGTTTAATATCTCTGTGCCTAGATCTGCACTGCTCATGTGAAATATCTGGTAACACCATTCATAAAAATCATTTCCCTCATTGACAACCTTTGAAGCACCTATATATGCATACATATACATGTGTGCATGTCCGTGCACACATAGATAAACTTACCTGTTTAGACACAAAGCCATTCTTAGACCAGTCCTGTCTGTCAGCCAAGGCATATTCCATCCTCAAGGTGGTCAGATGCAAGCCTCTCTTCCAAGGGGAGGCCCTCTATGGGCATCTACACATTTGTCCCTTTTCTTGCACAAGCACTTATGATCTTCCATGACAAAGGTTGTGTGCCTTTCCCTCCTACTCTCCCTTATGGGTCTCACCTACTCTTTTACCTTTACAAGAAGTATACATACACTCAGTAAATGCTGGCTGAGGGATCAAAGCCACACACCACACCTCAAGCACAAGCATGTCCCAGGGACACATGCCCAGCACTCAGATACTGATGATGTAAATGGCCAACATACACACAACACATGCATGCATGCACACTCATGCTCACACTCGTGCACACACACACACACACACACACAAACACACAGAGTTTCTATTCTTATGGAGTTTGTTTCCTGAAAGGAGAAGTCAGACAGTAAGCACAAACAAGTCTCTATAGAATGTGGTAAAATACAAATATATCTATATTTTAAAGTGTGATATGGCTTATACCCAGCTTTATATTAAACATGATTATTGTATGTGTTTCATATATGTAAATATGTGTGTGTATATGTATATACATATCTCAAATGTCACCTCGCCTGCACTTAAGGCAGTGAGAAAGTGGTGGCTGCACTGAATTATTTTCAGAGGTGCTTAGAGCCTCTGGAGCACTTTAAGAATAAGGACACAAAATGCGCACAGAACCTAGGAATGGCTCCAGAGGATGAGAAAAGACGAGATGCAGATGAGATGGCACTCAGCAAGTCAACAATATCTGCCAAAACCCTCTGGCGGTATAAACTGAGTCTTCAGCCTTTAAAGGGGCAAGGGCCGAATGACTGGACTATCCAAATCTTGCCTTGCCTTCTCCTCGTTAACAGCAATTCACCTTCTAGAAATGTAAACTAAAGAACCACCTCTAATGTTATAGGAAATGAACTCTGGGACTTCAGAAGTCAATTTATAATCAACAGCCATTCCTAAACATGGCAAAGGGCAAGTAGTTTATGGAGCATTTGTATTTCAGAATACTGTATGCTTTTAAGAAAAAAATCCCACATTCTTAAAAATTTCTGTGTGTGAAAATGCTTCAGCACATGTGTATGCATACCTTAGTACATGGCCTAAAGACCGGAGAAGATGTTCATAAGACTGCTAAGTGATGCTGGGTCTTCACAGAGAGGGTGTGCCCTCATAACAGTCAAAGCCATTTGGTTGCATTACAGCCAGGATATATTATTTGTGTACTTTTAAAACCCAAAAGAAAAGGGAAGAGAAGTTTCAATGGGGAGCCATGCTACATCCTAATTAAGAGCCACACTGTTAAAGGCACGTAACAACTATCACTCTTCCTGTTCAGGAGGCACGCATTGACATAATCAGGGGATAGGTATGCTATGTGCTCACAACAGTTCAGCCTTTAGTTCTATGCAGTAAAATGCATATTAGGTGGAGACATACGCAGTATCTTGAAATATTAAAGGTAATAAATCTTATCTCAGTGACAGGGGCTTGCAATAGAATCCCCGGACTATGCAACACAACATCCTACCTTCTGTACCTCTTCCAAGAAAAGCCCTTCAAATCTTGAAGGCTATCCATCATACTTGTCGCCTCTCCCTACCAACCCTTATTTCATATATATCCTCATTCTGCTGATGTATGTCAGTACATCCAGCAAAACTATCAGTTATAGCAGAAGGAGGAACACATTCGTGGTGAAAAACACAGACAGAAGGGAACCATGTTGTAATGAAAGCAGTGCACATATCTTAAAAATGACAGATTTCAAGCAAAAAGGTAACCATGTCCCTTAGAACTTTGGACAAATAAGAATAAGAAAACCCCAAATCAGCAGGGGAAGAGAAGTAAGAGATGTCATGGGAGAAAGAAATGAAATTGTAAAAAAAAAAAAAAAATCAATGAAAGGATTGGTTATTTGAAGTAATAAATAAGATTGACAGTCAAAACAATCCAAAGCATCCAAAAGAAGATGCACACTAATAGAATGAGAGATGAGAGGGGAGGTACAGCCGCAGCCAACAATACAGGCCAGAAGCTCACTGGGGGCTGTTAAGATCTGCTTTACAGTAAGTTGGTAATTTGAAAGAAATGGAGGGCTGGAGAGATGGCTCAGTGGTTAAGAGCACTGACTGCACTTCCAGAGGTCCTGAGTTCAAATCCCAGCAACCACATGGTGGCTAACAACCATCTGTAATGAGATCTGATGCCCTCTTCTGGTGTGTCTGAAGACAGCTACAGTGTATTCATATATAATAAATAAATAAATCTTTAAAAAAAAAAAGAAAGAAATGGATGCATTTCTAGGTATCTATGACCTACTGAAATTAAGCAAGGAAGATACAAGCTACTTAAACCTCTATAAAAAAGCAAAACTGAAATAATAATAATAATAATAATAATAAAGGCAAAAGTCTCTTGAAAGCTCCAGGTGCCTGTTGGGAGACAGTTACAGAGCTAACACAGATGTTTCTCACACTAGTTTGTAGACTAGCAAGGAAGAAATAGCACCAAATGCTTCACACAGAGCCAGCATCACCCAGATCCAAAACAGGAGAGAGAAAAAACAGTAACAGAAAAGCTAATCATAGGCCAATTGTCTTATCAGAGACACAAACTTTCTCAGCACAAGGCTTACAAGTGGAACTCAAGAGCATATCAAAAGGGTCATTCACCTGTGATCAAGTTGGTTGCATCTGGGGATGGGAGATGACACAACATATGCCCATCGGGGCCTAAGGCACCACATGACATGTGGAGAAATGCTCCAATGCATGAACCTTCAGGAGATGCGAATTCACAGACTATAAAGGAAGGAGCCTTGCAAGTACCTTCCTAGGATGGAAGCTATACTCAGAGTCCATTTCAACTTAGAACAGTGCTCATTAAGAAAACCACTGTCTATGAGGATACAGAGAAAAGGGGACCATAATCACTGCTGGGCACACATATAAATTAATCCCGCATCTAGGAAAGTAATACAGAGGTCCTCCGAGATCAAAGCCAAATCAGCTCTGTCACTGCCGGGATTTGTCCATAAGACTCTAGGTCATCTTGTCACAGAGACAGCTCCTCCCCAAGCTTTACTGCCTTGTTGCTCATGACAGCTAACTGGTGACTGTCAATAGAGGACAGGAAAAAGACAACATTGGATTCGTACACAACAAACTGAATTGAGCTACAGAGAGTGAGGGAAATGGATCAACTGGATATCCTGATATTAAGTGAACTACATCCCAAAAATCATATGTAGTCCCTCATTTAAGAATTCTAGATTTTATTTTTCCCTTTTTACTAAACAGATTCCTTATTTTTCTCTTTTTATTAAACAGATTCTTTTACACACACACAAATATCCTTATGAAGCCAGTGTGAGTACAATAATTACATACCAGCAACAATAGCAAAAACAATTTTCTTTCAACAGGTTATAGGCCAGGACTGGAGAGATTGCTCAGTGGTTAGAACACTGGCTGCTCTTCCAGAGGACCTGGGTTCAGTTCCCAGCACCTACATTGTGGCTCACAACCATCTGTAACTCCAGCTCCAGGGGATCTGATGCCCTCTTCTGGCCTCTGCAGGCAGGCACCAAGACACTCAAGTAGTACACAACATACATGCAGACAAAATGTCTACACACACAATCAATCAATCAATTTTTGAGAAGGAAAACGCTCTCCTGAAATAGATACGAGAAGGGAAAGCCTTTCGGAAGGACAGGAAGTGTCCATGGAGAGCCCTCCTGAAAGTTCTGGATTTGTCCTTTACAATGACAGAGGCTTTCAACGTAATTTTTTCTTCCATGACTTCTTTACTTGAATTCTTTGTAAAAGTTGGCAGTTCTTCCCAGGTCCCCAGCTAAATCCTTCCCCAGTGTGAGTGCATGCAGAGTGTCATCTAACACACCTCTTAAAAACCCTCTCCCTGAATCCAGGTGCCCTCCTCCTCTCTATCCCTTCTCTTTCTTCTTTTGTCTGTGCTGAGAAGTGAAGCCAAGACCTGCTCATACAATCAGGTGCTCTGAGCTGAGCTACCCTTGGCCCATCCTTTGGTCGTATTTTCAAACCTTGAGTTCTTATTTATCTTCACTTCAAACCAACTAAATGCTCCCAACATCAAGACCACCACACTGAGTGCTAAGTATTTCTTCCAGTATAGGCTAGTTCTTGTCAAGCCAAGCTGGGTGGTTGTTTTGTTGGTATTTTGCTATTATGGTCTGTTTTTGTTATTCTGGTTTGTGGTTAGTGCTTTCTCTTTTGAGACAGGGTCTCACTATGTAGCCTTGGTTGGCCCAGAATCCATTATGTAGACCAGGCTGGTCTTGGACTCACAGAGACCAGCCTGCTTCTGCTTCCCCATATTAGGAGTAAAAGCATGGTCTGGGTGGTTGATTTTTGAACACAATGTATGTATAAAAAGATCAGTAGGAGAATTACTCCTCTCAGTGGAGTACATACATCTAAATTCTCAGCCCTAAAGGGGAAATTTTCAAAGTGGAAGTCGCTTAACCCGAACAAGTCAGTTTATCCTTCCAAGATGATATATAGGGCAGCTATTTCTAAAAGTCCTGACTGACATCCTTCTTGTTCACCTCTACCTCCAACCTCCTCTAAGCGGGGGCTCACCCCTAGTAAAGATCTCTGAAAGTACAGATCACTCGCTTCCCAGTCTCCCAAGAGCACCTCAGTAAGTTCTCAGTCACAGTGACATCATACCTAACGGATGAATGTAAACAAGAAAAATCACGCTGATGTCTGACAGGAGCACTGACTGTAGGAAGCTCTGAGGGAACAAAGGGGCAAGAGTCATGAAACACAGTCAGAAACTGAACTTCAGCATTCACCACTTCCTTTGTTAGAGGCATACAAGTGCTGGAGAACAAATCTTGTCGGATCTACTTAAAACATCATTGCTGGGTTAAAGTGTCAAGTTTGTCATGCGAAAGGAGGACACCCTGAGAAAATCTGAACACTAGACATAATGCCCCAAATATGTGAGCAAAGGGCCTGTGTGCACACTGATGGGTGTCTCCCGCTGACATCATCACACACCTTCTGACGTCGTTTCTCTTTCCGCTTGTCTTCTGTGTCCTGCAGCATCTTTTCTTTCCAGAGGTCAAAGAAGTAAGAAGGATCTGTGTAGAACTTCAGCCCATCCTTCTTGTCATCTCTGTGGACCAAAGCATTCAAAGCCAGGGAAGAAGGATAGTCAGCGGCCTTCATTGGGAGATGACATTAACTTTAACCCTTTGGATCCTAACACTCACATGGGGCATGCTAACCACCTTATGTATTATACAGTGAACTTCCTTATTTGGAAAAACATAGAAACATGCGCAAAAGCAAATAACTCTACAGTCTTGAAAACAGAACTCAGTAGGTGTAAATCCTATGTGAAAATTCCCCACTCACAAATACCCAACTTCAATAGCTTTTGCATTTAAGGAACTATTTGGTTTATTCTAACAGGAAGCTACAAGTAGAGGCCCAGGATGCTCAGAGCACACTACCTCTACTGGGAACTTCACTACAGTAATGATCAAAAACTAGTAAATACTCTGTCCCCTCTGCCAATTCAAGTTTACACAATACCATTTGGTTTCAGAAAGCAAAATGGTTGTGGGTGTAGACGTGACAGAAACACAATGTATTTTCTCAAGAAACTTTATCTCCCATGGCCATGTCAGTTTCAAGTACTGCTATGATTACTATAGTCTAAATAATATTTCAAATCATTATATAAATTGCTCCCTTAACATTTAACAAGTAATAACACAGCCATTATGAACTCAGGGCTGTTAACAGGAAACAGCAGTGATGCTTGAAGGGCTGGAGAGATGGCTCAGCTGTTAAGAACTCCTACTTATCCTTCAGAGGACCTGAGTTCAGTTCTCAGCACTCACATCAGCTGGCCCACAGCTGCCTGTAACTCTAGCCTCTGGGTGTATTATATTCATGTGTACTATATACAGAAAGACATATAGTCAAATATAAAAATGGAACCTTTTAAAAATGTTTTCCATTGCTCTCAGAAAATAAATGGAAGAAATTAAATTTTTTCAGTCATGATGTAATGTAAACACTGCGTCCAAATTAAATGAAAAGAGCTTTTCTTTATAGCAGTATTCCACTAAGTTATATATGCATGCAGAAGAGGCAAGCCAGTTAAATATGCATAGACAGGAGAAAGTTTACGGCCCAAACAAAGGAACAAAAAACCAAATTAGTGGAAAAAGAAGGTGGTCAGGAGAGAGGTTTCTATTCACGAACATCACAGTTTTAAATATGTACATTCTAAATTCTAGGAAAGCCTACTTGTCCCATAGGAGCTAAGGCTGCCCAGCTCCCATCCGTTTCCATGTGATTTTGATTATGTGTGCATGCCCACTTATTTGTCTGAGAGAATCTCTTTGTCCAGAAGAAAGAGAATGTGACAGTCCCAACCGTCCTCTCATGGAGGTTGGCTCTAAATCTCTTCTGTGCATCTTTGGAAAAGACTACAAATCAAATGAAGAGCCTGGACCCTCCTGAGGAGGACATCAGGATGGCAGCCACATACAAAGGACATGCAGGTCTCCAAGACCATCACACACTTGTGAGAGGGTTCGGCTATAACCACAGTGCCCAGCAGATGTTGGTGAAGTGAGATCCACAGAGGGGAGGAAATATGGACAGAGGGGCAAGGCTCACCATGGAAGACAAGGAAACAGTAAGAACAAGAAAGAGACCCAAAGATGCTGATGATAGTTATAAGACACCACAGTCTTGGGAAAGATGTGTGAAGCTTCATGAGAGTGCGTGCAGGTGGCCCCTCCCTATGAATGCTGCCCTCCCTGTTGGTTTTTTGTCTTTTCTCTGGGAATCAGTCCCTGACATATCCAACCATCATAGCAACAACAGAACAGTGATGTTTGTGTGCTGCTGAGGGCTAGGATGAGGATTTTACCATGTTATAAATGAACCATATCGCTGCTTTTCAGCTAACTGGAACATAACGAACAGAGCACCCACACCTGGTATGCTGCTGTGAAGTATCATTCCCACTGAAGACAGCCACATCTGAGTGCGAAAATCAAAACTCACACGTCTCCTGTTACAAACACCAGCAATTCTACATCTAACATTTCACTGGGTAGGATATGGCAGTTACTGTTTTCAGAGTGTTCTTTTTCAACCCAAAGGAGCCCTCCAAGGTGGTACCACCCAGCACACCAGCACATTTTAGCCTCTGGAAGCATTCCTCTATCTCTGCTGGAAAGGCCATGGGGAAGCAGGAAGAGAGGCATGGAGGAGTACCTGTATGGTGTCAGAATGCTCAGCGGCGGAGGTTTATCACTCTGGTTGTAAATGTCAGCAACAGGGTTGGGAATGCTGTTCTTGGAAACCACCTGCTGATCTTGGATGGTAGAGCTTTTGAATGCTTTCTTCATGTTGATATCCTGTAGTGAGACTATTGAGAGACAAGCCCCCTGGGTTACATACAAGATATTCTCTGTTTAGAAAGAAGCATCTTTTGACTCAGAATTATAAATATCTCCCAGAATGACTCAATATTGGCTTTTTCAAACAGAGATTTATTTTTGGGTATGTACATGAGTGTGTATACATGCACAATGCTGGCAGAGGCCATAAGAGGGCATTGGATCTCCTGGGACTCAAGCAATTGTAAGCCAATTGGATGTGGGTACTGGGAACTAAACATGGATCTTTTGCAAGAGCAGCCAGTTCTCTTAACCACCAAATCATCTCTCTAGCCCCTGCAATAATGGCTTCTGTTGTTCCTTTAAAATCCTGCTTAAACAGAATGCCCTTCCTCCCTCTAAAAGATACATTTTCTCTATGACATGAAGTCAAATCACAGCTTTGTCTTCTTTTGTAACAAGAGAATTACTTCACTGGACCAGGGCATCATTTTGTTGCTATTTAAACAGCACCTCTCAGACACCACACAGAATACAGCCCAAGGATAGCAGGCAAGCACATAGATCTATACAGCCCCTAAGTAGCAGGCATGCACACAGATCTGGATATCTTAGGAAAAACCATTAGTGCCAGGTGCAGTAAGATGCCTGAACAAAAAAAGAATGCAAATATGAGCACCCTACTAAGCACCCATCACAATGATGCAGAAAGAGAGGTGTTGGGAGTGACCTTGCCTAAACATTAACTGCTTTGTCAGCCATACATGCTTATTGGTACAAAGTCTTGGCCTCTGTGGGAAAGTACTAACCCAGTTGAGAACAAACAGCTATAGATCTTGTAAACAGGTAGCCTCTGTGGGAAAGCACTAGCCTAGTTAAGAACAAATAACTATAGATCTTATGGACAGGTACCTAGCAACCTCTTCTGTTCCTTCTGCTGAACTTTTCACCCAGACAACATTCTGTTCTTGAGAACACCTGTGCTCCCCAGAGACAAAGAGACCCTACGTCACCCCCCTATCTCATGTCCTGTTTCTATGTGTATATCACCTGTGTAGGAACAATTAAAATTTGACAGCTTGACTTGCTATCCATTCTTCGTGTCTCTTGTCCCCCAGTTCTCTCTTTCAGATGCCCCCCCCGGGGGGCAGAGAGGCCTCGATTCGAACTCTGATCCACAAAATAAGCACCTTGATCCAGGAAACGAAGTTGAGCTAAGTGAGCACCCAGCTGAGCAGAGGAGGGTGAGCTTTCTTCAGTTTTCACAACTTTTACATTGTATTTAACTCACCCAACCTTGATAACTCCTCTAGGTGTCCAAGCTGTTCTCCAGTTTGCCCTGCCCACTGGACCATCAAACCTCGCTCACATATGCTGTGTGACAACCCAGAGAAGGGACCCAGACTCCTTAGCTTTGAGGAAAAGGTCTCTGCAATGCTAATATATGCACCAATGGAAACAATACAATAGAATCTTGCCTGGTAAAGAGGTTTTAAGACATGACATAGTCCCTGAAACCACATATAACTTAACCTACTCATCTTGTCCAGGGTAGATCTTATCATAAGCATCCAATTCTAAGAGCTAACAAAAATACACAAGAAAGATTATCTAAAACTCAGCTGTGATATACATTTACAAAGTGAATAGTAAGATAAATGGCCCTGAGAGTTGGCACAGGTGATAAGAGCACTGAATGATTTTGCAGGGGGCCTGAGTTTAGTTCCTAGTGTCCACACCTGGTGGCTAACAACTGGCTGTGACTCTTGCTCCAAGGTATTTGATATGCTTTTCTGGGCTCCACCAATACCTGCATCCACACACCCACGCACACCCACCCAGAGAGACGTGACTAAAAAATAAAAAAATAAATCTTCTTTAAAAGATACCAAGAATTCCTTAACCAAAAAGACCAAGTAGCTATTCAAAGTTTATTTTTTTAATCCGTAAATGAAACTTAAGAACTGGATTAAAATGAGGGTCCTCAGCTTATTTATTGTAATATCTGCAACTTTTTAAAACAAGAGCATGACATACAATAGAGACTGAGTCTTTTTTTTATCACTAATTAACCGAGTGCTATGGGGTGTTCCCTTTCCATTCTTCCAAGAAGAGACGAAATAAATGGCAGTGTGCTACTGAAGGGGAAAAGAAGAGACTCCACTGGAGTTAATTACCACTGTCGAGCCTGCATTGCATGCAGCTCTCTACTTTCATGCAATTACCTACCCTCCTCCACCGTGGAGTCCAGCTGGGTGACTTTGACAGCAAGCCGATCGATTCTGTCTTGAAGGGAATTTGCTCTGATGTAGAAGTTGTTAGCCTCATTAAATAACTCACCAAATATGTCTTCTGCATGTTTGCCTAGAGAAGAGGGAGGACAGACACCTGCTAAGGGATTGCTGATGCACGATCGTCACTGTCACTGCCACCATGCAGGGCTAGTCCAAATGAATGTCAAAGCAAGTGTCAAGGTCCAAGGCCTTTAGAACAGTAAACTATTTGAGACTGCAGTGTCCTCCTTGCTGCCTGAGCTGTCACTCAAGTTGTTACTAATAAATGAACTTCTTTAAAAGAAAAAAATTTCTCATTTTACACAAAACAGAAATATTAAAGCTTTCCTCTTATTGCTCAATGAAACTCAAGAGATTACTTTGAACTTTTAATGTAGGCCATCATCAAGTGAGCAACACTGCACATGTGACATTGTGCTTGATGCCTTCTGATGACACTAAACTCCCCACACATTCAGAAATGCAGTTATGCAGTACTGAGTCTCACACGGTCTAAAATCAGCATCTAAGATTTCAGCTCAAAGTTTCCAGCAGGGCTCACCTCTACTTTTTTATGGGTGCTAGACACAGAGTAGACATGATCTCACTACACAGCCCAGGCTGGCCATATCCTCTTGGCTCAGTCTCCCTGGGACTGGGACTATAAGCATTTGTCACCATGTCTGGGTCTCCCTTTTTCTTAAAAATCTATTAAACATTTCTGGAAAGATAGATTCCATCACCTCGAATCTGCAAATCTCTAAATTATTCTTTACTTAGTATACACATGTTCAGTGACTGACAACTCCTCGTGCATCAAAGGACTTAATATCTCTGATAAGAGACACCTAGCTCTCCTGCTGGTTTTCAGTTTCTAGTGAGTCTTTGCCCAACCGACAAAAGAGAATGTGAACACTCCTAGAAGATAAGTTGAATAACACAAGAACGTTCTGGTGGTTTGAAAGAGAAATGCTCTTTACAGGCTCATGGACGCAAAGGCTTGGTTCCCATTGCAGGCACTGTTTGTGGTGTGTGTGTGTGTGTGTGTGTGTGTGTGTGTGTATGTGTGTGTTAATGGAGAAGTATGTCACTGGGAATAACTCATCCTACTCTCAGTGTGGGACTTCGTAAGGGTATTCTGGTTCATGGCTTGGCAGGTGCCTAGAACCCCGAAACTCTGCGTGAGAACCGGCAGGAGTTTGGCATGCCCCCAGAACCCAGGGTTCTGAAAAGCAGTCTAGTCTCCATAGAATTACATTGTTCAGTCACGTAGGCCAGACAGCCCCTCCCAAAGTGCACAGATAAAGGGCGTGACTAGAGGCCTCAGGCCGTAGGGATTTACATACTAATGAAGGCCAGAGGGCGGAGCAAATTAAGCATGCTTCCCCAGATCCTCCCCCTTTCTCCCTCCCTATATAACTTGGGACTGGCCTGAGTTTTAGGGGTGTACTTCCAGATTCATGTATCATCCGCCATGACAATAAACCCTTTTGGAACCAAGGACTGCCTCGTGTCATTGGGGCCTGCCGCCAAACCTTCCAGGCCTCGGGAACCTTAGACCTCTCCTGCATGTGGGACTCGCCGCAGCGTGGAAACCCCCGGGGACTCCACCACAGCTGCGGCCCTCTATTTTTTCCTCACATTTGGTGCCCACGTGGAGCACAGACACCCACGGACTTCAAGAACCGGGCCACCCCAGTCTGCTACAGAACACAACTGAGCTTCCCACCCTGTTTGTCCGGTGCTGTGAGGAATCGACTCAGTGAAGATTCCATGCTTCTCCCATGCTGACTGAAGCTGCAGCTGCTTAATCTCTCACCTGGGGGATCCCCTGTGTTCCAGCCATGAGGACCCACATCTTCAAGCAAGCTGGCCAGGCCACCAAGTCTGCTAAGCAAGTACTGTAAACAAGTTTCTCCCATAGGTGCTGCTAGAGCCTATTTCTTCTCCCCCCCCCACCCCCCCCGTTTCTCTTGGCTGTGAGTTGTCTGGTC